>NW_024580668.1:12693265-12864854 GCF_017639235.1 Corvus kubaryi | reverse complement strand
ACTGCAGCTTGGGCAGTGTTAGCACACCCACCTCACAACAGAACACAACAGAACACACCCCCAGAGGGAAAGAGCTACTCCAAAAGCCTTTGTCTTGAGAAAAACTCTAACTGAAGGCTTGAAAGAAAAGAAAATGAAACACAACATCCAGACAACGAGACGCGTCTGCACGGAGAGTTCAGAACTCTGCCACGTAGGAGATGCTGCCAGAGCCCCTGGCAGGTGCAAAGATGGCAAAGAGGGAATCCATTCCCACAAGGCAGAGTCCCACAGGCTTTCATTTACCTGGCTTTTTCCTTCTCTAGGGCGTCCAAGGAAGCCCGAAATCCTGAATTTTGGCGTGCCACTTCTTCCCAGTGACTCCTTTCCATCTCCAAGTTCTTCAGGTGCACTTGCAGCTCCTTGTTCTGATGTTCTGCCTCCTCCAGCATCTTCTGGAGGTGCTCAACCTCCAACAGCTTCTGCCTTGACTGTTCCTGGGCCTCACTCACATCTTGCCGGGCTCTCTGAACAATCGTTGCCTGGGACTCTCTGGAGGCTGCCAGCTGAGATGTCAACTCTCCCACCTCCAGTCAAACAGAACAAAGCAGTCAGAGGCTACAGCCACAGCCTGTCACTGCCAGCCACAGCAGAGGCTGTGAGAAAAGGCACAGGCCAACTTTCCATTTCTCCCTGTCCTCAGAGCACCAGATTCACAATGCATACACACAACTTGTTTCAATCTCTACGTGGCCCACCAAGGGCACCTGAAAAAGCACCTCCCACACCAAGGCTAGCAAGAAGAGGCCAGCAGGAATCCATGCTGATGGTTGCTGGCCAACAGCCCAGAGGACTAGCCCAGCTGTCCAGGGCAGCAGCTGAGATTCAGCAGAGCACTGAGGGTCCTGCAGAGCAGCTGCCAAGGAGCCCAGAGCACGAGGCAGCCCCAGGGACCACCCCAGCAGCTGCTGCTCTGCCATGGAAAAGCAAGAAGGGCACAGACCCCCTGCTGGATGCTGCAGTGCCACTGCTGTTTCACTCACCTGCTTTTGTAGAGCCTCCCTCTGCTCAAGGAGGACATTCATTTCCTCTTTGATGCCTCGTAGTTCTTCCTCGTGCCTCTTCTGCGCTGCCTGGATTTCCCTCCGAGCTTCCTGCAGCTCAGCTTGCAGCTTTGCCTCGATGGTCTGGCAACAAAATGCAGAGCAACTTCCTGGGACCTGCCCTCAGGCTCAGCTTTTCCCACTTGCTGTCTCAAAATCCCATTCCTTCAGCGACTTCTTTTGGCTTCTCTACCCAGCTCTGCTTCCATTGCAAGCCTTCCTTCCCGGGCCTGAGCTCTGGAGCTTGCCAGGCTCTGTGCTGCCAGGGCCTGAAGCAGCCCTTGCCTCCTCACTCCCAGCACCTGCCTTTTGTGCCCCTGCCACTGCCCTGCACTCTGTTCCCTGCCTGCTCAGACTTACCTGCCCCTTCTCTTGCTGCTCTTTCACCTCCTGCCTGAGCTGCTGCACCTGCTGGCAGGCTCGGCTTAGCTGTCCCCGAGTTTGGAGCAGAGTCTCTGATAAAGAATTCTTCTCCTTCTGCTTTTCCAGCAGGACCTGCACAGAAGGAAAGAGCAGAGGGCTTGACACTTGCCCTGCAAACTCTGTGTGCCAAGAGGCAAAGACTGATGGGCTCACGCGCTCTCAGAGCACTCGGCTGCTGCTCCCCTGGGCCACTGTCTGCCCTGGGGGGGACACAGCTTCCCAGGAAGTGACTTAGAACACAGCCCAGGAGACATCTCTGGGTTGCTGTTCAGAAATACTCCAGGCGAGTCTTTAAAAAGATTTTTCTCTTGTCAGCGTTCCTGCTGCGCCCTCCCTGTGCCCACAAAAGAAAAGTCCTACAGACTCCGTTTGGCTATGGACACCGACCAGTACACACCAAAAGAGGACCCGTAAGAGAACAGTGCAGATCCTCCGAGGTAAGTCTTGGAAAAACAGAGCACAAGAGCAGCACAAAAATCCCAACGGAAAGCTGATGTTTCTGCCTGGCTTCCTAGGAGAGGGCTCATTCCTGGGCCCAAAGATAGCCCTGTTCACCTTTCACCTCCCCAAATTCAATGTAGAAGACATGGAGGGCATGCTCCACACAGCCCCATAGCCTGCCATCTCCCACAGCTCCAGCCTTGCAAAAAATCACACCAATTCTCCTTGCACAATCATTACCTGTCGCTTGGCATTTTCAAATCTAGTTCGTTCCTCTTCTCTTTGAGCCTGCAGGGTGGCAACTTTCTGCCTCATCTCAAACAGCACCTTCTCGTGCTCCTGCTCTCTCTCTGCCTTCTCTTTTCCCCATTGCTGCAGCGTCTCCTGCATCTCTGCATGGTGCCTTTCCCGCTCACTTGCCTGCGGAGGGGAGCAAAAATCTTCAAGTTGCAGTCCCCAGGCAAGCTCCTCGCTGAAAACCGTGAAGCTTCATCCCTCCCACAAACCCCAACCTGAAAAGACAACAGCACTGGCTCTCTGCTCTCCAGAAACCGTGTCCTGTCAGGGAATTTAAAAGGAGGCTCAGCAGGTGCAAGAATCACAGAACCATGGAATCATTTCTGTTGGGAAAGACCTGCACCAGCATTGAGTCCAACCATTCAGAAAAGGAGGTGTCACCTTCTGGCACCCTGATGCCCCAGTCACAAGGACTGAAGGACTGGGGCCTGTTCCATTTGCTTCCAGCCCAAAGCTAATCCCTCTGTCCACCGTGGGAGCACAGCAAGACAGGAACCGAGTTCCCACGCCTGCAGCCAGCAGCACTGTTGGCATCTGCTCCACGCTGGCATCTGCTCCGTGGCAGGTGGGACTCGGGGAAGATCCTGCCCTGGGCTGCCACGCTTTGGGTGGGCACTGCCCAAGCTGCTCTGGAACTCGTCTTACGCCCTCACGGAAGCCGTGGCTGCATTTAGTGGCCCAGCACCATCCTGGGGGTCTTCACGCGCCTCCGAGTCCGAGCCGCCGCCTCTCCTGCCCGGCCCAGCAGTGAGAGGCCTCTGGCAGAGGATTGCTGCCCTTTCACACCCTCAGGCTCTGCTGGTGCTAAACCAGCCCCCAGGGCCGGCTTGGACAATTCAGAAGCCTATTGTCACCTACCAGGTCTTGCAGGAGCTTGTTTATTTCCACCTGCTGAGCAGTTCCCTGAAGCCTGAGGTGTTCCTGACACTGCTGCTCTGCCTGCAAGAGCTGTTGCGCTGTGTCTTCCTGCTCCTGCTTCCTGAGAGCTCTCTCTGCTTCCAGCTCACGTTGGAGGCACTGCACTTCTCCTGCAAACATGACCAACAGCAAGATTCAGAGTCTTTACTGCCTTTACTGACTCAGGCCCTTCCAGTGTCGGCGTAGGAGGGCCCTGCCTCCAGCCCCACCGCTCCTCAGAAGCCCTGCAGACAGAGGAGGCTTTACAGCAGCTTCTCTAGGCAGGGGCGGCACCACAAACAAAGCACACGAGGTTCTCACCTTGTAGCGCCTCCTTGGCCTGTGTGACTGTGAGCACTTGAGCCTCCAGATGGTTGCTGGTGATCTCCAGCTGAGATATCTGCTGCTGAGCAGCAAACAGGCTGGATTCCAGGCTCTCCTTCGCTGACCTACAGGTTGCAAATACGGAGAGACATGAGCTGCTCGCTCCTGACACTCCCAGGCAGTTATTCCAGGACAACGTGGCTCAAGGTCCCCAGGCCTGAGAATGCCAAATGGCTCGCATGGAAACTTGGACAGAGAAGGCCCATTTGTGCCATTTCAGTAGCAAAGCGGGGCCCTCTGAGGGAGTGCCCAGGCCTTCCTTATGGCCTGGCACAGCACAGACAGCCCAGCCCAACGTGACCTCAACAGCCAAGTCTACATCTGAAAAGCACAGACGATAAAATAAACTCCTGCGCAGTGCTTACCACCTTTATCATTACAGCCCTTCAGCCCTGTCCCCCCCAGGGTCTCCTCCCTGCCTTTACCTGGTCTCTGCCAGCTGCTTGGAAAGGTCTTGTTTGTGACGCTCCATGGCTGCCAGTCGGCCCTCAAGGGCAGCCTTCTCCTGGCCCAGCAGCTCCTTCTCTCTGCACACCTGGGCCAGGGCGTGCCCTTGGCCAGAGGATTCCTGGTGCAGCTGCTCCAGAGCCCTGCTCAATGACTCTTGCTCCTGGGAAACCTGGAAGCAGGACAAGGTACAGCTCAAGCCCTTCCTCAGGAGCCCTGTGCAGAGCCAGCCAGTGCCACCTCGCAGGCAGCCAGAGGACAGGGAGCTCCTGTGCTCTGGGCTCAAAGTTTCACAGCATCTGCCCTCTGCAGCTCCCATACCCTGGGCTGCCAAAAGCCTCTGGCGCTGTTTCCTTGGAAGTGCTGTGTCAGGCCCTGCTGGCTTGCCTGGCACCAGATTGCTCCTTCCCAAAAAACATCCCTGCCCCAAATTCCGTGTTGTCACCCAAAAATACTGCATCTTCCACAACTGCCACTTGGCAAACAAAATGTCTATCAGGATCTATTCCAGTGCTGGACATTTCCAGGGTGGTTGAGGAAAGCAATTTTGCTTGCTGAAGCAAGTGAAAATTCACAGCATTTCTCCTTCTCAGACAAAACCCACAGCAAAGTGTCCCCTCCTCCAGTGTGCAAAGCAGCTCTCTGCAACGAGGGCATGCCTGGCAGGGAAACGGCTCTTGTGGTGAGCAGTCCTTTAGTGACTGATGGCAGTCTGGCTGATGTGGCCAAAGCAGACTCTATTTGTGCAGCAGTTCACACCAACAATACCATTTCCTTGTCTTACACAAAGAAGGTGTCTCATGGCCCTTGCTGGTATTCAAGCCTGAAGACTACACTGTGGTTTTGAGCTTTTGTCTTCAAAAGCAAAACCTCTGCTGTGTCTTTGCCAAACCTACCACATACTCCAGAACTGAGACTGTCTGACAGAGACCATCAGAAACAAACCCTTCTCTCACAGCTCTCCTGTAACACCCAATCCAAACCTCCCCTGGCACACTTGGGGCCGTTTCCTCTTGTCCTGTCCCTTGTTCCCTGGGAGCACAGACCAACCCTCACCTGGCTGCACCTTCCTGTCACAGGGATTTGGAGAGAGCGAGAAGGTGCCCCCTGAGCCTCCTTTTCTCCAGGCTCAGCGCCCCCCAGCTCCCTCAGCCGCTCCTTGTCACACCTGTGCTCCAGACCCTTCCCCAGCTCCAGTCCCTTCTCTGGACACGCTCCAACTTCATGACAAAAAGCATCAACAGAAACATGCAGACCTGTTTTTTTGTTTCAGAAAAAGGATTCAGAGCTACACAGTTTGATTCTTTTGCCACATCTTTTGCCACCCACTCAGATTCATGGACAACACAATCATCTTGCAGCTGATCAAGAGCCAAAAAAGAGGCCAACAAAGGTGAACTAGAAGACTCTGTAGAAGCAGGGGACAACTCCGAGAACTGCAGAACAGCTCTGCAAGGCACCCATACATTTTCAAAAACGAGCAAACAAAGTGACTTCTAGTACTACCATGTGTCCTCTCAACAAAACCACTGCAGAATCCAACAGGTAAAGCTTTCCTCATCCAAGCAGCCAAATGTCCACATGGATGCACTACATTTTTGGTCTCACCTGATGGAATTTCTCCTGGGTTTCTGCTTTCTCTTCTCCCAGTGTCCTCAGCTCCATCCATAGCTGCTCCTGTTGCTCCTCTGCTTCCTTCAGCAGCTGCTCTAGGCGGGCTTTCTCTATGCAGAGCTCTTCATTTGCTCTTTCACAGAAGTTCAGCTTCTCCTGCTCAGAGATCTTTTCTCTCTCCATCTCGTCCACTTTAGCAGACAAAACTTCCTTCTCTTGCTCCAGCTACAGTCACAGAAGCATACAGGAAATAAAGTACAGGGAGAATTACTATGAAAGATTGGCTCAGACACAAAAGGAACACTGCCACAGTCAGTTGGTCAGACTGTCCCAAGGCAAGAAGGCTGAGAAGCAGCTGCAGCTGGAGACGAACACCTGGCAGTATCTCTCACTCACCTGCCACACATGTTTGTTCAGCTGCACTTTGTCCAGTGCAAGAGCTTCATTGATGCTGCTCATCTTTGCTGCTGCAGCCTGTAGATCAGTTTTTTCAGCATTCAGCTTGTTCTGAGCTCCTGTCAGCTCTGCCACTGACCGCTCTGCCTGGAGAGGCAAAAGAACAATGGGACAACAAGAGCAGCAAAATCCCAGACTGCAGGCAGCAACTCCACCTCCCCTGTCTCTGACTTACTGCCAGGGCGGAGCTCCCAATAAGCTCATGGGGACCAATGACCCCAAAGAGCCTGTCTGGTTGGATCACCATTTTTCAAGAACAACAACAGTGTCCCTCTCTTCTACTGCCAGAAACAGCATCTGGGCTTATCTGCCTGGTACAACTCCCTCTCCCACAGGTGCTGCCTAGGAATAAGGTGTCCATACCTTCTCCAGAGCCACAGCAAACTCATCCTTCTCTTGCTCCAGCAGATCCTTCTGAAGCTGCAATTTCTCCAGTGTCTGTCTCTTGACTACCAACTCACTCTGCAGTAATGAGTGTTTTTTCTCAAGTGCAGCCAAGTCCTTCACTCTGTGAGGAGGGGAAAGAGGTTTTTATAGAAAAACAGTCTGTGCTACAAGAGAGGAGCAGGCACCATTCATTCCTTTACACTGGGCCTCCTCAAGCCCAGCACTGCCCAGAGAAAGCTTTAATACTCACAGAAGCTCCTGCTCACGGTGCGCCCTCTTCATCCTCTCCTGCTGCTCTGCCTTTTCTGCCTGGGCTGCCTCTTCCTTCAGCTGCAGCTCAGTGTTACTCTGACGCAGACATGAGGCTTCTCGCTCCATTATTCCAAGCTGTTGCTGTAGGTCCTCCCTAGTTTTCTCAAGGTTTTCACAGTCACTGCAGAGACAAGGCTCAGTCAGAAGAAGGAAGAGGCCTGAAGAGCCATCGATCCCATTTTCAACCCTCCACGATGGAGCTGGGGGCAGTGGGCTAAAGAAGACCTTGCTCTTTCCCTCCCAAGGAAATCCTCCAGAGGCAAAGGGAAAGGAAGGCAGGATTTTGTCTTCCTTCAGGGAGAAGCAGTGGCTGGACAGGGGCACCCAAAGAACAGAATTCAGGGAAGCAGCACAGTGAGAGGAAGGAGTATTCTGCTCCAACATCGCTGTGCATCTCCCAGGCAGCCTTGGGAGTCACAGAAAAGCCCTGACAGGACGATGCTCGAGAGCCACACTGAGGCCTACACATGGTAGGGCAGGTGAGTTCTTCGCCCAGAACACCTCTGAACGCCCAGACCTGGACGCAGATTGCCTCTGGAACGCAGGAGGAGGAGGAGGAGGAGGAAACACTCACCTTCTGAGTGTTTCTACTAAAGACTGAAGGTGCTGTTGGTGGCTGCTGGACTTCTTGCAATTCTCCTCCAGTTGCTCAAGCCTTTGCTGCACCTCCCTGCACTTCTCTTCCTGATGTCTCTGCTGCTGCAGCAGGAAATTGTTTGAGTCCTGCCTAGCAGAAAGCTCTTCTCTCAGGGCCTGCAGGAATGAGCAGGGAAAGAGCACAAATGAACAATAAGGAACAGGGAAGGTGCTCCAGAGAGCTGGAAGAAGCAGCTAGCAGAGACAGCTCCCCTGAAGGCAAAAGCTGTGCTGAGGGGGTGGGCATCAAGGAGAGAAAAGCAGTAGAACACAGAGCTGGGGAGACCAGCAAGGCAGTGCAGGACCATGAGTATGAAGGTGAGAGAAAGCGCCTCAGGTGGCTGAGGGAATGGAAAGGTGTCGAGCTGAGCAAGGCCTCAGCACTGAGCCTGTGGCCACTGGGGAAGACACAGAAGTTCTCACCCGTGTTGCCCCTCGCATCCTTGCCAGTGCTTCCAGAACCAATCCAAAGGCATGCCCTGTATCAATAGATCTTGGAGCTGAGAAGATGTCTCCAGAGTCTGCATGCAGGGAACTGTCAGTGCAGATAATGCTGACCATGCTGTCACTGTCGTCTAACACCATCTGAAAGCCCACATCCAGCTGTTAGTCTTTGCTCCTTTTACTTGAGTTTCTTTATCTTGTTCTCCTTTTCCTCCCATTTTATCCTGGAGTCATCAAAAACTCAATTCTCTCATTTCTTCGGTCCACAAAGGTTTGTCCCTGTGGCTACAAGTACTCCAGGGATTCCTGAATACAGCTACTCTTCACAAGTGTGAAGGGGCTGGAGGCTGCCCGAACACTCACTTTCTTGCAGCTGTGTAGAAGAGCTGACAATTAAACCCTTCTCTATTAAGAGAATTTTAGGACTAAGTTAAGGTTACCCCTGAAAGTTGTGATTCTGGGGAGATTATAACGGTCAGTGAACACAGAGGGAAAGAGTAGAGTTAGCAAATGTATCGACTGAGAAAGTGACCTTTCATAAAGGTCTGAAGAACAACAGAGTCATTGCTCAAAGAGGGTGGGGGAATTGCCCAAGAAACACTGGAATACAAATGTCAGGAAAACACAGTCTAAGAGAGACCTAAGTGGGGTGGTGAAGGCAAAGTTACTGAAACTTCTAGTGACTCAGCTGAATTGTCACAGGACAGCAAACTCACAAGCTGTAACAGGTTCTGTGCCAGAAAAGTGGTCTAAAAATTACACAGGCAATGGCAGTTAACACAGATACATGTTGTGTACTAACTCTAGTCCTTGGGCCAGTCTGTTGCCCTGCTCAAGTACTTTAAAATCAAATTTACAGGGATGTGGTCTCTGTACCAACTCTGTACTCACCTCAGTGATATTTTTTATGAGCTTTTGAAGGAAAAGATTCTCTTCTTTGGCACTGTTAGTCAATGAAGCTGCAAATTCTTTCTCTATCCAACCTGATTCCTGAGAACAGAATAAAGAAAGGGTGGGCAGGGAAGAGCTGCTCCCATCTGCAGCGTTGCCATCCTCAGTAGCATTGTCACACTGCTAAGTCTCAGGTCTAGTGATTCCAGTTTATTCCTGCCCATAACTATTCCACTTCTTCTTTGCTAAAACTAAGAGGACCAACAGCTAGTTTTTATAGACTGCTATTAAACTGTCAGTTCCAAGGAACTCTGATCCCCAGAGACCTGAAGTCCAGGCACAAAAGCATTGGTGCCACCTCTCAGAGGAAGACACCTGAACTGTCGGCAGTTCCTCTGCCACTGCCTGCACCTGGACTGATTCCACATCTGCCAAACATAGAAGGAGCACTTTGGCAAGGTGCCTGATGTTCCCATACACTGGGCATCTTCACCACTGTTTTTCCTGAGGAAGCCACACCTCTGTGTTCAGGCTGGAGAGCAAAGACTGGGCTATCTCCCAGGTAAAGATAAAACATACTAGAATCTCCACTGTGTCGTTAAGTGTTTTCATGGTCTTCTCCTTCTCCTCGTTCTGCTTCTGAGACTGTACAAGCAAGGCTGAGAGCTCCATCACCCTGAGAAGAGAAGGTCTATGTGCCATTCCAAAAGCTTTGCACACCAGCACCTGTTAAAGAGCCAAGCAGGTCCCCAAAGCATAGCAGAGAAAAGTTCAACCCAGGAAACACAGCAAAGGCAGCATTCATCTCTAGAGGTTAATAGGCTTGATGCTGCAAAATTGCACTTCTTGCCCCCAAGGCCTCTGCACTCAGTCTTGCAAGGAATTGTCAGCACCAAGGTGCTACAGTGCTCATGACAGCCCCAGGCAAATTCCTCCCAGATCCATCAGCACAGCCCTGAGTAGTAAAAGGGTTGTACAAGAAACAACCCTCTTTATGTTGAACTAAGTTTTTCACCAAGAATCAGTTAACAGCAAAAGCACTATCAGAGGCCATCTCTCTTCCAGTCTTGCCTTACTTGGAAGAACTTCTGTCAGGCAGATACTTTTTTCCATCCTTTCTGTTGAAGGCAAGAGTTTGACTGGGGACAGAAGCAGGGCTGTGCAGAAGGGGTATGTTCTAAATGTGAGCACAGCCCAGCCGTGAATCCAAGAAGCTGCCACAAAAGATAAGGTTGGTAATAGCAAAGTTAGAACACCTTTACCTGTCCTGAAGCTCTTTCTTTTCCATGTCCCACCTGACTTGTAAGGCTATCACTTCCTGAGCTGTCTGGTTTATTTTTGGTTCCACTTGCTGCTCTGCCTGATCCTTCAGGACAGGTTTACCCGGAGTGATGGACTCCCTGAGCTGCACACAGGAGTTCAGGCGGGAGCAGTTTACAAGAATAGACCCAGAAAGCCTCATTTGTTCCGCCTTCAGCTCTGACAAATCTCTGAAAAGGAACCAAGAAAGAGCCACCGTTCACTCCACCATCTTTATCAGCTGACTCACTTCTGAAGCATGCAATCAGGCATCAGGAAGAGCTGGCAGTCAAGGTGATATCTTCATTGGGGACAAGTCATTCACCTGACACTTGGGGACCAGGACACATCTTGACAGCTGAGCAATGACTTTACCAGGTAATCAAATGAGGAGTCTGTTTTCTCCTCAGATATAAGAAGTAAGATATGACACAGGCCAGAAGGCCTCAAGCACCTCTAATTACTCTTATTAACATACTCTAATTATCATTAATAGATATCAGGAATTTTACCAAGATCCCCAGCTTTTATACACTGTGCTCTTAAGTGCTCTGTTACCACTCCCACTTGGACTGCTAAGAGGCTCAAGACTATACTATAGTATATTATATTATACTATATAATAAAACATTTCAGGAAGGTGGTGTAAGAATCAGCCTGAAATGCTGTAACATAAAAGCACAAACAACACAAGGACTAAGTAGCAGGTCAGACGGGCACTACACAATATGGAAGACTTATAATCAAATAAGACAAATGGCTGACAGTAACCCAGAGCTTGAAATTGCGTGCTGACACCAGAAGAAGGTACTATTATGGCTACACTATTTTTCTTGGTGTAGAAAGCAAATGGGAGAAAAGAACCTCAGAGAGCCCAAGAACAACAAAACAATCATAAAAAGAGGTATCAAACTAAGCAAAATAAATTGGCCAAATGCAGTAACAGAGTAGAGAAGCTATTCTTTCTCTCAACAATGCTGGAAGAGGAGTAAGTAGATACAGATTGACCAGAATAAATGTATGCTGGAAAAGAAAAGGGAACAAATATGCATTAATGATCTTTCTCTTAGGAGCAGTGGGAAAAGAAACCTGTTAAGATTTTTTAAAGGCAGGTTTTCATAATTTTATGAAAGGGACCACTCTGTATGCTGCATGCACAGCTTCAGTGAGTCTCTTCCCAGGTGTCCACACATTCCAGTGCCTGTGTTCATATGCCCACACATCACCACAGTCATCACCTGCTCAGGGCCTCTCATGGCCCAAGCCCTTCAAGTTTATTTGAAAACCAGCAGCAAATAACTCTTCTAAGAACAGCCCAAAGCATGCTGAATGGCATTGCTTCTGACTGCCAAAGGTGAAATCCTACCTCTTGCTGTAACTAATGCAACATCGTGGGTCAAAAAGCAGGACCTAAAAGCAAGCAAGCCACATTTTTTCAGCAGAAGATCTCGCCTTAGCTTCCACTCACCGGTCTGTGGCAGTCTTCATTTCCAGGAAATGGCGGCGGAAGGTCACCACCTGACGCCACAGGCTGAGCAGACGGTTATGTTCCCCCCTTAAGTAGTTGTCATAAAGCTAAACATGCAAAGACAAAAAGAAAAGCCAATTCAGCCTTCACTGTCACTGTAACATCTCTCAGATAGGAGAAAGTAAAACATCATCACCAGGTGCCCTTTAGTAACTACTGCACCAGGGGCATCAGGGACTGAAGAGGTACCACAGAGGCTCACAGCAGACCTGCCAAGAAGGGAACATCCATACTTCTCCTGTAGCAGTGGGTAGCAGCAAAGCAAGCTGATCATGATTCATCACCTTGCCTTGCAGAGGTGTCTCAAAGTCTCGGCAGAGGAAGACAAACACAAGCCCCTCCAAGCCAAGTGTCAGGCTGGCTTACAACAGCCAGTCAGTACAGGACACCTGTCTTGTTCTTCTGTTGGCCACTTTGGATCTGAACAAACACAGACTGGTCTCCCTTGGTCAAAACAAGGATTTAGGAAGTATTAAGGAGACAAGCATTCCTGTGACTGCCCTACAGAAGACAGTGCCCAGCTCTGTCTTCACGACCGAGCAGTGCAGTCACAGCAGGTGGGCATCAACCCCGAGCACCATCTGCTGACACTCCTCCCTCCCACACCCCTGTCCAGCACCAGTACATCCTCGGCAGAGCCACAACTTCCACACAGCAAGTTCTCTATGCCAGCAGCAGAACGCATTCCCATTCCCCTCTGCCATCACGGCTGCCATTCCCGTAGCTCATCCTCACCTCACGTTCACTGCGCCATTCACTCTCCTTCAACTCCAGCTCCTCCCGGGCCTTCATCCAATCCACCGTCAGCTTTCCAACATCTTCTCTGAGGGCGGAATTAACCTCGCTGGCTTTATCAAGGTGCTCCCGCAGGAGAGTGTTCACTTCTGCCAGATTCTCACACCTTGGAAAGAGAGAGAAACAGCAATGAGATCACTGAACAAACAGCTCTTCAGCATCCCTGTGATTTTCCAGCTCCCTCAACACTGACTTTGTTGTCTGAGAGGCAGTAAAAGCACTTTCTAGGGTTAACTAACATTTCTTTGTGATGAAAACCTCATTTGTTTCTCTGTGCTTTAAGCTTTCAATTTCCATCTATGATTTTGGTTTCCCCTTCAACCTTGACGATGCCCACAGGTAACAACTTGCCCCCTCTTCATGCTGATGGTCACTGGATATATCGCCTTTCTCTAGCACTGTCCAGACTTGTTCATCTACTGAACCACAGAATAATTTAGGCTGGAAAGGGACCTTTCACCCGGAATACACACACCACCTCCCCACTCAAAGCAGAGCCATTCAGCACACAGCACTATTACTGCACCACAGAAAGCAGATTGTGGACCTTTCTCCTGTCAAAGCAGCTTGCCCAACCGCTTCCCTTGGGGAGACCAGGTAGCATCGACAGGTTTTCCCTCACTTCCACGAGCATCCAGGATACCAAGTATGAAGAAATGCTTCTTCCTTGTACCTTTGCTGCTCCTCTTCCACCTGAAGCAGTGCTTTCTCCAGGCTGTGGTCTGCTGTGGCTTCCCACCTGCCTGGAAGGGATCCCTTTAAGAAAGGAAATGTTTAGTCAAATGCTGGTGTTTCCTTCACCACTGTCTGCATCCACCATTTTCTGGGTATCTCAGGAGCTCATGGCTTCTTCCAGGTGTAACAGTGTTGTGACTACAGGGAGGAAGGGATGGGAAGGGTGTTACTCAGTCTAAGCAGGTCTCCTCACTCTCCCACTGCTACGTATCCTCAGTTGATGACCTCAAGTGTTGACTTTGACTTGAAGCCTGGGATTGCTCTCCTATTCTCCTACTCTTTCGTTTCCAGGTTTACTTTAGCCATGAAGCAGAAAGAAAAGCATAGAGCCAGTTCTGTATATTGAACACCAGCCTTCCTGTCTTCCAAAATGCTGTTTCAACTGGTTATTTCTCCAGGACAGCTGCATCATGTAACACGCAGCACACTCCTCTCCCAAGACCCAGGACAAATGTAACTCCAATAAAGCACTCTTTCACAAAATCAAAATCCTCAAGTGGGTTTTCTGGACTGGCATTTCTGGGACTACTGACTGTTCTAAGAATGGCAACTAGACAAAACACTGATGAAAAACTCATAGCGCTTCTCTAAACCCTCAGACGGTAAAAATCTGCTTTCCCGTCATTGGCTTGTGGAGGGGTTTTATTGGTCTGCATTTGGGAACCGTAGATACACTCTCTTTAGTTCACAACCTGCACACTCACCCCTCCAGCTTTCACTTGCTGCTCCAACTCTCGACACCAGGTCTGGTACTGGAGTACCTGAATGGATACAGAGAACAAAGATGAGAGAAGCAGCTTGTAATAGACTCTGCTCCCCGTGCATTAACTTTTCACTGAGTCTGTACAACCCAAGCACAGTGATGCTGATACACTTAACAAGAAGTCAATGCAATATAGGGAAGCTTCACTTTAATATGACAGAGATTGAGGCGGGGCTTCTTTTACACTGAGCGCTGTCGGCTCACCTGAGACAGACAGCAAGCGGAACGATGGGACAGGTGCAGGCACCTCTGCCTGACCTACGGCCCCCACGTACCCCCAGCCAACCTGTGGCTGTTCAAGGGGGTCCCTGAAGCGATCGAAATGAGTTTTCAAACTTGCTTTGCAAGCAAACCGGCCCGACTCCTGCCCGGGACAAACCCTGCTCACGGGGGCGAACAGCAGCGATGCTGCAGGCACCGAGCTCAGGAGGGGCTCGGCAGCGAGACCGCGGAGGGACGGGCGGTGCCGGGGCCTCCCCGCCCCGAGCCCCGAGCTCGGCGCCGCCCGCCCAGGGAGGCCCCGCGGGCTCCCGCCAAGTGCCCCCGGGCAGCACGGGCGGCTGCCGCCCCGCCGCCGGGCACCCCCCGCTCCTCACCTCGTCCTGCAGCTGCCGCACCAGCCCCGCCTGGCGCTGCTGCGCCTCCTCCGCGCTCCGCAGCCGCCGCCGCAGCGAGCCCGGGCTGAGCTCCCCGTGCCCCGCACTACCCGCCATGGCCAGCCCGGCCCGGCCGCTCCGCCCGGGGCTCTGCCCCGCCCGCCCCGAGGGTCCCGCCCCGCCGGCCGCGGGCGGAGCGGCTCCCCCGGCCCGCCCGGAGGCAGCGCAGGCTCCGTGAGGGGCGGCGGGGCCTTCTCGTGGCGGGCCCCTCACGGCGCTTGCGCTCCGCTGAGCGGGCAGGGAATGCAGTTAGAAAAAACAGTGGTAGCGAACCCTCCGCTTTCATCGGGAATTGTTCTGGGAGTTAGAAAAGCTCGTTGCTAAAAATATGTTTCATTTTGTATTTGGCTGCTGAATGACACCGACTCGTTTTCGGTCCCTGCTTTTTCCTGTGACTATGAATGCTTCATCACTGACATTCTGGTTTTTTAAAGAGGTAGAACAAATTAATTGCCACCGAAATTCTCTTTGGTCAGCTAACTTGGGATCTCTGAATCTCTCTCTCAAATCTTGTATCCTTTAAACGGGCGTCTATTGCAAAGATGAACAATAGCTATAGAAGGCGACTCAGGCTAATTAACATTGTATACCAAATGGGGGGGACTCTAAGTAAATAGGCTTCAAGGAGCTTGAAATAAACCCTGTATATCTCTAACTGATAACAGGCAGAGATACCAAAAATTACGAAAAAAAATATTTCCTCTTAATTCAGAGCTGGGGGAGTTAGGTACATCTGTGGAATCAAGAAACAAAAGTAAGACTCCCACTCAGGATATTCCATGATTCTATGATTCTGTGCCTTGTAGTTCATTACTGTTCGAAGATGTGGCCAAGTTTCTTGATAACTAATGACACAATTATTTCTTTGGACTTCCAATTTTTTATTTAAAATCACAACAGTGTAGCACAGTGTTTTAAAATTATGCCACCTTCACATGGAAGTGGAAACCATTACATTTATTTTGCTCTGGCCCAATACGAGCAAGTTTTAATTAAAACATCTGTGAGTTTTGTGCAATTTTTTCCTTTTGAAAAGCACAGAGCTGTTAAGTTCCTTCCTAAAATTATAACTTCATACTTCTAAAAAACAGTTCCCCAAGAGCTAAGGTGCAGAGGTCTAAAATCCTCACAGAAGTAGAATGTTAATTAGTTTCAATAAGCAAAAACAGTGTGACAGCAAATGGCCTAATATGGAGTTAACTCAATCCTGTAAGTCCTTTCTGGAAATTAGTTCACCTGGGAAAGGACACTGAAATTCCTCATAGATGACTAGAATAAAGATCTCCACGTGCAGCTTCAACTGCAAGTTTGCAGCAGTGAACAAATTCTAACTCTTGGCATCGCGTATCCAACAGAGCTGCTTATCCTCAGGGAATGGCGATGTTTTCAACACTATGAAATCTTCCTCTGGCTCCCCAGAGTGATCCTTTCCTCTAGACCATGCTGGACATCCAGAAGGGCTCGTTGAGATTGCCTGAGAAGGTGTCACAGCTCATGTAGGCATAATCTGGGGATATGGAGAACAGCAGGGAGTGCACTCCCACGGAGCAGGGACCCGGGTGGTCCTCCCTTTTCAAATCCCTACTCACACTGTGTGAGGGAGGATCTGCTGTCACAGAACGGGCCAAGAAGGACAGGTGGGCGATACGAGCCCAGCCACTTGATGGTGCACAGGAATTTGGCTGGTGGTGAGCATTTTGAGGCTCGGAACACCGCTTCCACTGTGTCCTGTATCTGATGCAAAGCCTCACCAGCAGGAGAGTTCCTAGCTACATACTGAAGATACCAGTGGAGTTTGAGTTTAGCCAGCTGGAATAACTCCACTTTGGTGTAGGGTTCATAGGAACCCCCCAGTCTGTGGGTCTTGTTCATGGTCAGCATTCCACTCTGGGGGCTGTGGGGCTCGGTGCACTCTACAGCATCTGTGCTCCCATGGATCCAAGCACTGAGATGCAGTTTGCTTCAAGAGAGCCTCTTTTAAAGAGAGAGATTAGTTTGCACAGCTTGTTTTGCTTGCTTTTCCTTTCTCTTTCTGTCTAGCTCTATCCAGCCCACTAAGATATTTTAATCTCAGACATGTAAATATTCTTTGAACATATGAACAATTATGCTTTTAATCTGATTTACTAAGACAAGACCCATGTAATCACATTGTCCTACCTCCTGCTCTTTCATGTCCATCTCTTAAATTGTTTGTAAATCTGTTTGCAAATCTCAGCCAAGTTTGATAGAGCAAATGACCTTTTAAAGATACTAAATTCTGACAAGCATTGTGAAAGCTGGAAGCTGGATAGATTAAAAGTGGAAACTCAACATTTAGCTACTTTTGTGGCTTACTGGCAAGCTGATCAATACCACCATGGCACAGAACCAGACACAGCACACCACCCAGCAGAAAGGTGGGCAATATGGGAAGGACAAAATGATGGCATGGCTGGGAGGGCCATGGGATGGTGTGGAGTAACTGCTGAGGAATGGTTTTACCAGAGGTAAATCCCAGGAGAAGCTGCTTTATTTTGTAGGGAAATATCAAAAGCACAACTGACACCAGAGGAAGGGCCATTAGATCAAAATCGGGAGGATCATGATTTGAATTTATCTTATTTGTGACATCTGCGAAATCACTGAACTCTTCTATCCTTCAGTTCCTCCATCAAAACCAGTGAAGCATTCAGAGCTCCTCATGTCATGCAGGTTGTTATTTATGAAGGTAGTTCAGTGTTTCTGATACTAGTCAGGGTGCGTGGGGAATGCTACAGCACACACAGAACAAGCTAAAAGGTGGTGTACCTTTTCCCTTTCTTCTTAACTCAGAAAGAAAAAGCAATTGCAGGAGAAGGACTGGGTTTAGCATCAGTGCAAGATGAGAGATGGGTACCAGTAATCCCTGTTGAGTCCAGCCCAGTGCCTCTTTTCTTGAAGGCTCATTTAGATCAACAGTTCAGTTTTTGCAGCTTATGAAAGACACACTTGCTCCACACTCTCTTCTGGATGGCTGAAAGCCGCAGGACAGTCGTGACCGTGAGGAACGCTGGTTTTGACCTGCAGCCTTCCTGGAGCCCCGGGGTCAGCAGCTCTTGGACATTTTGCATCTAATATTAAAACAAACGCTGGTGTTCAGCAGTCTCTGGAGGAAAGACGGGGTTCGGCCTGACTCCAGCTCCCGAGTGGCTCTGGAGAAGAAGGAGGAGGAGGAGGAGGATGGCTGCCTGCAGGGTGCACTGCTGCCCCACAGCACCGCGCCCGCCCCACGGGGCATCCCCTCCGGCAGGAGCTGCTTCTCCAGCTGGGCTGACACCGTTTTTTTTAAGCACAGCAATAAATAAGCCAAAATACACTGACTGCGGGCACGGCCCTGTTGTGTTTGTGTAAAATTAAATGTTACCCTCGTTAAGCGCCTGCGTTACAGCGCAGCCCTTCAGTCACAGAGGGACGAAGTGAAGCCACTGTTACAGTTCTCTGGCAAAAGAGATACATGAATTATTTCTAAATTAGTTTATGTATGTGTCCAGTGGACTGTGTGACAGGTCTCAGTTGTTGATCTTGCAGTTTGTCCTGTCTAAACGTGAAGTTCATCGAGGGCTGAGGCAGAGGTCATACTGCCACTTGAAAAGGCATCCTCTGGAGTTTTGAGCCTGTGGAGCTGTTTCACATGAGGCAGAGTATGACTCATGCTAATGAAAAGGGTAAAGAAGATTTTTTTAAAGAAATATATCGCAGTTAAATTAGTTTAGACAGCATGACATCAGAGAGTAATTAAATAGGTTTGTTGGAATTCCGTTTCCAATTCCAGAGTTCAGGTTTGTAAAAGATTTCTGAGCACCTGCAGGTCTCTGTGTGTGAAATATTTTCACTGGAAAGGATTCAAAACTCAAAACTTTAAAAAAACCTTTTAACACAGAGGCAGCATTACGCCATTCTTCCTTCTTGGAAAAAAAAAAAAAAGCCTTGGATTTAAACAAGACTCCTTCAAGTTTTCAGTCAGTTTTACAGAAGAAAACGAGGTGGTAAACTTTCTCTTTTCAAGAACAAGTTCTTTATAGCTGCTAACTGAAGTCAGGGGAGATCGTATCTGAGTACATGAGCATTTCCACTATGGGACTGGATACAAGTATTGAACAACGATATTTGAAATGTTTTAATCTCAAACGAAAACCATTTTTGCTAACTTTGGTTTTTAATTTCTTTCATGTTTTCTTCTGCCAAACTGGAGGAACCTTTTCTGATTTTTTCTTTAGTGGCATTCAGAGGAAGACCAGAGGATGAAAATCCTGCATTTTCTCACTTTACTGCTTTGGCATTTGACTTGGCTGTCTCTGGATCTAGTTCCTGGAGCGCTGAGTAATTCTGAAGCAGGCCAGGGTAACCCAGGATCTAAACTAGGTTTTTTGAAAGCAGAAGGAAAGGAGAGGAATCCCTCCGCACGGGCAGGTACACTGAGGACTGCAAGCCATGGATACAGTGCTGGGACCTCAAAGGCCAGGACTAAAAGCAGTGCTGTTCAGGCTGGAGCTCTGCTGGCCAAGAATGATGAGTCAAAGAAGGTTCCCTCAAGAACAGCAGCCACGGAGGGCAAGGTAGGACATCTCCCCAGCAGACCTTCTGGAGTAAGGACAGTGACTCCAAAGGTTCAAAATCTTAGCAGCAAGGTGGCTTTGAAAAAAACTGGCACAAGCAGTACTGACACTGATTCTTTCAAAACCAAAAAGACTAAAGAGCCTGTAACCCAGAGGGAAGCTAAGGAAACTTTCCGACATCCCCCGATAACGCCACATGAATACATGCTCTCTTTGTACAGGACTCTCTCAGATGCAGAAAGAAAGGGTGTTAATGGAAGTGTAAAACTGGAGGCTGGACTTGCCAATACAATAACCAGCTTTATAGACAAAGGACAAGGTAAGAAAGGAGCTTGTGTGTGAGTGTGGACAGAGAGAGATGTCTGAGTGTGTTTATAAATGCAGAGAGTATTGGAAAATAATCATACTTTGTTAAAGTCAAATAGCTCTTTTTAATGTAAATGAAATCACACGACTTTGCTGCAGATTTTGTCCTCCTCCCTTATCTTGGAAAACTCATTTACAGGCAGAACTAGATGGTTGTGTGGCAGCCAAAGAAAACATTTAGAAAGTATTTTAGATGCATATTGTTGAAAATCAATCAGTCTTTGCATGCTTAGGTGTTTAAAAACCTTTTGCATTTTTTTCTTATTTTCTTTCTGACTAGCTGGAAACTAGCTCATGGAAACGGATAATGTTAGACTGTAGTGTGCCTAAGAACATATATGCTAAGAACGGAGTTATTCTGTGAAAAAAACCCACAAATTGCAGTATGAAAGGGCCAGTGTGGTTTGTTCAAGGTAGAATTGTAAGGAGCTACACTGCAGACCCAGGAGTCATTATCCTGTGGGGTGGGTGTATCTGTACTAGCTCAAAACTTTCAGGTACCACCAAGGAGCCCACAGCTCTGCACAGACTACCAAGGGTAATAACTTCCGGGACTCCAGAACCTGCAGCTCAACACTGCGGTTCCAAACACTTTTGGAAATTTGGGCTAGTGTTTGCTTTCACAGGAGAAATAACCAAGGTCCCAACGAATGATGTTCACCTCACCACTCTGCCTGGGGAGCCCCATGTTGCTTCCAGTGACATTTGTAAGAATTTTGTCACACTCTTAAGGAAGCAACACAGGCTACAGCTGGTGAAGGAATTGTGATGAAAGACTCACCAGGACTGGATTTGTTTGCCATCTCTTCATTAATAGCTTGGCTGCTGGGAAGGGGGCATACACTGCTCGCAAGTGCTGCCTTCAGGTCCTCAGCTCGCCACTGGAAGGCACTGTTAATGGCACATCACTGGAAGGCTGGCTCAGCCATATTCCTCACCAGCTGAAGCAAGCAAACGTAAAGTCAGGATAAAGGGAGGAATGTTTCTCTGCCCAGTTTGAAAAATTGTGAATCATGTGGGGTTTAGTTAATTAGGCAATTATCCTTGTGTCTGGCAGTTCCTGGGGATGCTGATTTTAAAGGACTAATTCACTATTGTATCATCTAAGGGTAAATTTGCTCATGTTTGGAGCCAGCATGAGGCCTGGCTACCACTGAAGCTCTGTTTCAGTAATTTAAGTCAGATATAAGTGGTGAATAGGTCCTGTGAGTGCTCAGCCTGTAAAAAGCATTATTTTTCAATTGGCTAATCACAACTTTGAAGGCAGAAAATGCCACTGGTGAAATAAATGAGATTTCTACAAGGCAGACTCAGAAGCTCATTTCCCTAGTGAGTCCCTGAGTTTTTCTGAGTCCCTGCATGGAGCTGATCCCTTAGACAAAAATTGCTCTTTCTGTTCAGTGGGCTAAATTCCAGGCTTATGAGCAAATTTGAGGAAAACCATTAAGAATTGAATAACTGATATTGGTCTGTGCTTGATATACATTTAAAAATGTGTGTGCTTTTTTTAGATGAGCGAACACCAACTATAAGAAAACAAAAATATATTTTTGACATCAGTGCATTAGAAAAAGATGGTTTGCTGGGAGCAGAGCTTCGAATACTGAGAAAAAAACCTTCTGATACATGGAAGTCTCATTCTTCTGGAAAAACTTCCCAAGTGAAATTATTTAGTTGCTCTACAAACAGACAAGCCTCAACACTCCTGGACTCTCGAACTGTCAGTATCACTGATACACCCAAGTGGGAAGTGTTTGACATCTGGAAACTTTTCAGAAACTTTAAAAACTTGGTGAACTTGTGTTTTGAGCTGGAAACTTTTGACAGGGGGAGAGCTGTTGACCTCAGGAGTGTGGGATTTAATAGAACGGGAAGACAGGTCAATGAGAAGGCTCTGTTTTTGGTGTTTGGGAGGACGAAAAAAAGAGACTTATTCTTCAATGAAATCAAAGCTAGATCCGGCCAAGATGACAAAACTGTTTATGAGTACTTATTCAACCAGAGGCGGAAGAGAAGAGCCCCTCTAGCAACACGGCAAGGGAAGAGGCCCACCAAGAATCTGAAGGCGAGGTGTAGCAGAAAAGCCCTCCACGTGAATTTTAAGGATATGGGCTGGGATGACTGGATAATAGCCCCTCTGGAGTATGAAGCATATCACTGCGAAGGGCTCTGTGAATTCCCCCTCCGATCCCACCTGGAGCCCACCAACCACGCAGTTATCCAGACATTAATGAACTCGATGGACCCGGAATCAACCCCCCCGACTTGCTGTGTCCCAACCCGTCTGAGCCCCATCAGCATCCTTTTCATTGACTCTGCAAACAACGTGGTCTACAAGCAGTACGAGGACATGGTGGTGGAGTCGTGTGGTTGTAGGTAGCAGAACAGCTGCTCACATGAATATGTTATGAAAAGTAATACAACACATTGGACATAGCTTCTCCTCAATCACGGTTAACTAGATTTCTTACCTCTAGGGTAAGTATGTTTACAAGGATGTAGCGATAAATCCAGTGTTTCTGTATGTCTCTCCATGGACATATTTCAGTAGCATTTGGATGCTGTCACTCAGCTGGATTTAAGGCCTTGTGCCGCTGGCAACACAGGACTGACTCTAAGTGAAGTCCGTGACAGAGAAGATGATATCTCTACACCTTGAGATCTCCTGCCTTTAGCCTTGAGGCAGTGGATAGAGATGGTATCAGTGAGCTGTGGATATGACCTGTTTGTTCCTTTGAACATTGTTCTTGAGACTGAACTTCTGTCTGATTCCCGTGTGCTTTGTCCATTCATAAATGTCAGAAAAGAGTCCCAATATTGAGAAGAGTTGTGTTCTGGTGTGTCCCCATCTTGGTGTAAATAGTTGCACTGTAATATGATTTCTTTCTGATTAGCTCTTGAAACTATGCATATATTAAAAGGGGTCATTAAATATAATATGTTGGTTTAGTTTTAAGTTTTACATGAAGATAGGTGATGCAGGAGGTATTTGCTTCCATGTATGTTTTCCTCCAAGCTACATATCTTTCTTAAGTATCCACCTTTCCATTATTATGTAGCAAAATATATTATTCTGTATAAGGTCCAAGTTGTTCTCAAATGCTCATAGTAAAAGTGTTCAATTATTGCATAAGATGTAATAAATTATTGACACAGTGCTGCATTGTGCCTAGTTGTCCAACTCTGCATAATTATAACGCAATTAAGAATTTTTTTTATGTTTTTGTACAATAAATACAAGTGAAAGGGACTTTTCTGTGCAGCAGAATACCAGGGGTATGCAAAACATGTCTGTGTATTTTGCTGCCACAGAGAGAAACTATGGAAACATTGAAAGAAAGATCTGAAAGGAAGGCCTGGTTTGATCTGGTGGGGAATGACACTATCACTTGATGTATTTGGGGCAAAAATGAGTTATGCAGATGGTTGCAAAAGAGCTTTGGTATCCTTTTATTCCACCCTCCAAGGGCTGTGTGCTTGTATATCCCCTTTATCTATTCCAGACATGGATTTTAAATGGTATTGCTCCTGTATGTTTCCACCCACAAAAGTAGTACCAAATGTTCAACTACAGACGGATCAGCAAGGTCCTATGAACCATCAGAAATTACTGAAGGAGTTTATCAATAGTACAAAATAGAAATGCTAAGGTTTGATTTTCCTTAGACCATCATGCCATAGGATTTCCTGGCTCTGCACAGCATCACAGGTGTGGGTACTGGCAGGGAGCTGAGTACAGTCCCCAAGGTCCTTTTGCTCAGTACCCCAGTCTGGACATGCTCAAGCTCACACCAGCAGCAAACCATCCTAAATTCCTGGTCAACGGCCAAAAACAGTGACATAAAGCTCTGCCCTTCCTCCTGCACTCTCTGGGCAGCTGAGCCTTTAACCAGCTTAACATGCCTGGATAAGCAGCCTTGCTGCCAGACACCTGGGGAAGCCCTGTGCAGGTGACCTGCCCTGTGCCCTCACCTGCAGCTCGGGGATGCAGAACAGCCCTGCAGGGAGATTTGGTCTGTGAGATTTGCTCAGCGCTGTCATTCCTGCCTGCAGGGGCTGACACTGCCTGGTTTTCCTGCCTGCTGCAAACCTGGAGACCAGAAAGCTGCCCTTGCCCGGATAGTGAATGCCCAGCGTGCAGGGCAGCAGGCACATAGAATAATGAGCACTTGCAGCTACTTCGTAACAAGTGCATGAGAAATTCGGGCATTTTATGGGTCGGGGCTGCCCGCAGGGATGCTCCATCTCCCTTCCGGACTCTCAGTGTGCACTCCCAGGTCCTGCTCTTCCTCATCCTGATGGAGCCTTAGGCCGGGCCCAGCAGTTACTAACCCCAGCACTAACTGCTTATCACCAGCCAATCTTTCAAAACTTCAAGTATAAGCTTTACTAAAAGCTGATTTTTACCATTGCTACTGTAGGAGAGAAAACATTCCCCTGCCAAGTCCACAGCCAGGAGGGCAGCTCAGGCTTTTTCCCCCCAATCTGTTCAAGCAGTTCTTTTTCTTCTCCTGGCTGTTTTCAGGTATGTTTGCAGCTTCCTCTAGCACTGGCTCCAGCTATCTCCTGGAGAGGTTTGCTAGATGACCATGACAAAGGGTTGTCTCCTTTCTTCCTTAGGTAAGTGCTGCTCCCACTCTCTGGGAATGCTGTTTGCACATTCCCAAGGAAATCTCTGTTCTGACGTATGAGACACAGCTGTGCCATGCCAGTTATTAACCACACAGGCATGTACCTCAGTGGCTCAGGGTGATCAGTTTAAAATAGCAAATACTGCCTATTTAAATACACTTGAAGCAAATCTAAGTTAAGACAAGTTAACTCCTGGGATTAGGACTGCCTGCATGGGGCAGTTTGCTTCAGTACCACCTGGGTTCATCGGGTGCTGGAACAACTTTGGTGGACAAAAGCACTGGTAGTACACACAAGGCATGATGATAGTTTGGAAATCTGAGGGGGAAAATTCCTGCTCAGTTCACGCTGCAGAGCTGGTGACCAACCTGCAAGTCCTGGTGAGTCTGGTCACGATAGAAAGTTTCTAAAGCCTAGTTGATATAAAACTCTGAGGTTCTTTCTTGCTGTCCTTGTATGACTTTTTCAGTGCATGAAAAAAGCAAGATAAGGGTTCAGGTAAATGGTATTTAAATTGAGTATGTATCAGCATCTAAATGGAAAAATATGCCAAGGTTTTGCAATTATCCCAAAACAAACAGTATGATCTGAGGAAAAATTAAAATAAATACTGACAAACTAAAGTATTCAAAAACGCCCTTTGGTAATCATTCAAAAGCCCATATTCTGGTTGGTTATACCTAGAAAGAAAAAGCAAAAAACCAAACCACAAGTAGGTCTGTAATATCACTTCAAACAAATTTGAAACTACAGACAGTAAAATGCTGGAATTATAATGGATTGTTACTGCTTCAAAATTGGGTTTGGCCAAAACAGAAGCAGTTTCAGCCCAAGTGCCCAGGTTAGGAGGTAACATGACATTCAGTTTGCTTGGCTGGTCTCTCAAATGTGGTGACATCCAGAAGTGACAGCCCTGGCACTGCTCAAGATTGGTTCAGCTCAAAGTGAGGAGTTTATAATCATGGGCAGAGGAACAAGGGAGGTTTTTTCACTTTTAGGTCTTAAATTGAGTATTCTTGGTTTATACCATTAGTTATAAACCAGTATGGTGATGTCCTTTTGCATTTACATTGGGAGATTGTTCGATAACACTGGGAATTGTGGTTCAACACTATTTTATTCTGGAATGCTCTGCTGACTTTCCCCATGGTGTAAATGTGTACTAGCCTATAGGTGCTTTACTGGTACATTGTTGGAGGCATTGGAATCCCCTAGCACAGACTTCTGTCTACTCACAAATTGTTGCCAATCTTGTCAAGACTTTACATGGCAATCTGCAGTTTCAGTTACCTGGCATGAGAACAGAAACAGGCATCGAAACTTCCCAAGGTACACATATGTCACAGATGAGCACAAAAGAAAAACCCAGGCGGGGTTCACTCAATCTTCATTCCCCTCCAAACTCAGGGGTTTAGGAATAAGGCACACCCTGGAGTTGACACCCAGCACAGAAACTGGAGAGAAATAGAACCTTGACATTGGCCAAGGAAGCGGTGGAGTCACCATCCCTGGAAGTGTTCAGCAAACAAGCAGATGGGACATTTGGTGATGTGGTTTAGTGGAGGTCTTTTCCAACCTGAGTGATTCTGTGATTCTATGACTGCAGGATCTTGGCACTACTTTCTTTAGCCAGGTCATTATATAACGTGCAAAGATGGACACCCTAAATTATTATTATGGCTTTCTTCCCATGGGTGAGTTGGTGTGAGCAACTGGATGGCAGAAACCTGAGCTGTAAAGCAATACAGGTTAAAAGTTCAGCTTTCCACCTTTATGATGGCAGGTTTCACTCTCTCACTGAAAATGCCTCATTTGTATTTACTTTTTAGGGTCATTATCTGTCCCACGAGAGTCTTTGTGAAGGTCCAAATTTCAAATAAACAGTACACTATAAGACAGGTATGTGTGGATAATTTTTGTTGTGTTTGGCTAAAATATGGGTACTAAGCTCAATAGGTAAACATAAAAGTATGCCATTGAAAACAATGCATTCCCATTAGTGTTTGAATATGTGCCTAAACTCCGTGTACACTTTTACATGGTTATGTCATTTCCTGTGTAAAATGGGCTTGTTTATACAGCAGCCATATGAAAGATGCAGGAACCCGCTATGTGGGCTATTTGAAGCTTTCTTTAAAAAACATAAAAACCCCTTGACCCTTGTATAATAAAAGGTGTTAAAAGATACTGCTTTTATAACATCTTAGCCAAGACTAATAAGAATGTACAAAGCAAACTATTTTTTTTTACTCCATAGTCCTGGTCAATCGTGTTATTTTATGGATTTACTATTGCTGTTGGGTAGTAAAATGATATTTAAAAATAAAATTGCAGGAGATTTCATTGCTTCTCAACAAATTCAATAAACAATAATCTTAACATTTTTTGAAAAACAGTAAATATGGAGCACTAAATGCACTTTGCTGAGTGCTCAGAATAGCCCATTTATTCTGTCATTCTGAGTTCACTGATGTCCCTGTTTTCCTGGTTGTTTTTTATCAGAACTAGTTTCAACTTTCTGCAGTGATTTGGCCAGCTGAAGTAATGCAAATGGATTCAGTTTCCCCTGATGTCATTTTGAAGGGCACAGCTGTCAAGAAAAAATGACTTAGTCAACAATAACAGTGATTAATTGGCTGACCCTCTGCTAGGGGACAGAAAATGTTCTTTTCACTGTTTTTTCTCTTAGAATCTCTTTGATATAATATCTTAAGCCATACTTTGCCATTCAGGAATCCAGGCTGATCAGCCTCTGCCCATCATACTGCCAGAGAAATGCCATTAAACTAATTAAATTGAATTAAAATGAAGGTATTGCTTCTGCACATCCGGTTTCCATCTGCCTGTTTTTACACAATGCCATTGATTGTGTGAAAGTCAGAAATAAGCCTCTAACTGATAAAACCAGACACATTTGAGTTTGCTCATGCAAATGCCTTCAAAACATTAATCTTTCCCCAGAAATTCTAGAAGAGAAACACAACTTGGGTCCTCCCCATGCTGAGAGAAAGGGATAGATATCTTCCCTTCAGCTCTCTTTTCTGCAAAGGTGAAACAAGACTCATAAACTTCAGATGGCAAAGAGGTCGTTAACTCATAGGATTGGTGATCAGGTTACAGGAACCCAGCTAGGGAGGATAAAGGGCTAAAGGCAGTGAGGGGAGAAGCAGGAGGAGGTGCTCTAAGGGAGCTCTAAGGGAATGTGGCTTGGGAGAGAGGACCTGGGGACAAGTGGCTCTCGGGGGGATGCAGACAGGCAGCCCCCACAGCAGGAGACAACAGCAGGGGCTGAGACTGGGTAAAAGAACTGAATAATAAGGTGGAGCAAATGCAGGAGCAGCTATAGAGCGGATGTACCTCCAAGTATGCATGAGCTGGGTGGGTGTCAATGCTGCCAGTGGAACAGACATATCCCAGGTAACAAACACCAGGACAAGAGGACACAGACTCAAGGTGTGCCAGGGGAGGTTCAGGTTGGCCATCAGGAAGAATTTCTGCACAGAAGAAGTTGTCAAGCGTTGGCAGGGGCTGCCCAGGGCAGTGGTGGAGTCACCATTCCTGGAGGTGTTGAAGAAACAACTGGATGTGACACTCAGTGCTGTGGTCTAGTTGACAAGGTGGTGATCAGCCAAAGGTTGGATTAAATGATCTCAGAGGTTTTCTCCAACCTAAATGATTCTGTGATTCTCTCAATGTACCTACCAGGAAAAAAAACCCTTATTCTGAGGGCTTGGTGCAAGTAATTCTTTCTTAGCACTTGCCTGTCCTTCCCATGCTAGTGGCTTCCAGAGCTTTACTGAGAGCTCTAGCCCAGGAGCTGCTGAAGGCTTAGAGCAAGAGCAGGCTGCTGGATCATGGGATGAAACAATTGTTAAGGTTGGAAAAGACCTCCAAGATCATGGAGTCCAACCCTTAACCAAACATTGCCAGGTTTACCACTAACCCATGTCCCTATGTGCCACATCCACACATTTTTGAACACCTCCAGGGATGGTGACTCCACCACTGCCATGGGCAGCCTGTTCAATGACTGACCACCCTTTCAATGAAAAAATTGTCCTTAATATCCAACCTAAACCTCCCCTGGCATAGCTTGAGACTGTTTTCTCTTGTCCTGCCACTTGTTCACCTGGGTGAAGAGACCAACCCCCACCTGGCGACAATTTCCTTCTCTCCTCAGTATCCTTTTCTCCAGGCTGAGCCCGCCCAGCTCTCTCAGCTTCTTCTCCTCACACCTGTGCTCCAGACCCTTCCCCAGCTCCACTGCCATTCTCTGGACACACTTCAGCCCCTCAATGTCTTTCTTGTCATGAGGGACCCAGAACTAATCCCAGGATTCAAGGTGCCCAGCACTGGAGGATGATCCCTGCCCCGGTCCTGCTGGCCACACCTTTGCTGGTGCAATATTTCAGAAGCTCAGCAGAGGCAAATAATTTCTGACAGTGGCATTGAACAGCCAAGAACAGCAGTAACTTTCCCACAACACTGACTATGTGCTGTTGTGGGAGTCCAAACCAACAGAGGTTAGAAACCTGAGTCTGGATGATGAGGGACTTTCATTTATGAGACTTTCAGGTGGATCACAAATGCCTTTGCTGGGCCACAGGCACAAGCAGTCTGTCTTCTCCTCTAGCCATGTGCAGCCTGGGCTTAAAAGGTAGCTCTGGACTTTACAAAGTGCTTAACTTTGGCATTTTTGTGCTTTTCACAGCAGCCCTTGGCTCCAGCCGCTGATTCAGAGCACTAAAGTAAGCAGCTTCCCCCAGAGCAAGAGGGAAGAGCCAGGCCCTGGGAGAGTAAGCTGAAGTGTCTGTGCAGAGCAGGTACTGGTGACTGACACCAGGCACAGCGTCCCAAACAAGCCTCCTGGCTGGGCATAGCTACTGGTATTTGGGTCCCTCTGTCCTGCTGGGATTCAGATGCAGGCATGAGAGGATCTTACTGTCCAGGAAAAAAAGGAGTGGAGAGGCTCCTGTTAAACACAAGAGGCTCTGGGTTTGTTGGGGGTTTTTTATTGCCAAGGTGATGAGAGCTTGGGCCCAGTTCCTTTTCCCTGCTGCAGTTCTACCTGGCTAGGGGCACCAGGAGGGGAACACCCCATGCCTCCCACTGCTACTGGGAAAGTCACACGCCTGCCTGTGCCCCACAATACGAAGCTGGACAGCTTGCAAAGCGGGGCTGAGACAGACACCTACCCCTGTACACCCTTAGGGGAACAGCTGATCTGACCTCGAGGAAGGACTTAAAGTACATGCTTCCACATTTTACTGATTCCTTTTACTTCCTGTGTTCTTAGATAAGGTTACCTAAGAAAGTTACAGCTGGTTACAGACAGCCTGGTAGTTCAGGAGCATTGTGAGAACAGCTGCTGGATTAATCAATAGACAGGCAAGAAACACTGAGTGTGAGGAAGGAGAGAGGAGAGAAAGAAAGGACTTGAGCAACTGGCAGGAGCATAATAATATTTGATCAGTAAACTCCAGAAAATATAAGAAAATACAAGATGGAATCTTTCAGTGGCATAGAAACTTTAAACACAATTTGATTCTTTGGAATTCTAGAAAAATGACCTGCTCTTTATCTCAAAACACAGTGGAACTATCCGTCTCCCAAGACATTATAATATTTTTGGTAAGAGAAAAAGCCATAACAAATAATTCACTTCTTGCAACAGTAATGAAATATTCCCCATGCCAGTAAGATAAGAAAGTGATGAGGAGCATGTGCTGGCATTGTCAGTGTTTTAAAACATTCAACCTGCACCAATAAGCCTACTGGTTTTTAATAAATCTTAGGATTTTGGGGAAATTCCAGAGGTTTGGGAGTCTCAAGAGAAAAGGAGCTTAATTCAGTACTTTAAAGGGTGGCTGTTCTGAACTGGCAATTATAAGCAAATTCTGGGGCTGTTGATACTGCATCTAATAACGTGTTTGAAGGATGGCAATTTAATTCACAGGTGATAAGGGCAAGAAGAACAATGAGGATCATTTGGCCCAATGAGCTCTGCTTACCCCAGGTAAAAAATTTTCCTTCTGAGTCCCTGAAGTGTCAGCTCCGTTTTCACAAAAATCAGAGAAGCAAATACAACTTTAGGAATGACTGAGAGGGAAATAGAGAATAAATGAGAAAACGATATGCAGCCACTGGACACAACTCTGAAACACTTCGGGATACAAAAGAGCTGGAGAAGGGCAGTAAGAAGGACGGGATGTTTGGAACAGCTTCTGTGAGAGGAGTAATTAGACTGGAGCCCTTCAGTGAAAGGTGACTGGGGCAAAAAGGAAAAGCAGTGAGGACTAAGAATGTGAACTGGGAGCAAGTTTTCTCTCAAATGAGAACCACAGCGCACCAAATGAATAGTGGCTCAGGACAGGCTTGAAGCAAACAGAAAGACACTGATTCCCCCAGGGTAGCCCAGCTGCAGAACTCCTGAGCACACCCTGGATGGGATGCTAGAATTTATGTATGTTTAAAAAAAAAAAAGGAAGAAAAATCCATTAAAAGCTGCTGACCATGAATGAGTCCATGGGACTTTCTAAGCCCCTGGTAGCTGGAAGTTCAAAAGCTCTGCCAAGAAAACCTTGCTGCACATTTGTCCTGTCTTTATTTTCTTTGCAGTGATCTGCTGTTCCCTATAGGAGATGAGCTCCATGGGATCCATGGTCTAACTTGGCAAAACCATTCTTCCATATGAAGCCCAAAACTCAGAGTAAACTGCTACAATGGGACATCATGGCTCAAACCAGTAGGACTTACCAGGGGTTGGCCAGTGTCCTGTTAGAGGAGCATGGCAGTCTGATGTGGTGCCTCTTTTCCCGTCTATTTTTTTTTTAAAAGCCTATTTTTAAAGTTCTGTGGAATTAAATGACGCTACGTAATAGCTGGGTATTACATATTTGGAAAGAGAGATTCAGGATTGATTTAAAGACCGAAAGTTTTAAAAAGCTCACCACATTCAGCTCTAAGCTAATTCTGGGAATATTAGCACTCAATTTTTTAATAAGCAGCTATTTCTACTTACTGTCCAGTTTCCACTTTGAATTACTGAATTGGCTTCTTTGTCTGCTGCATGAAAAAACTTACTCCCATGGGCATTGTTCTACCTGTGCAGACTGTGATGAATGTTTTACTCTTATTTTTTGTGGAAGGGGTTGATCGACTTTGTTCTGCTTTTACTGTGTACCTTAGTTACCAGATTTTTTTTTCTTGGGGTTTTCCTTTAGGCTCTCACTTCTCCAAATACTTTTAGTATGTAAACACCAGAACTCATTTAATGTTGCAGTAACAGTCTCATCAACACCACAGAGGCACTACTAACTTTCTACTTTTACTGGATTTTGACCTTTACAGTCTGGGGATCAGCTTTCCCTCTCAGCTCCAGCATCACGTTAGGAGTTCAGAATCAGCTTTCTATTATAACCAACCCTGCTTTTCCATAATCGCTGCTTTCTAATGAAAAGCTTTCCATTTTATAAGTTCTTGCCTCAGAGTTGAAAATCCTTGTTTACAGCTGAGTTAAAAACCAGTTCGGTGCCACTAAAAAGTCTCTGATTGACATGATTTATGTAATTCCTGTTACTCATTATGAAGTAAAAGTTACTTTGCTTTTTAGGGTGAGGTGTTGGGACAAGTGAAGGTGGAACCTCATGAGCCCTGTCAGTGCCAGGCTTCAGAGCAGAGCCCAGGGTCCCAGGCTGGAGGGGTCACCACCATCCCACCTCCATCCTAGGAGGAGCAAGCTCCTCAAGATGTCGTAGAAGAAGGATGCTGGCAGCATTCTGTACGTCTGGAATGGTGAGGTGCTGGGCTTCAAGAGCTGGGCAGGGGACTGACAAACCCTCTGCTGCTCACACATATTTGCTAAAACCCTTTGTCCCAGGACATTCTCCAGACATCCCAAGGATGTGAAGATCAAGATGTGCTCTCTTTGGCATGGACTTAAAGTTTGCTTGACAGCTGCTCTGGACCAGATGCCTGATTCCTACAGATTTAGTTCTGCTGTCAGCCCTGGGAAGCACACGCTCTCAGATCGCTGGAGGAGGTTTGCACCTCCTGCTGTGAGTCCATACGGCGCCTCTGTAACCTGCTTGCAACCTGCTTGTAACATGCTTGTAGCCACTTATTCCTGGCAGAGGGCACATGCCATGCCAGCGTTCTCACCAATGCCATGCTTTCCCAACACAGTGCCAGCTGTCTTGAGGTTTACATTTTGGACACTGGGTGGTTGGTTTTTTTCTCCAGTGGTGCCCAGTGCAGCCAGTACAGACACCCCAGAGCAACATTGGCTCCCCTGGGCCAGGAGGAGTTGTTCAGGCACCCCAAGGGTTCCTGGGCTGCTGTGACTCACCAGCCTCCGAGAAGCTGTAGGAGTGCACTGCTGGACACAGCCCTTCTAATGAGGCTGGGCCTTATCCTTGTTCTTCTGGGATACAGGCAGTACACTGGCACTGCATGAGCCATCCTGTAGCTCAGTCCCTCAAGATTCTTCAGAGCAGCAAAAGCTTCTCCCTGCCACTGCATGCCCTATTCACAGCGTGGGGCTCTTGTTGGGAACCATGTGAAGGGAGGGAAGAAGGAATGACTGCTGGAAGGTGGTGGGGTGAGGGATGGTGGGGCCATTTCTCGGTTAGAATTGCTCAGTCTTTGCTAGGAAGGACTGACAGCGTGTCTCTGGTAGATTATCCCGGATAGCCAGACCTTGCCCCATATTATATGGTTTTCATCACAAACATAAAAGTACTTGGTATAAAACAGAAGGTCAGGAAGGTTTAAGACATGGTATATGAGAAAACATTTTCCAGATTTCAGCTTCCTCCAAGGTAATATGCAAGTGTAATTAAAACAGAACCTGGAAATATAGAGTACAGTACCCTATTGAAAGTGTGTTGTATGAGCTGAACTCCCTTCATTGATAGTTTTCCAAAACACACAGCTGCAATAATCTTTATCCAGGAGAAGGGAATAAATTAAGTCTGAACACCTCTGCATATAGTACAGTACAGTGTATAGCCCTGCACCCCATATAACCTCGGAGAGGTAATGGAAAGCTGAAGGAGGCGCAAGTGGAAAACCTCTCTGACCAGCAAACACTTTCTTCTTCTGAAAGCAGACAGATGGGAAGAAAAGCTCATGAAACAGAGGCAGCTTAAGTACTGGGATGTCTCGTTTCTGCTCAAGTCGTTGAGACTGTGCAGTGGCAGGGTGCCAAAGCACACTCCAGGTTTGACAGGTGGGGAGGGGAACGTCCTGGGCTTGCCCAGCAAACAGGGAGTATTGATGGCCAGCTAACGTGAACAAAAAGGAGTTTATCATATTTAACAGTAGCAGCAGCCACTAGTATATAAAAGCCTGGAAAAAGTAACCAGGTCCTATTTCTACTCCCCCTGAACAGTTTAGCCATGGAGTTCAGGTTGTGCTTGCCAGGCTTCACCAAACTCAGCGAGGTGCAGCACTGAGCCGCCTGTTCTGCTTCACGTCTGCTTTTCCTCCTGCAGCACTGGTGCAAGAAGAGGGGTAACTCCCTTCTGGAGACCAGAGCAAGGACTGCTTTGCACCTCTAGTACCTCCAGATCATGGAATTGATCTCCATACTTGCCAAACCTTTCAAGGTACATAGTGAATTGTAAGGATTGTACTTTTAATGAAAAATACATCTTAATTTCATATTTTTAAATAGCATTTTTCCTTGGAAATGGCAACAGAAAAACATATGCACACTGACACCCCAAACTGAGTCTTATGGGGAGGACTAAGCACCTTTATATTGCTAAAATATAATTTACTTCCATTAGAAGTCCTTTTTCAGTTTGTAATGTATTCCTAAGGGTAGACTTGGCCTCAAAGTGTTCAGATTTACTCCATATGAAAAGGAGAAAAATTTTGCAAGAGTGAAGTATGACAAATTTGTTTATGAACTACCAGTTCAAGCTTAGAAATGCCCTTTTCCTTCAGAGACAGCCAGAGGCAGGAATCCAGTGAACCCAGGTTTCCCCGTGTGGTCAGATGGCCCCTCACCACACTGCTGGAACTCGGAGTTCTGCTAAGAGCAGTGCAGACACATCCAGGAAAGCTCTGGAAGAAGTCAATCCACATATACCAGTGCTCCAAGGTATATGTTATCACTGATCTGCACTTCCAGTCCTAAAGGAGTGCGTGAGACAGGATACAGTGCCAGATCCACACTGGCTCCAGTGGTACATACAAAGCCCTTTCAGAACCTGGAGCACTGGGAAAGACACTCACGTAGTTGTGGGGGCCAGCTGGCACTTCTGCACCATTGGCACAGAACCAGAATTAATAAGACCTGTTGGACTTGAACTGAGTTTTTTCTATTGGGTTTCTCTTTATCATGATCTCCACAGCATCCTGGAATACCCATAAGGACTATTTTCCCTCTTGTTAGCTAGAATGTCCCAGCCCTGCTTGTCCCAGGTAACATGGACAGATCCTCTTTCCTCACATGGCCATGAGATTCCTTTGACTTTCCTTCTGCAGAAGCCGGAACAGGTGTTCAAGAAGGAAAATTATTACAATTTAAAATCTTTACTTAGACAGGAATTCGAGAATGAGCAGAGGAAAGATCGAATTTGAAAGATTTGTACTTTTGCCCTGGTCTAAAGCTCTATTTGTTTTTCAGAAGGAGTGAGCTCCCCCCAGCAAATGTTGGGCTAACAACTGCCTTATCAAGATGATTTTGATTCTTATATGTCCAAGAAAAGAAAAATACAAGAGGCTGTTATGGGACTTTACTGCAAGATGGTCAGTTAACCTGCATAGTTAACATTTTAGAATATAAAAGCACAGGCCTGCATAAAAATGATCAGTCTGCTTTTCCATGTGAAAACAGGAAAAGCATGTGCTATGATAACATTCAAAATAAAATTATACGCTGATGGGGAATGAAGAGGACAGGAAGATCAAATATTTAAATGTCTTCATTTGAAAGTTATTTATCATTCCTTGTTAATTAGGACAAAAAGGAAAGAGAGTTGTAGTAATGACCAGTGAACCAGCCTGGGAGAGGTTAAATGCATAATTTCAGGACCACAGTAGTCCAAGGATCTCTGTGTAGTGTATGGAAAGTCTTTTGATAGTGGACAGAAATACCTAAATTACGAAAACACACAAAAAATTGGTTTCCTGGTGAGTTAGACACAGTCTGATTGCAGAGTGGTCTGCATGGAACATCATCCCTGCAGGAGAGGAGAAATTGGGGCAAGTAAAAATTACCAGGAGAGGTCATAAAGGTGCCTGTGTCTGAAGCCTGAAAAGTGGAAAATCCACGAAGGATTTAACCTGGAGATTCCAGCTTAGATGTGTGTGTTAGCAATAGGATCCTGCAATTCCTCACTCCCTCCCTTCAGTGCCTCTGCCCCCCGCCAAACTCGAAGTCTGTGCTCATTGCTGTCTCCATGTGCTGGTGCCCGATGAGTCTCCTCTCACTCTCTGCATGCACATACATCCAGCCTTACCACTGCATGCGTCAGCACTTTCAAGGAAGGGTGTTCTTCTGTCCGTCTTTGTTTTCCATTTCTCCTTCACTTAAACTCTTCTGGACTGCTTTCTCCCAGTCCTTGATTTGTGGCCCCTTATCTCCTCCCTGTAAGAGTTGCTCCCTCCAGCCTCTTGGAATGGTAAACTCAGAGGCACGTTTGCAAGTAAGAGAGAAGACAGGATTGAGGCCAAATCAGGAGGCCCATTAAATATAATGTATTAATCAATGAGTTATTATTATAAATAATAAGAAATTTATTTTAGAATTTATTATATACATTAAACATCATCATATCCTTTTTGATCCTTCTTTTCTGTTCAGCCACATGAACATCTGAGGCCATTGCTGATGTTCCCCAACATGTTTCAGCAGATGACAGCAAGTTTCTCAGCCTCTTTAGTGGCCTCAGGTGACAATCTCCCAGGAAGAGGAGAATCTTCCACATGAAAGATTCATTATCTCAGATATAAGATCCATGTAGCTGTGGAGCTGCCCACTGAGCAGAGCTGAGTGGAGGAGCTTAAGGACAGCAAAAGGGTATGTAATGGGGAATAAATTGCCAGTGCTCTGACTGAGGGAATCCCATCAGAACTGAAACTGAAATTGAAATTCAGGTCCACATGTCCCATCAGAGGCTTTGCTGTTCTGCTCCCTCAGGGAGCTGTGTTCAGACAGACTGACAAGGAAAGGACTTGGTGCTACATGGAGCAGTGACAGGCAGAGGAATCTTAGGTGGGACAGTAACTTTCTCCAACTGAAGTGTGTCAGAATCCTTCTGTGCATCATTAGGTAGGACTAACACAAACCCAGGTGAGTGTCAGTATTTATCAGACACAGCTCTGAGTCAGGAAGTGTCCACTATGGTGGACAGACCATGTCACACCACTGAGAGACTGCTGGTGGCAAGAGCCTTTTCTCTGCATGACTACACACTGTAGGGCCTCTTGAGCATTGTCATTTTTAATGGCTGTAACTTATTAATGGCAAAGAGGGTTCACAAAAGTGTTATCATTCCCCTCCATCACCTTCCCATAAAAAATTTGCTGTCAACAATGGTATTTAATATTGCTTTGAGTGTAGTGCACAAAGGGCAGCTTAGCCAATAGAAAGCAACAAAACCAGCTTTAACCTTCCTGCCTGGAATTTGCCACAGGCACAAGAACAAAATGAAATGTAGCATTTCCCCAACAGAGATCCCACAGTTCCCTGCATTGTTCAACATCCTGCCTCGTGTCAGAACAACTTGTTCACTAAACACCTTGTCAGACACAGTTAAACCCCCTTCAGCAGATAGCTGTGGGGAGTCAGAACATCTCGGGAAAGACCTGCTGCAAGCACAGGGATCTGGGATGCCTGTGGATAGGAAGTCCAGACAGGTGATTCCATTGGTCCCCCGAGGCCTGATATTTAAGAACATATGAAAGATTTCTAAGGACTACTGTGAAGTTTCAGGGCCATTAAAGCAGCTGCTACTGCCCTCTTGAGATGCTGACATCCCAGTTAATGTGCTGGGAAAGAGAGGAGGACAATATTATAGTTCCCCAAGCCCTCTAAGCCAGCGCTCCTGACGACAGCACAGCCTTGCTCCCTGCCCCAGCTGCTGCTGCTCACATCTGCACCAGCACTGAGTTTGTGAGGTGATGTGGATGTGATCCAGATTCAGTCTAACCTGGCAAAACAAGCCAGCTCGGTTCACCCCGTCGAGTCACTGCTCAGGCTCACTCTGAGGCCTCATGAAAGCTGGTGCCAGCAGCAGCCAGGAGCAGGGAACACGCAACAGGGACAGGTGGGATGTCTCTTGGCAGGGAATATGTGGCAGGGACAGGCAGGGTGGCTCCTGGCAGGAGCAGGGACAGCGGGATGGCTCCTGGCAGCAAGGTGCTGGCTCTGGGGGACTCTGGGTGAGGGACTCTGCCATGTTCTCCTGGTACTATCCCAGTGCTAATACCTGTACAGGCTCACATTGATGCTTGGGGCAGCCAGGATGGCCTTACCAACCTCAGCCACGGGATCTATGGCTGCTTCCATGCCAATCTCCCTGCTGCCCCGGGGCAGAGCCACCATCCCCCAGGACATGGCCGACAGCAGCAGGCAGGCACAGCTCTGCCACCTCTGCCCCTCCCAAACCAAACCCCAGCACAGACCTGGAGCCTCCCATACTGTTGCAAAATGTGGTATATGTTAAGATTATCTTAAGTTAGGATGTTCTTTGGTGTAAGGTCTTTGTATACTTTCAAGCCTAATGGTCAAGAAAGGAGACCCCGTCAGTGGAACATCCTCTACCCATGGACATCCTGTAACTAACAAGCTTTAAGGATGTCGTAAATCAAGATGCTGGTATATGTCTATGTCTACACTGCTGACCTGGCAAAGTACTCAAGGTGCATGTATCCTATAGGTGAACTATGTTCATTGTAACACTAAAAAATCATGCCTACATGTCAAAAAGACTCCTGGGTTATGTAACTTATATGGAAACTACTAACCAATCCTAACAGAGGGGCTGTACTTGGGAAGTTACTAACTCTGAATTTCTGTGTCTAAAAAATGCTGCTCAAAGTCTGCTGAAGCATGCTGGACTTCTGGAAAATCACCAAGCACCCAGGCTTGCACAACCCTGAAATAAATAATCTTGCTGACCTTTACTTCCATTGGGCAGACGATCATACACAGCACCAAGAGTAGAACTAGATGCTTCCTTTCTCAAGGAAAGGTGGTGACATTCACATGCAGATCCCAGTTTGGCATCAGGAGCTCAGCTCCAAGGTTGAACATGTCCAGGGATTGCTACAACGCAACAGGTTCCAAGAAAGAAAGGTCTTGCTGGCCTTTGCCTCCTGTTGGGCAGCCCATCATCTGCACCTGGAACACAGGGGCTACTTGCTTTCCTTTCCATGGAAAAGCACTGTCATTCCCATTCAGGACCAAAATTTATGATACCATCTCCAATACTGAAGACATCTGAGGATTGCTCACACACAAAAGGTGCCAGGACAGAAAAGTCTTGATGGCCTTTACCACCACTAGGCAGGTGATCACCTGCAGCACCAACACAAGGAATAGGTGTTTCCTTTCCCAAGGAAAGGTGCTTTCTGGACCCCACCTCTTCAATTTAGTGGCAAAATTTGTTCCAAAACTGAATAAATCTGGGGATTGCTCCTACATGAGATGTGAGAGGTCAGAAAGCTGTTGCTGGCTTTTACTGTTGAGGAATAAATCTGCTCCAGATAACTCGGCCTGCAAACTGAAGACTTCGATGAAGACTGAAATGCAGATTGAGCTCAGGGTGGGAGCCAGGAGCTGCCAACCTTTGGTTAACAAAAGGCACAAAGACAGGTCCAGGTGACTGAACAGTGAGAAACATAGCAGGAGCCAGGGAAGTGGATGGACACAGAGAGGCCGACGGGAGCCAAAGACTCAGGAGGAAGAGCTGAGTACACTTTGGTGTGATTGGACTGTGAAGGGATAAAAGCCCAGTGGTTCAAGGTCCCTTCCCAGAGGCACTGGCTCGAGCTGTGTTCCTGCGCCATGAATAAATTGTTTTGTGGAATGAGACGTGTGAGACTCTGCTATGGGAAGCCTGGTCTGACTGTGTGAGAGCGGGGAGAGTGCAGGGAGTCAATGGGGGCACCCTTCGGGTCACTTGAGCCGCCCACTGTGAAGCGGCTTCGGTTTGAAAAAAATGGATTCAGGAGCTAAATTTTTAGCAATATAATATTGAACATTTATTAGTATAACAAAGGCAAATCACAGCCTGGGGCGCTTGGCAATATTGCCAGAGGCGCCCTCCATTCATTTTACTGTGGGCTTAAGGACTCTCTTAAACTGTTGCATATTCATTAAGCCCAGAAAGGAGTTTACACTTCACTCACCTTTCCCCCCTCTCCGGTCTCTGCCCCCTCCGCCAGCATGCCGCCGCCTCGGTGCTCGGGATCGCTTCAGAACTGAAGGCAGGCACCCCCCTCCGGTGCCTCCGCAGTCTCCAGCCTCCTTTGCAGCTGACAGTTCCCTTGGGAGGTGTGAGTTCTGATGGGAGAACAGTCTTCCTGGGATGCACGCGGTTTTCTTCTTTGTTTCTCTAAGATGTCTTGGTTCCTGGCTCTGTGGTTTCTCAACTCAAAAGACATTTATTACCATGTGTTTATTAATATATTTCTTAAAATATTACAACTATTTCGAAGTTACAATTTACCCTAATGGTAAAATTATGGTTTCTACTTAACTACATTTTACCTTAACACTGTTTCTACATAGTACAACATCACTTATAAATGTTAAAATCCTGTATGCGAAAGACAACATTTATCATTCACTCATTTATCACAGGTTCCAGCAGTGAAAGTCTCTGACCTTTGGCAGTGTGACTACCAGGGAGTCACAGAATGGTCAGAATGGGAAGCTTCCTTAACACTGACACCCATGGGCAGCCTATAACCTGCGCTTTAAACACTGGGGAAAGGTGCTCTCCTTCCCGTGGACACACAATTACATAATTACTCTCTCGGGCGGGTCGTTCTCGGCTCGTCGCACGCCGGGGAAGGATCCCGATGCTGTGGGCCAGCGCCGCGCCGCACGCCCGCCTCACGCCGCCTCACGCCGCCATGCCGCCCGGCGCTTCCCGCGGAAGGGGCAGGGCCGCGCCGGCGGAAGCGGCGCCGGGGACTGATGGCGGCGCTGGTGCGGGCCCTGGTGAGTAGAGGGAGGAGGGACGGAGCGAAGGAAGGAGGGGAGAGAGCGCTGGTGGTGAGGGGGCGAGCGGCGTGTGGAGTCGGGGCTGTGCCCGCGCCGCCCCTGTGGCGGCCTCCCCCTGCAGCCCGAGGGGTGTCAGCAGGGGCTACTCCCGCTTCCCGCCCTGTGGCCTCGCACCCCATGTCTGGCGGAGCAGCGGGTCGAGCGTTTCCCGCGGAGTTTGTGTTTGCAGAAGGGTTAGTGGGGGGTTGGAGCGTGTTCAGGGATGGGAACGGAGCTGGGGAAAGGGCTGGAGCACCAGGAGCGGCTGAGGGAGCTGGGAGGGGCTCAGCTTGGAGAAAAGGAGGCTCAGAGGGAATCTTCTGGTTCTCCACAACTCCCCGACAGGAGGGTGCAACCAGGTGGGGTTCGGACTCTGTTCCCAGGGAACAGCGGACAGGATGAGAGGAAGCAGCTTCAAACTGTGCCAGAGGAGGTTCAGCTTGGACATCAGGAGGAATTTCTACACTGAAAGGGTGGTCAGGCATTGGAAGGGGCTGGCTAGGCAGGTGGTGGCGTCACCATCCCTGGGGGTGTTTAAGGGACTCAGTGCCATGGTCTAGTTGACGTGGTGGTATTGGGGTTACAGGTTGAACTCGATTATCTCAGAGGTCTTTTCCAGCCTAATTGATCCTTTGATTCTGTTGTGTAAGGATTTGGGCTCCTGGTGGGGGCTGGAGACACGTGTCTGCCAGTGGGACTCCTCTGGGCTCAGTGTGTGTCCCGTGGGGTGGGCACTGCCCTTATGGGAGCATCCCCTCTCACTCCGGAGCTGTTTGATAGCAAGGATAGTGTAAAGATTCCAGTTCTGGTACCACCACAGGGCAGTGGTGGAGTCACCATCCCTGGAAGAGTTCGAACACCATGTGGATGTAGCACTTGGTGACATGGTTTAGTAATGGACCCAGCAGTGCTGGGTTAGTAGTTGGACTTGATCATCTTAGAGGGCTTTTCCAGTCCTAGTGGTTCTGTGATTCAGATTGGAAGTGTTTGGGTTCCTGTGAAAGTGTGGAATTCTGATCACTCCACTCCTTTCTTCTTTCCCATGCATTTGTATGCGTTTTTTCTTTCTATTAGCCTTTGAAGCATCTGCAGCAGAGCTCCTCTTTTTAGCCTGTTTTCTAGAAAAGGGAATTTTGTACCTGGATGTGATCTTACATCACCACACAAATACAGGGGTGGCCAGTGCTGCTAAGTAGGGACAGAGTTCCCAGTAACGGGAAAGGCCTTTGGTAAGGGGGCAATATCCACTTATGAAATCAGTCCCCCAGGTGCTCGGAGCCGATGGCTCAGGGCGTGGTTTCCCCAAGCACGGTGAGCCCTGCCCTTTCCACCCTCAAGGTGAAAGCAGCCAAGCACAAACCTGCCCGAGAACAGCTGAAATGCAGCGATCTTGAGTTCCTGCTTACTTCTCCCACCCCTGCCCTTTCTCTGTGCTTTGTCCTTGCTTTGTTGCCTGCCTTTTTCTTAGCCCCCGTAATCCAAGTGCTGGAGCAGCAGAACAGTGGCAACAGGTTCTGCAGTTTGAAAGCATTTAAGAGGCAATGGTCAGCAGACAGGCAGGAAGGGAGCAGGGAGAGCAGTAGGGAAGCAGTGAGGCACCCGAAGGGCTCAGCTGTCTGTGGAGCTGCACCCTCAGGGCAGGGTTTGCAATGAAAACCTGCTTCCGAAGGGGAAGGATTTGCCTCCTGGGTTTACCTATCCCCGGGTAGCTTCCTCACCCAGCTGCTGCTGGCGTTCATGTGGCAAAGTAAGCTGATTCGATTTTTCAGCCTGACTAGAAAAGTTTCTCTTTAGAGAGGAGATGAGGTAGTTATCTGCCATTTTTGTAATCTGAAGTATGCTCGGCTTCAGCTCAAGAACTGCTCATCCCTGGCATTTCTCAGCACCTGTTTCTGCATTAGAATTTAGTGGTTGCCTAGTTGTATGAAAACGAGTCTTCAAACCTACTGTATTTCTTCCTTCTACTGGAAATAAGGAAAGTGGTTTTTTGTCTGACTTCGAGCTCCTGGTGTATGATACAGCCCTGACATTTCAGCTCTACTCCTTAATACTGACATTATGATAAATCTGGCTTTTGCCCAAGACACCTTGATAAATAGCTTGTCTGCTACCTAAGACTTTCCTAAAGGCTGCCAAGAGGATTTAGAAGACCAGTGATATTCTTTCATCTCTGCCTTGACAAGGCAGCTGACTGCAGACTATTCCTGAGCAATCCTGTTCAGTTTAGGCTTGGTACATTTTCTTTCAGCCAAGGGGAGAAGCAAAAGTAGCACTTGTAATTTGAAAGGAAGGCTGTGTTCTGCAAACAGTGATGCTGGCTTAGAGAAAATTCCTTAGCCCCTCGTGTTCCCTGCTGTCTCCTGGTGTCTGTTTTCTTTATTACGGAATTGTTTATCACATCTCAGCTTTTAAGTGTGTGTATGCTTATTTTTTGTTTTGATATGTGTCTGTCCAGTTTTGTTGCAGTTGTGCTTTTCAACAGCTCTAAACCTCAGTATATTCAAGCTCTAAGCCATATCCCAACGTGTGCATGTTACAGAGAAAAAGCCTCAAAAAAGTTCTGTCAGATCCTTGGAATCTTGTAGTAATTGCTCACAAAAAAAGGTTACTTCTTTCTTACTGAAGTGTTTGTTAAACTGTTTATGTCAGAACACTGGATTATCTCAAAAAGTACTTTGTGGGACTCAGCTGAAATAGTTTTTTGGATAGAAATGTCTCATTTTCATAATTTCACTTGCTGACAGTGGTGTTACATCCAAAGATCAGAAGCCTGAGTAGTCTTGCTACAGTAGAAGTGGGAAGGTGTAGTAGCAGTGAACACTAATCACATTTGTCATGGTAGAGCATCTCTCCCTTTGCAGTTTTTAAAACCCCAAATCAGTTCCCTTAACGAATTCAAAGTGCAGCTCTGGGGGGAGTTGAGGGACAGCCTGCGAGGCCAATGGCCACACCTGAGGGACAGCAGTGACTGTGTAGGTCACAGGAGGAGGACAGGAACTCAGGTTGGTTTGTGTCTGTTCCTCTTACCTCTGGGCAGATCTGCTGCTCTTGTGGCTGTTCTTCCACTGGGCACCACCAAGGACAGACTGACTGCTCTCCCCACCAGGTATTAATACAAATTGATAAAATTTCCCTGAAGTCTTCTTTTCAGAAAACTAATCCTCTCCTCATATGTTGGATGCTTCAGTCTCTTAATCATCTTTGTGGCCAACCAAAAATGAAGCTATTTTTATTAGAAAAAGGCATCTCCATTCTAATAAGATACATACTATTTCCAGTGTTAATGTAATGCATGTATGAAGGAGGCAAATATTGTACTAACTTGAATATTGCAGAAAGTGAAAGGTGCAAAGAAAGTGCAGGCAAAGAGAGCCCCACCTCTTCTTTGTATTGCTGACATTTTCATGACAGAAAATAATTATCTTCACTGAATTTTATCAGGACAATATGTGCTTTTAGAATACTAAAATTCTTAACTGTGCCTGAGTAATGTAAGACAAAGATGCATAAAAGCTAAGTTGGATGAGGGCTTTTTAGAGCTCACTCAGTCAACTGAAGAATGCTTCTTAAGCATTTGAATTTATTGTGTAGACAGAGAAGTTGTGGTGTGGTTTTGTGACGTAGACAGCCCACCATTTCCTTTCCTTCTGTTTCTGCCATCAGACTTGGGTTGGATACTTGTACTGGAAGGCAAAATATTTTTATAATCAAAATTTATACTCCTGTCAAGCACAAGTTGGGAGTTGAATCTGAGGATTGTTAGAATCATGGAATATCCTGAGTTGGAAGGGACCCGCAAGGATCGTTGAGTCCAATGCCCAGCCCTGCACAGACACCCCAACACCCTGTGCCTGAGAGCATTGTCCAAACGCTCCTGGAGCCTCGGGGCCGTGCCCATTCCCTGGGGAGCCTGAGCAGTGCCCAGCAGCCTTTGGGGGAAGAACCTTTCCTGATATCCAACCTAACCCCTCCCCCCATCCCGACACCGCTCCATGTTGTTCTTGTCATATGAATGTGGAAGCAGAAGGACAGTTGAAGTATTTCTGCATATTTGGGTCCTTTTCTTCATTGCTCATCTCCTCGTTGCAGAGCTGCCAGACTGGAGTAACCCAGTGGATAGCTGGATGCAGTGGATTGCTACAGACCGCCGCAGTCCCGGGCCGGTGTAGGCGGATGCTCTGCAGTATTTTCCAGGTAGGATATCAGAGCATGTTAAAGTGTGTAAAAAATTGAGTGATCTTAAATTATCAAGAAAAAGTCATGGTTTTTCAATAAAGAGGCTTCCAAAAGTGATGTCTTCACTGTGTATTGTGGAAATATCAAGGCAAGTCTAGAGCTCTCTGCTGCTGCAAGAGTGAGCTTCTACTCTTGTTACAGGTGTCTCTTTTAATAGATCCAAATGATCTGTCATGAGAAGATTAAATACAGAAGTCCAAATGGAGGTGTTACTTTTCCAAATGAGCTATTACAAGCTAGTCACGACTGCATGTAGTTTCCAGCATTTTATTTTAGAGAGCACTTTATTTTATAGAGCGTCTCCACTGTATAGTGGCCTTGGACTTCCTAGTACTGATGGTGTTTACCTTGCACAGCACATTTAGTGTTGTACCAGTGGAAGCTTTGCAGTTTGGCTCCCAGTTGTGGGACAGCCAGCGTAGTGCCAGACAGTGTGTCTGTCCAGAGTAAATCAACTAAAGCATTGTGTAATAGCAGTTAATGATAAAGGGGTGAAAAATGTGTAGAAAATGGGAATAGATGCCAGCTCTTGGAATAGAATGAGAGTGAATTTCTTGAGTTTCTTTCCTGCATTTAATGAAGCAAAATGGGGTTAAGCCTCTTCTTTGTCCTCCTGTATATCACAACTTGTGTCATAGAGCCACGATGTACAGACTTCAATTCCCCTGTAAGCTCTTTGGCTTGAGTATTTTTTTTCAGAGGAGATCTTCCAGTCCTGGGAAAATTGCCAGTGATTTTGTGACACAGCTCTGCTATGAAAGCACCAGTCCACACCAGTAGCACGTGCCATTGGGACTAGAGGTGGAAATGAGCAGTTGTGAAGTTATTAATGAGGTTGGGCTTACTCTGAGCCACCAGTACATTCAGTACATGTCTGGGGATGACTGCTCTGAACAGCATATTTACTTTGTTTGAATTAATTGATAACAAGGTACTGCTATGTTGCGTGTGTTGGGAGGCTGTGAGAGTGTTCTGTTGAGGTGGAGCTTCTTTCCTGGGGAGCCCACTTGGTCCTGTTTGAGTTTTCTTTGTTGCGCAGAAGCTCTGATTGAACTCATGTGCCTGAAGTTATAGGGGCTGTAGTGGTAGCTTTTACACTGCAATTTGTGTTTTCTCAAGTCCTGGCCACAAAGACAATTGAATAGGCTATAAAGTTGTAGATAGAAATAGCTGTTTGTCTGCTAAATCAGAGGAAACAGTTATTCTTTATTAAGAGACCAACCCCATAATTAGAAGTAGTGTGAGAGTCAGAGAGCCTGTGGCTTTTGAGTGCAGTGTTCTGCCAGTCCATTCCATCAGTACATTCATGGAACATTGGAAAATGAGGTGTGGAGCATTAAGCATGGACAGCCATTTTGTTTGTAACAGTTCTAATAAGTTTGTGCTTTTTGTGATACAGAATTTTTCAGGATTAGCCAGGTTTAATTGACTTGGAAGCAAACTACGGGTGGTTGGTGTAAAGTTAAATCAGTGGTCTCTTAATTTTTTTTCTTTTCTTTTATCATTTATGCTAGAGACACAAGGCTGGCCCCTTCCAACTTTCTAAATTCTATGGTGGATTGATTCAAGCCAATGGAGCCATCACACAGCAAAACAGATCCTTTTACAATACAAATAAGGTGAGAAGAATTGGGTATTTTTATTGTTGGAAGGCACATGTGCTAGGGATTCTACAGAGACAGGAGGCAAAACACTTCTCAGAACACGTAGGAGAGGATTCAACTTTTCTCTAAGATGTTCTAGTAATATGTGAACAATGGGTCTGGTAATTTGAGAAGGAATTCTGTTCCTTTCCAGCAGATGAAGGGCTGGCATAGGAAGGTGCAGTTACAGTTGGGTTATCAGGGTGAAGGTTCCATTGACAAGGCTGAGGGCTTCTGTCCAATGAGGAAAGAAATTAAGGCAAGGTGTTGGGGCAGATGTTCCTTCCACACATATTAGAAGTGATAAGATGTTTCCTGATTCTTTAGTGTGGGAACAACGTGTGGTGACAGTTTTGCTATCTGCTAAACACTGCAAATTGTCATGCAGTCTACTAACAGCAGCTAATTATTGTGTAATAATTTACTGTTCATCTGTGCTATTTTGTTAATATGTCATCTATGTGTCTTGTACACATATTATCTTTTGTCTTGGAATAGAAGTTTTCTGAGGCATGAATCAACTCCATAAGATCAGTTTACCACTTAAACTAAGGGTGTTAGCATCTCTCAACGAATAAATATCCTGATCCTGCTCTTGTAAACCCAGTGTGAGGAAAATGGCAAAATGGAATGCATGCATGAGAAATGAGAGGACAGAAGGAAAAAGAGTTAGGGACTGATGGGTAAAACTTCCATTAAAACAATAATCCCGGTTTGCTGTCTAGCTAATAGTACATTTTGCTGATGTGGAGTTAGAGGTACATACTAAGAAGGATTTTAAATTGGTTATTTTGACATGGATAGAAAAAATGAAGTAAAAACAGAAGTGTGCAAGGGAAGAACCCATGCCTGCTCTTTGCATTTACTTCTTAACTAGAGGGTTTCTTTCTTATAGTCAATTTTTCAGTGTTTTTCAGCTGTTGAGAGAAACCAAACATTTTGCAGATGGAGATTGAAGCATATACAAAGGGGTTGCACAATTTATCACAGCCAGAGCTAAAGATGTAATCCAGGCTCCCAAACATGGTACATGCCCCTAATCCCCATTCCTGCCTGCAATGCTCTCTGAGACCTGCACAGGCAGCACTTGCAGAGCAGATCTGGGAGAGCAGTGGGTGACAAGACAGTAGATCAAACAAACCAGGAGTGCCATGAAGATCTTCAAGGCAGGACTCAAGATTTGCTTTTGGTATATTGGAAAAGGCAAGGGGAGGGGTACAGGGGTTGAAAGATGGATGGGGAAACTTCCCAGTTAAAATAGCCGTGGTGTAAGAAGCCAGGCAGGATTTATGACCAGAGAGGAAGCAGTTTACAACAGTGTAGGTTTGAGGTGGGTTTTTGGACTGCAACTTCATTATTTTGAATAGAGAAGTACTTACTCATCTTTAAAATGTGAACTTGACTATGCACTCCTGGTGGGAAAGTGGTTTGGAATTAATGGTGAGCTCCAGATGTTTCAATTTATGTTTGGTGTCAAAATTAAAATGATTGTTTGCTTTAAGCACTGCATTTCAGGTATTGAGCAGGAAAGGCAGCCTGAGGTGGGCTTATGTCCCTTGCAGTGTCTTGATGAGCTTGTTTTGAGTGAGCTGTAAAATACATTTTTGAAGTTTTCTCTCTCTGTGTCGTGGTTTTAGCCCAACTGGCAATTAAGCACCACACAGCTTTCCCCCTCCTCACCCCAGTGTTTCCTAGATCTGATTTTACAGACGCACAGAGGATTGTTTAATTGCCTTTGGCTGCAGCCCTGGCGTTGGCAGGATGAGCTGCAGGCCTCTATGCATAGGTTGAACCAAGCACTCTCTGCTTAAATCCCTTCTCCATCTCCTGAGCTAGTTCAGGCTGAGTTGCAGAAGAGTGAAGCAAGAAACATGGCATTTCCTAGAAAAACCTGCTTGTTGGTTAGCCATTGTTTTAGTGACGAGCTAACAACAGATTGTGATAATTTTTGTTTTTAACTTAATGCATAATGAAAAACCTGTACTGAGGGAGACTTCATAATGCATTTGTAGATAAGAGGCATGTAATGAAGTTCTGCCTGGGTTCACTAGAGATTCCGTGTGATTTGAATTTCTGTGGAGGAGATGAATGTTGATTTAGTGAGTGTGGCAGTGGTTATTGGACACAAGTTCTGCCTTGAGCAGTTCTTATCATTACCTAGCTGAAGGGGATTATGGAGTTATAATGGAGGGTTAGGAGTCATTTGTAGTATAGCTGAGAGTATTGCATTGCATAATCCTGAGGAGAAGGTACTAAAATTGGTTTAATACCCATGTACGTGTCGGTGGAATCAGTGGGTCCGTGACACGTGGCAGATGGTGCAATGTGCCTCTGCAGACATTGGTAAGAGGGGACGTTGTGAATGGGTTTAATGACCAGCATTCAGTGGAGGAACTGGGTATCACAGGAGGTCCTGGGCAGTGTTTACACTGTCTGGGTGGTTGACAGACATTAAAATAGTGCTGGGTGTGTTTCTCCCCGTTTACCTGAGTGCTGGGTGTGGCAGGATTCGAGCCACTGGCAGCCATCCATGGACAGTGCACAAGTGCAGAGTGTTTTATCTCAAATGCTCAGGCTTGTGTGTGGATATGCACAGGGATGGGTTATGTCTCAGAGCTCCAATTCCTGTCACCTTTACAGTTAGTTTTTAATTAAGTATAGCAACTTGTGCAGAGTACGGATCTGTACTTTAATCTGTATCTGAATATGTATTTACTTATCATTCATGCCATTTCATTACTATATTAATGCTAGGAAGGCTGTAGAGAATGATCAGAAATGGGAAAAGCTTTCAATATGAGAATAGCCTATTTTAGGACCCTTCTATACTAAGGAGCATATGTATTATACTGGCCTATAAAAGTAATAAAAGATACTGAAAAGTGGGATAGGAAATGGTTGTTCGCAGGTTCTTATGGGAAAATTGGGAGCATCCAAGGATCATAGAATAGTTTGGGTTGGAAGGGACCTTTAAAGATCATCTAGTCCAAATTACAAGGTTGGATTTTAAAAAGGCACAAGGGATTTTTTTTTTTTCCTTTACACTATGAAACTCTGAAACCCAACTTACCACAGCTTTGTGTTACGAACGCTGGGATACTGAAGGTGTATCCAGTTGCAGCTGATAAAAAAGTGAATAGATACATTTTCTTGCGCAGCAATGTCTGTCAAAAGCTGGACAGGTACATCCCAGAAGGCTGGGGGTTGAGAGCTGTATTTCACTGCTTTTGTGTCATCCCCAAGGATCTGCTCCTGGTCCTTGCTGGAGTTAGCATCCTGGTCTCATTGCTTTTGCAGATTTTAATGGCTCTCAGCTGTATTTCCTCAAGTATGTGTAGGAGATTCATGCGCAATAGATGGGTTCAAAGTAATTTTTTGATAGCAAAAAGTCTGTACTGCATACTTAATTAATGGAAATTATTTGCTTGAGTACCAGTGGTGATTACAGCTGGCTGATGGCTGCTGCCAGGGTGCTTAGAGGCAGAATGCCATGAAGTTTTCTTACCAGTTGTGCTGCTTTGGACTGGGGCAGAGTAAATTTTCTTCCCAATAGCTGGTATGGGCTGTGGTTTGGATTTGTGCTGGACACAGTTCTGATAACCCAGGAATGTTTTAGTTACTGAGCAGGGCTGACAGAAGGTCAAGGCCTCTCCTGCTCCTCACTCCACCAGTGGAGTAGCTGGGGGTGCACAAGGAGTTGCAGGGACATAGTGGGGACAGCTGATCCCAACTGACCCTGGGGACATTCCAGACCATCCAGCATCATTCTCACATAAAAAGCTTGGAAGAAGGAGGAGGGGGGTGACATTGGTGTGATGTTACTCTGATGGAGCTTGGCCCTCCTGGGGATGGCTGAGCACCCGCCTGCCTTGGGGAAGTGGGAAATGAATTCCTTCTTTTGCTTTGCTTGTGTCTGTGGCTTTTGTTTTACTGATTAAACTGCTCTTATCTCAACCCGTGAATTTTCTCACTTTTACCCTCCCAGTTCTCTCCCCTATCCCCAGCTGCCCACTGGGCTTAAGCCACAGCATCAGCCCGGGGGTGTTTAAGGTGTGTAGTGAGTCTGGAAGAGAACATTTATCTTCATGTTTGCAGACACTGCAAATCATTGCTGAATAAGTACTTTGCTGATCTGGATTTTCTACAAGTACTCTGTACATTAACTGCAAGGGGAATGACAGTCGGGGGGAGCTCTGGTAAGAATGGTGGGTTCACATATCTTCATTGGTTTTAAAACAGAGCTGATTGGTTTATATAGTGTATAATTACTGTAGAATGCCTGTGAGAGGAAGAGAAAGAAAATGTGAAAGGTTAGCTTTATTTGCTCATTTTATCTGCAAAAGACTTAAGCCCAAGTAAAGACACCTAGAAAGAGTATGGGAGTCTTAAGATAGCAGCCATATTTTGGAAAGCAGGTTTCTGTTCAGACTATTTGAATGTGAGCTTTCAGTGGGATATTTTAATCACAATGGTTATGCAATGTTTGTATTCATAAACAGAGGAATGTCATATATGAAGACCAGTGGAATATTTTCAGAGGAGACCTAAACAGTGTTTTGTTTTGTTGAACAAAGAAAGCAAACAAAAAAGCCCTAAATTTCTCTGTTAAATTTGTAGCTTTGCTAACTGAAATATGTCAGATTTAATTGCTGAGACTGAAATATATGCTATTTCAATTTTACAGCATCTTTCTGCAAAAGATTCCTTGCAGCCATCTGAAGAAAAAGTGGGTGCTTTTACAAGGATAATAGAAGCAATGGGGTTCACAGGACCACTCAAGTACAGCAGATGGGTAAAGCAGTAATTTAATAATTCTTTTGGTTGTTTGATAGTTCTAAAAAGCAGACAAAAAACACCCCACTTTTTTTTCTTACGATAGGAGCAGTACTTAATGGAAAAGTTTTAATGTAAATTCCTGTTTTCTGAAGTAAGGAATTAATAATCCATATCTTGAACCTCCATTATCTATGTATTGCCATCACTGACAATGCAGCAATACTGTATTTGGTTTGTAGGGTCTAAATCCTTCTTGAATTTCTTCAGATATCTGATTTTTCACTTCATTTGTCCACCAAAGAACAGAGTAAGAGCCTTAACAAGGGTGTCTTCTGAGCAGTCAGTGGTGAGATTTGGTGTGGTTGCTGTTCAGGTCACTGCTCAGTGGTAGCTGACTAGGGCAGAGTCACAAATAGGTCCTTCTCTTTCTTCTTTTCTTTTTAAATAGCCCTTTCATAAAATTGTTGTTAACACTGACCAAGTGAGAGCAGCTCTGTAAGAGATGCTTTTGGTTCCTTATGCAGAAGAAAAAAGATGAAATTCATAATTCCTTTTCTCTGAACTAAGGAAGAGTACAAAAGAATGAGAGGAAAAGGCAGCTTGAAAGAAGGACTGAGCCCAATTGTGTTGGAATTAAAACCAGTTATTTGAATAAAAAGATTAAAAATAATAGAAATTTTAAGGTGCTTTGAATAGCTGCAAGGCAGAGGGCACCTCCTCAGGGACTGATCTGAAACTGTTGCTGATTGCATGCTGCTCCTCAGAAAGTGTAAAGCAAAGATAAATGACCTGTAACAGGCTTAGGTATTTTGGTTAAAATCAGTTGCTTTAATCAGGTGATACTAAACCTCTTGAGAGTGTAGTTTCTCTCCCATGTGCTTGTGTACATATTGTTGTAATAAAGATTCTTGTTAGCTCTAAGTGTTGATTTCAGAGTTCTCCTTAATTGCTGCTCTTTACTGCCTGCTTTTGGCTGGGGAACCTGGGTTGGGAGAGAGTTATTTTGTGGTTAGGGCCCAAGAGACCTGAGTTCATTTTTGGCCTTGCCAGTGCTCTCTAGGAGATCTTTGGGAAGTTTCTTAATATTTCTCTTGCTTTTTTCTGTTTTATTCTCCCTTCCCCCACACCTTTTCTACCCCCTAAAACTTCCATGATTAAATTTCATCAGTTTCTCCTTTGTTACCTGCATTATTTAAGGGCTGGATTGTGGGGACTGTTCTTTACAATATGTTTTTAATGTCTAGTAATGCCTGCTCTGGGGCAGTGACTCTCACCAGGGAGATCTCTGTTCACAGGCCAGGCAGTGTTTCGCTTAAAAGGGAAACCTTCAGAATTCCTGTAAGCAATGTAAATCATTTTACTTCAAGAAGTTTAGATATATGTTCGATTTTTGACAGAAGCCTGAGATTACTGATGAAGAAAAATAATGGGGTCCTGTGTTTCCTCAGCAATCAGTTGCAACTTCTTTATTTTCCTTTTGGTTGGAGGAGACACAAATAATTACTTTGGTGATTTGAACTGCCATTTAGCAGGCAGGGTGCTCATCACTGCGATGTGGTGAGCACTGAGATGATCACTGGTATATATCACTAGAAAAAACAAAAAACTAAACCAAAGCAATCCAAACCCAATGCTGCTTCTCTTTAAGATCTTTGCTATTAGTTGTTGTGCTCTTTGAAGCTTCAGCACATGTCTGTGTTCTAGATGATGCACTGGAGGTGTTTTGGGTGCAGTGGCAGGCCAGGAACAAAACGAGACGTGCTAAAGCACCTGGGAATACCTCATGTTGTTCATCATTCGGGATTCCTTTCTCACTTATGTAGTCAGTCAGGTTTCATTTTTCTAGGAAAAAGAAAAGCTATTTTTAGGACACGTCTGGTATGTGACTTCTTTAATATTTAAAACTTAAATTACACAAAACACTCTTAGTGGTATACATCACTTAAAGTTATTGGAGGAAACCAGGAGTTGTGAATTGGGATCTTTGGAGACTCTGTAAGTAAGGCCATATAATTTATATATTCTGAAATTATATCAAGTAGTATAGCACACTAGATTTGGAAGGATATTCAGGAAGACATTTAATAATTTCTTTTCCTTCAAGGCAAGATTAATTATACTCATGCCATTACTGGCAGATACAATAGTATAATGTGCTCCTGAAAATCTCAAGTGATAGTGATTCTCAAAAGAAGTGTTTTCAGAAAATGGCAGTGTATTTAACAAAACCAGTAGTGTTCACCAGCTCTGGTGATGAATGCTTCAAGTGTTGTCTCTTCTTTTTGTTTAGAAGATCAAGGTGGCAGCGCTGCGCATGTACACGTGCTGTGTGGAGAAAACTGACTTTGAGGAGTTCTTTAACAGTAAGTGGGGGACTGATGGTATTTGAACTGCTGTCCTGGTAAGAGAACTTACGATGGAATTACGTCACTGGATATATTTATGCCGATAAAGGCAACAACAAAAAGACTTGTCAGATCCTACCAGGGCGTAGTCAGCTGGAAGGTGACTGTACTGCAGCATTCCCTTAAGTTCTGCAGTGACAGAGGTACAAGGGCAGACTCTGGAGTCTGGCATTGTTACATTTTCCCTCCTGCAGTGGGGAACAGGAACTGGGGTGGGATGGGTAAAACTCAGAATATCCTGGACTTTGAAGGGTCTTGCCATTTTTTATTACCAGGGATGGGATAAACTAAGAATCCAACTATCTCTTCCCTTTTTATGGTGGTCAGATGGTGGCTGTGTCCTGCCCTGTGCCATCCCCAGTATAACTGGGATGCAGATAAGGGAATCACACCCATCCACTAACACACAACTTTTTTATGATACAAGGTCAATTAGATCACAGGGATCTCCTGTCTCTCCCTGTCATGGATGGGGCAGGTTTGGGTACAACTTAAGAGACTTTCTACATTTTTTACTGACCCTGACAGCATTAAATCAGGACACATTTCTTGACTGGATTGAAAGTATGACTAGAACAGAGATACAAGTCCCTCCTATAAGTATATAGGTATATTAGTGACTTGGATTGGGATGGTTTTTTTGACATTGTACACAGTGTTTTAACTATTAACTAAAAAATCTGTTGCAGCTTTGAATAGTTTCAAATCTGGTTGATTAAGGGGGAAGATGTACTTTTGAGACTTATGTAAGCTACAATAATATTTTTTTCTTATGTGAATCATTTCCCATGTCACTGTGATTTAGCTGATAGTAAGCCCATTACTGGATCTGGCCTGTCACCTGGATTCCTGAGCTACCAGATGCTTTCTTACAGCACAGGTTGGGGCTGCTGCCTCCTGAGAGATCAGCTGAAGGGACACCTTCATCCAGTGCAGAGCTTATTGAGGGTGGTTTGTTACATGGTGTTGCTACTGCAAGATTTCCAAGTGGTTTTCAGAAGGTTTTCCGAACCTGTGATATGGTTTTGGCAGTTGCAGGAGTGAGAATTCTGTGAGCAGTAGGATTCATCACTAGTGATCAAAACTTGAGAACCTCGTTTTCCCTGTGCACACCCTCTCCCAGCTGTGTGCCCTCCCAGGCTTGCTCATATAGAGTCTCCTCTGTTTGTGGTATTTATCTCTTAGACAGGGGCTTTGCTGTCTTTAACTGGTGTTTCACTATCCCTGTTTAATTGTACCAAGATCTATAAATGTTGCCCTAGCTTAAAATTTAAAGGAAGTTCAAAACATATCTGTGGAAAAAATACTGGCACAGATTTTCAGGCTCAGTACTGAGTAAAGTAGCTTCAGTTGTGTTTTTGATGTTGTCTTACTGTCTTAAAAAGAAAATGTGTATTTTAAAGAGTAGGATGTGTTTGCATGGACTGAGACAGTTGTTGCCTAAGGGACAAGGCAGTTTTCTGGGATTGATGGAGTGCATGATGCACCTGTGGTGCTGGGATCAGTGCTTGTGCTTCCAATGAAATCATTATTTTTATATCAAAACAGGTAAAAGAAGTTTCTTTTGCTTCTGTCTACACAGAAATGCAGCTGTTTAGGGGATTCGCTCAAAAATTTAACAGGCTTGTGATCCATGTTAAAAAGTAGTTCCCCTAAAACAAAGGCAGTGTGGAATGGACAGGAAGCTTTTAACATGGTTTTGCTGTGTTTAGGCTGTGGTTCCATGGGCAACTGAGTTGAAGTAGCAGCCAAAGGGAAAAGTCTCACTTCTTCCTGTGCCCCTGTTCTGGACTGGGCAGTTGGGTCCTTGGGGAATGTTCAGGTCACTGAAAGAGAGCAGCCCAGTTTACTGGCATCCTAGTTTGCTGTATTGGTGAGCTAAAGTGGCACATGGAAGGGTCTGGTGGAGAGCAGCTGTGGCATAAAGCAGGTGCTAAGGAGTGCATACTTGAGAGGGGAACATGGCATGGAGCAAGATACCCAACTTCCACTTGAGTTCACAATGTCTTCATCAAACTGTGTCAGGAGCTGGTTTTTTCCTTTTTTCAACTAAAGATGGACATTGCTTAAGCCCATTGCTCCCTCCTGAAGGAGCAGCCTGTGGGACTGGTAGGAAAAGGAGCAAGTACCTGTGAACTCTGCTGTGGTGCTGCAACAGCAGGGCAGTGCCTGAGCCTGTGCTCCGTGGGTGCTGCACCCCTCCCAATGCCGACGCCGTGCTGGCCGGGGAGCCCCAGGGTGGGACGGTGCTGCCCGAGCCACAGCCGTGTGCTGAGCTGTGCTATGTTTGTGCTCTGCTGCCCCCAGCACTTCTGGCTCTAGCTGGAGGGTGTTGATATCCATGTAAGTGAACTGCTCAGAGTCAGCTTTGCTCTCTGGAGAGCTTATTAGCTCCTTCCCGGCCACGTGTGAGCCCTGTTTACCTGCTGAGCTGACCTGGGAAACCTGCAGCCATTCATGTGTGAAACCACTCGTGGGCTCGTTAAGCTGCATGAGCAGAACCAGTTCTTCACAGAACCCTCTTCAGTATTTCTGGATGTGCTTTTGTGGTGTGGTTGTGTTGTGGCATAAGGAACAACTGCACTGTGACCTTACGGAGCTTGGATTGGTGTGTGGAGTTTGTAGGGTAGCTCTCTTACAGAGGTGACAGTGTAAAGAGTGGATAGTGTGGTGGTGAGGACTAGGACAGTGATAGCATTTCATGTCTTGTGGGCCCTCTTCCTATCTCACTGCATTCCTGCTGATGCCCAGTGGAATTTCCATGGCACAGTATTAGGGCCCTGTGAACTGCCTGTCTGTATATGCCTTAGAACAGCAGCTCCCAAAATACAGACTGTGGATATGCAAGTCATGAGGTCACTGTAGGATATAAAGAAGGTGTTTTAATTGAAACTCTTGAGTATGAAACTGCAGTTAATTTTGTTATGCTTGCCATCCCTTTGTCTCTTGATATTGGATCACTCATGGACAAAAGTTTGGGAGCTCTCCTTTAGAGCCCATATCCCAAATGTCTGTACTGTGCTGCTTATGTGGAAAGTGGAGCTATTTTAGGACTTCAGCTGTTTCTTGTTTAAAGGAGAAGAGAGAAGCAGCAGAGGGAATAGCAAAGTTGCTGGTGCCGGGTTTAGCACAGAGCTTGGGTAGTTCCGATGCAGCAGAGGAGGCAGCCTGTGAGGAGAGAGCTTCATGCCTCACCTCAGACTTGAAAGGTCAAAAGAATTTTTAGGATCAGGCAGGTGATTCTCAGAGCTGAACTGGAGTTTGGCTGATGAATGTGGACTGTGGGGTAACCTTGGCTTCAGCTCAAACTATTAATGCTGTTAATTCTCTCAAGTCAGGCAGCGGCAGCAGTAGAGAGCTCGTCCTACCAAATCAGCCTTTTGGATGGCACCTTGTGGGGCTCAACGCAGCTCAAAAAGGCTGGAAGTTACAGGACTCTGATTCTTGTGTTTCCCATACCCCACCAGCTGCATTCCAGGCTCCTGCTGCTGCCTGCCACACTCGGGGAACACTGCCACAGCACACCTGGTTTTTTGCAGTATGTGGGGATATTATCCCATTGTGTCCTTCCTAAAGTTGTGGTAGTGGCAAAGATGACCCATCTTGAAAAAGTCCACAGTCAAGTTTTGCATCCCTTACTTGATGAATTTTAAGTGCAGAATATGGCTGCAGGAAAACACGTGTCCTCATAATTCTGAACCTTCCTGTCCCTTATAGTACTAGACACGTGACCTGGATGTGTTTGTGCACAGAACAGGTTTATTCCCCAGCTGATATCACAGTAATTTCATAGGTAGCTTTATCATCAGACATTTTTGTCTTTATCTAGTTTTATTCTGAGGAGAATGGTCCATCCTGTAATGAAACAGAGAATTATTCTCCCCAGATAGTTTACTAGAATAAAGTGTTCCAACTCCCCAAATTTTAGAATTCCATTCTTTTTACAAAGCTGATAGCTGAGGGTGAGCTTCTTGCCTTAAAGGAGCCACCCTTCCTTTAAATTTACCACGCAGACAGTCCAAATATAGAAGTTAAAAATGATTTATAAAAATAGAATTGCAACTCTTGGAAAGTTAGGGAAAAAATTCTTGCCTCCTGGGTACTGAATAGGTCTTTAAAAACTTTCCATATTTCCAGGAGCAGAGGTGTGAGCTTTGCTTTCCACTGCAGAGTGATTTCTGTGGTGGGGGACTGATCCATGGGAACTCCTACTGGAGAAACCTCTGTCTGAACTGAGTGTTTGACTCTTGACTTCATTTACTGAGATGGTTTGGTTAATGCAGGCATTGTGTGCTCCTGCCCTAGTTAGAGATGCCTTGGCGTGGCTTTAGCTCAAAGTAGTTATTTCTAGGCACAGGAACTATTTCTAATAGGAATGAGAGAGCCAAGAGGGTAGAAGGGTGAGGGAGATTTTTGTTTAATCTCCAAACATGGACTGTTAGTGCCTTTGTACTGTCTTAGAGGTGATGTATGAGCACTGGTGCTGAAGCTTGGCACCTCCTAGACTGATGGAGTCATCTCTCTGGGGAGGCAGGAATAGTGGTGATCTGTCTGGCTCTTCTGACCAGAGCTGGCATATAAAAAGAAAGAGGCTGTGAAAGTATTGCTTCATGATCTAGGTGGATCTCCTTGGTAATACTTGACAGCCAAGAAGTAAAGGAGCCAGGAAGGAATCTATTCAACACAGAAGAGATGAGGTTGACTTACCTAGGGCACACTGGACTGTAGAGTCACTTTCTGAAGGCTCTCTGGCCTTCTTCCAGGTAGGTTTGAACAGCTCAGAAGATGACACCAAGTGCTGGGTAGGGCAAGGTGACTGTCTCAGATCCTTCTCATTAGGGACTTCCCTTAAAAACTTCTCCAGGAAACAGATGCAGAAGTGTGCCCGGGAGGAAGGTTTAAGATTGACAGGAACTGAAGGATTTGGCATGCACAGAACCCACAGGTTCATTTTTTTCAAGCATGAGGAAGAGGAATATGGTTTTTGTGCCATGTGACCTAAATCTGCAGCCTCACATCCTAACAGCAAATGGAAATCCATCATGTGAACACACATATGGACAAGCCATCTCTGGGAAAACCAGTGGCTGTGGGAGTAGAGCTGAATCAGGAAACAGATTGTTTCTGTGGTTGGTTGATGGGTTTAATCCTAATGTAGCCTGGATGGAACACTTGGAGTGCTGTGGGCTGTGCAGCCATGGAGGAAATCCAAACAGTGGAGTGGGAGCAGAGACCCAGGTAACAGAATTCTGTCCCTGGCAGGAGACAGCAGCACATGGGAAGGAAGAGTGTAAGAACTGAGCAAAGCATCCATTGATTCCTCTGTATTATTCGCTGCTGCTTTGGGGCTCTCCAAGCTAGAAGCCACATGTTTGTCTCATTCTCCATTTTCCTGGAATTTTTTCCCCCTGTAAATGTTATCCAAGTGAGCTCTAAACACCTGAAATCTTTCAGAATCCACAGCATCCTGTGGCTGCGTGTTCTAGAGTTTAAGCACAAACGTGACAGTAAATGATGTTTGATTCCAGTATGTATATACTGTTATTACTGAAAATAAATTACTTAAAATGCTTTTAGATTTTGGTGAAGTGAATTTCTGTTAAGCACAAAATGTGATTATATTCATTTTAATGTTTGGTTTTGGTTTTGTGTGGTTTTTTTTTTTTCCCTTCCATCAAGGATGCCAAATGCCTGATACCTTGAATTCATGGTTTCTAGTAGCCCAGCTTCATGTCTGGTAAGTGAAAAACAAAATAGTAATATAAGTATTTTCAGGAAATGGAGTTATATGCACTTTAATGTGAGAAAAAGTAGAGCCTTCTATCCATGGTTGATAATAGAGGTTATAGTCATGATGATTGTATTTCAGCAGTTTTCTGCTGAAGAACAAAAAGTCCCATAGAGAAGCTGACATCTCTTACATCTGCAAATTCCTCACTAGTGGAGTGATCTTTGCTGTGAGTTTTGTAAAAGCCTTGCTCAGGCTATGTGGAAAAATCTTACTTGGATGTTTTAGGAAAGGTTTAAATTTATGTAAAAGTCATTTAAATTGGGAGAATTTGTGGTGATGAGAAGCATTTAACAAATTATAGCACTGGCATTTATTCTTTCACCTCTGAAAGGTACATGCAGGGTTGTGAATGCCAGCTTGGCTGCATGTAAAAATATTTAACACCTTAAACATGAAGTTTTTTCCCTTTCTCGTTTGTGAAAATAGTAGCCAAAAAAATCAGGTTTTCATCTAGCATTACATACTTATAAAGGTCAGAGGATGCACAAGGGAGTACAGTAATTTTCTGAGTGCCAGATCTTTCAGGGAACTGAAGTCCATAGACTTGAGTTCAGCTGTACAAAGGCTGAAAGGAGGATTGTACTGAAATAGCTGCACTTAAGGCCCCTTATTTCCTTGCCTCCTCCTTTTTCCCTTCCTCCCTTTTAATTTCCTGACTCCTCAATATAGTGAAAGATGGGGCAGCTCATTACACTGAAGAGTGAATAAATTAGCAGAATCATTGCAATTATAATCAGTTAATGAAATCAGCGGAGTCAAGTAAGGAAGACCCTTGAAATTTGCAGTTAATTTATTTCCTACTGTTCCCTTTGGGAAAAAGGCTTTAAAAATGAATTGATAAGCTAATAATTCATATAGGTATTTTGCAAATTGGTACAATATATGTTAAAAACCAGACTGTTTGTAAGTATCTGGGAAAACCTAAGAGAGCGAAGGTGAATCTGCAGAGAACAGTTTTTTCACGTCATCTTGATTTCTCATTGACAGGACAGTGTATCCTGTGATTAATACACAGCATCAAATTCAAGATTAATTATAAAAATAAACAAGGGAACTATGACAGAGATGAAACTGGTACAGGATAGGCAGAAGTTTCTAAGATCAAAAGAACATTGGCTTCTTTTGAAGGTGGCCGAAAGTTGCTGCACTTTGAGCTGGTGATGTTATGGAGAGATTTGCTGAGGAGAACTGAAATACCTTTTATGTGTAGGATATGGTGGACAGGTGCAATATCCTGCACAAGCAGGAAAGAACCAAATCCCTCTGCCTTGTTGTGACAGCAGTGAAAATTCAGGTGTGGAGGTTAGCACTAGAGGTTAATTTTTCTAGGGTTTATGAGTCTGGCTCCTCTGTGTTCCTGGCAGGTTCACCTAAGGAGCACTGTCATTCTGGACCACAAATGAGAGATCCAGTTTGATATTCCAGGATACAGAGAAGCCTGTGACAGGCCTGCTCACTACCTGGGTCATTGGGAAATGCTGTAGGCATTGCTTATGATGAGATGGGTGACCAGCATCCTGCCATGACATACTTTGCTTTCCCAGGCAGGTTTATTGCTATGTTCTCTAGGATTGTCTTCCTTTAGGGAGTTTGACCTCTATAAAGTGGGAACAGAAGTGCTTCTGCTAGCTTTGGCAAGGTCAAGGACATCCTACTCCTGTCTGAAAACTCCAGTTCTCTCTTTCCTGCTGGACCATTTGCCTCAGGGGCTAGAAATCTTCCTGATCTGGTGGCGAACAACCTGCCAGGAGATTCTGATCACCATCTGTTCCTGTTCCCCCTAGCAGAGCAGTCTGCATCACTTTCTTATGTACTTACTTACTCCCTCTTATTCAGCAGTTTAGTTTCAACTGATTTAGAGTGTCTTTTGGAGCCAGAGATTATGGGAATTTTTCCTACTTTGGTAAACTTTGTCTCCGTTTCTTACTGTTGTCATTGTCAGCATATTCTTTGCATCCCAGCTTTTACAGACTTGCAGGGTTTGTCAGGGCATGTTGTTGTGTTACACATTCTGGTGGGTTCTCTTTGAATCTCTGGCTCTTACTTCTTCCTGTCTGTGAACAGAGTATTCCTACTGACCCCAGTCAGAAAGAGAGGAATTCAGGCCCTCATGTTTAGCCTCTGCTTTTGCAAACTTCTTTCAAGATAATGTTCCTTTAGAAACAATCCAGTGCCTTTCAATGCAGTGCTGAAATCATGCTTTAAAAAGTCAACCCATCAATATTATTTAGGAAACCAAACCATCATTTTTCTTTCCTGAATGCCATGTTTTTATAGGCTGTTTCTGTTACTTCACATCTTTGATGTCAGGAGGACTCTTGGTTTATATTTTGAAGTCCAGACCTTTAGAAAAGCTCTTTATTTCCTCTGCTGGATTTGCATTTTCCCATGCAGCTGAATCCAGAGCTGTTACCAAACTGCCAAAGAAATTACTTGGGTGACTGCTAAGGAATGTCTTGGTGCAGTATTTATCATGTAGATACCTAGTGCTCCCTTCATATTTTCACCAGACCAAACATGGTGACACCTCTGAAGTATTTAGGATCAAATAGAGTGGTGTTACAATTCCTGTTCTGAAAGACTTAGAGACCTGTTGCAAAAGTTCATCAAAGCATTGTTTTTCTTAAGGAAATCTGTGCTTAGGAAGGTTTTGATCAGCCTGAGGAAGTCCAGAGGAGAATGAGAACCACCGAGTATGTAGAAAACAGTTCCTGCAGGAAAAGATTTCTCAGATTTCTCTGATTTGCATAGAGAAGCCTGAGGACAGAATACCATTTTGAAATGCAGCACTTCAGAAGAAAGAGAATAAACTCTCTGTTTTGTGTCTTAATTGCATCAGAATAGTCTTGCTTGAGAGGGATTTTAAGAATTAGCTTATTTGGAATGTCTTGAGCATTTAGTTGATCCTGTCTTAACATGAGGGAATGGGCTACAACAGCCTTAACAAAGGCCTGAGGGGAGAGGAGACTGCACAGCCAGGCTGGGTTCTGTCACCTGGATAGAGCAGTGGTGGGGAGCTGGCCGGGCTGGAGCACAGGAGAACATGCAAACCTAATTAGGACCTGTTCAGAATTCTGCTGGTAATCATCATTCACTGAAGTGTAATGTCACAACAGAGCTGATGGAAAAATCGGTTCAGGAGCTTCCTGCTGTCCCCCAAGCTGGTAGCTGTTCATGAGTGGGTTAAACAGAATAAAGCCTTCCAAAAATGCTGTTGATATTTGTGTTGGTTATCCAAAGTAATTTCTTTGAGCAACGATAGCATAGCTGCAGAAATAGTTGCTCTGGAGCAACTGAGGAAGCAGGAATGAGTGGCCAGGAACGGGACAGCAGGAAAGTCCGAGTAAGCTTTACTCTGAATGGCTCATCACACCTTGATGCATGGTACAGGGCACCTCACAGCAGTGATCAGGGGTTGTTAGCCACCACTTCTGGTGTTTAGGCCAGTCTGGCACTCTGGCAACACTGACAGAAGCAGTTGTAGCTGAGGCTGTTGTGAGAAACTGCAACATCTCAGCTGAGATGAGTTACAGATGCTCCTGATCCTTTTCAGCCATCCTTCCATATCATTTTCTTCTAAGATAATCTCTCTGCATAACTTAAATACAGCAAAAATTATCCAACCCAACCAGGGTGAGGTAGACAGCTTTCTAAAGATAGTTTGGAGTAATTTTCCTTTCAGGGTTTGATGAAGATGAGTCAGTATTTGTCTAAACTACAGAACAGATTGTGCAGTGAAATGATGAAATGTTTCACACCATGGTGATCTAGTTAGGAGGTCTATAGGCTTTAAAGAGTCTGCACCTCAGACAGCAGGTGCAGTAACAAACTACCAAACTTTCAAATAAGCTGCAAAATTCCATGATCTCACTCGTGGTGCTGCAGAAGAGCTGTGTGACAGCACTGTGCATCCAAATGCAGAGCTGCCTCCTAGGCTCCATTGAGTAGCAGGTTTTCTTCTGAACACCACTCCAGTCCTGCTCGTCATTGACCAGTTGTTGCCTGTCGGTCTCTGCACTGCTCTCCTGCTTCACCACCACTGAAGGCACACAGGATAGGAAACACTGTTTATGCTCAGGGGGAACTTTTCTTGCCCCTGAACTTTTCACCCCTGAGTTCACCTATTCAGCAAGAGAAGTACAAAAATGCTTTATTTAGCCCAAAATTAGTCTTTTAGGCTGAGTCTTTTCTCTTTGACTTGTTAAGAGTGAGTAAAAATTTTGAATTCAGTAATTCACTTCTTTGTACAGTTCAGTTATGAAAATGCACAAGAGAAACAAAGGTTTTGAAACTGGTAGCAGTAAACCGAAAGTTTTAAGCCCTTTGTGCATTTGTTTTGTGGAAGGTCTGGTACCTGGACAGCTGTTCTCTGACAGCTGTTCTCTGATCACTGTTTGAACAGAAAGCTTTGTCATCCTTCCGTGAGAAAGTGAGGATTTGGTTTTGGTACCATCTTAATTGCATTTGTTTGCTGGGACAGTGGTTCTAACTAGCAATAAGAATATAGGACTGCTGCAGGGTTTTCTCCCTTCAGTTTTTGTCTCTGTGACTGTCCCTGGCAGTAAGTTTTACTTCTTCTGCATATTAAAAAATATGTTTCCTCTACTAATCCATACACAAGACAGAACCCATCATAAAGATGGACCTCTGTCCTTTTACAAGTCATCTTAGCACACTTCAGCTGTTTGTGATTTTCCCTGTTTGAGCTGGCACTCATGGGTCACCAAATACTTGTAATGCTTATAGATCTTAAATTCACTAAAGAAATGAACCTATTAAAAAATAAATAATCATGTTTTCCTTTTAGCTCTTGTGGCACATTCACCATTGTTAGGGTGTACCAGCTCCACAGTGGCCTCCAGCAGCTCTGCTGTCTTGGTTTTACAGGAACTGGGAGCATTTTCCTACCTGTAGCGTGTCTATGAAAAGCAGTGACTTCTCTCAGCTCCAGTGTTTGAGCATCACCTCGTCTATAGTGACTCAGTCAGTCCTGGATAGGCACTTCTGTCTTTCAGCACAGGAGCAGAGTTGCTGAATGAGGTAGAGAAGATGGGGCAGGTAATGGGACCGGTCCCAGCCCAGTGAGGAATCAGCCTGGGCTTCGGTTCATGCTCTTTACAGATGTTTTATAATAGGCAAAATAAAATTATTATTTTATTTTGTAGGCAGAACAGCAGCAATGAAGTTCAAGTGGCTTTAATGCTTTAAAAAAAAAAAAGTAAAACAACTCAGCCTGATATTCTCATTAAGATCTCACAATGTGCTTACAAACCTCTGAGTTGGTCTTTCATGTGGGGGTTTTGCCCGGTGCCCGGACATGTATCCAAAGACCCCTGCAGTTGAAATTCAGGACATTGCTGATGTGGATTGGTTGAAGACTGTAACTTGCTTAAGCTTTCCCAGCTTGGCTAGTTGGGCTCTTACAGCACTTGAGTGTACCAAGCTGAGCTACAGCTGGCTCAGAGCCTGGGATTAGACAAGCCATATGTTCCTGCTCCAGAGGGTGAGGTGTTCTTAAGGCTGAGGAATTTAGGTTGCAGTAGTGTTTAACTAGATTACAGTACTGTCAACAAGAATAGAGTCCACTGTCACTCTTCCATGGCTGGATTGGCCAAAATCCAGCAGATACAGCTCCTGAGTACAGAATGGAAAAGCTTGTCATAGATTATTAAAAAAAAAAAAAATCTGTGTGTGTTTTTCTCCTGATCACAAACACATAGCATAAGGAAAATCTTAAATAACCTGGAATGTATTTAATGTACTCTTTCCTTTTTAAAAAAAGCTCAGGAGCTCTGACTGTGGTGTGTGCTCTTGCAGGATGTGCCTGGTGCGGCTGAAGCAGGAGGGCCGCACGGGGAAGTACATGTGTCGCTACATCGTTCACTGCATGTGGGAGGATGTCGAGCAGCGTGGGAAGGTGATGGGGGTAAGTCCTCTCTGGTGGTGTTAATCCCATTGGAATTGAAAGATTCCCATCTTTTAGTGCTTTTGTGGATTTGGGTATCTTAGAAAAATGCCTGAGAATCAACCTGTTTGATGTCTTTACCAGCTTCAGCTGGTACCTGCTGTATTGAGCCACCGGCCTTGTTCCTGAAAGCGTATCATGGCCTGGATAAAGGTTTTGATTTGTCTGAAATTAATTTCCTACATGATTTGCCATGTGATTGCAGAAACGGATGCTGCTATAACAGAATGGGGATAGGAGTAAGCAGCTGGGGTAGGGGGGAATGTGACTAGTGCCAAATCTACAGCCACAACTTCAGTAATTCCAGCAGAGCTCTTGAGTTTCCTCTGTATCTAAAATGGTTAAAGGAAAGTTAATCAAAAAGGGGTTTTTGTCAAGTTCCTGCACATGACTGTAATTAGTCCTTAGTGTATTTTTCATTTTGGATTCTCTCTGTGCCTGACCTTTATCACAAAAAAGGTGTTCTAAGGAGAGAGTAGTTCTAAGGAGAGTTCATTTGCAAGTTTCAAGGAAGAGGAGGGTTGGATCATTCTGGCTTATTCTGAGGAAAGTTATGGTAGTTGGTTGTAATGGTAATTTCTGTCCTTAAAGTCTGAAAACGTGTTTCTCCAGTTGGGTGTTGGTAATTGCCTGAAGAGAAGGCATTGCAGAGGCAGTGGAAGTAGGTGACAGTAGACCTGATACTGGTGAGGCTGCCTGTGCTCAGGGCACTTCTGTGGGAGAACAGGGCTGGGAAAGATCTCCCGTGTTGTTGAAAAGGAAGAGAACTGTTCAGTGATTAAATAGAGGTTTGTCTATGAGTAAAATAAATTATGCTGCTAGAGAAGTGACAGTTTTCATATAGCAGTAATTAATGGTGTATTGTCAAGCCTTAGTTGTCAGTTCTGTTGGAGAAGCTGCCAGGATGGGAAGCTGTTGGAGAAGCTGCCAGACAAGGGAATTAACCAGTGAGTTAGGATCTGGGATGCGATCATATTAGTAATGCAAGAAGTTTCTCTCTGATCCTTTGATTTGTATGTGGTTTTAGAAGGTGTTGGTTCTGGTGTAACTTCAGTTATTCCATCAGCAGGGTTTGAACAAACAGAGTTTGTTCCTAGTTGTTTGGAATTCCGTAGCTTTACTTCGTTACACGTTGCTTTTAAAGACAAGATATCCTGTTAATCTTCTTTTGAATTAAATCTAGATTCGTACATCTGAGAGTTTTTTGCTATATTAATGTTATATGTTTAATGCTATATTAATGTGCTTAGATAAATTCCAGTATGGGAATCTCCTCTTTCTGGTAGGGCAGTGTGAGTGAGCCTGACAAATCAGATGTACTGGTGGAAAAGACTGAATGAAAGAGCTTCTTCATTTTTGTCCTTATCCAGTGCCTTCCATATCATACCACTGGTTGATTCTGCTTTCTCTAGGAACTACACACAGCTCAGATCTTTACTCTGGGTGTAAATTTAAGGTGGTTCTTCTTGAAAAGCGAAAAAAATCCCAAACCCAAAACAAACCCCGGCCAAACACATCACCTCCCAAAGCACCTGAAAGTTTCTGTCTGATTCCATGAAGAAAATGAACCTTTGGAGCAGAAAATGATTTGTCTGTTTCTTTTGACCCTCATTTTGTCTTCTATGAACAGAGTGCTGGTTTGTAGTTTTCTGTGCAGGGTTGGAAGCAGCAGACAGCAAAGAGGAGCAAAGCTGGCTGTTTGCTGCCCTTCCAAGCAATGCAGGACTCCAAAGTGAAGAATGCTGAAGGTTAGGCCTGTATTGAAAGCTTTACAGTAAACCTTAGGGGAAAAAAAATAGTGCTTAGTCAGTTCTTTTTAAAGGGATGCACAGGGTTTCCATTTATGCAAACTAAACAATTGCGTTGCTCCACAAAATTCCCCAAAGTATAAAAAACCCACCAGTGTCGTTATGTTTTCATCCAGTCTGTACCCTGAAGTGTTTATACATGCATTTTGCAGCAGCATGGTTGCTGTGTGATGAAACTGCAAGGAGCTCTGAAGTTTCTGGAATGCCATTCATTCCCTGCCTTGTCAGGTTAGGCATCTAGTCAGTTTATCCTTGAATTTAAATTTAAATTGTGCAGTCTTTGTAGGAATGACCCTGCAGTGGAATCTCCAGCGTGCTTAGCTTGCATACTGTGATTCCTGTAATACACCAGGCTGTGGCCTGCTGCTAACACAGCCTTTATGTGGCCACAGCAGATGCTCAGAGGAAGAACCTGCACATTTCAGGGCTTAATCTCCAAAGTAGTTACACCTGTGTGTGTATTTAGTACAGCTGAGCTGCACAGAGGCCCCTTGGTTTAATGAGCCTCCTTGGGTGAGAAGTGAACTCCTGAGCAGGCACTGAGGGGGAGTGAGAAAGCAGAGTGGACTCCCTGGGGGTAAATTTGGAAATCAGGACTGTTCTCTTCACCTGTAGTCTTGCAGTGGTTTGTTTTGTTCTTTTCTTTTCTTTAATCTTTTATTTATTCCTGATCTTTTAGTCATTATTTGTAGTCAGTCCCCTATGGAGACAGGCTGAGAATGTTGGAGCTGTTGAGGCTGGAGAAGAGAAGGTTGTGTGGAGACCTCACAGTCCCTTTCCAGAATCTGAAGGGGCTACAGAGAAGCCAGAGAGGGACCCTTCCTCAGGAACTGCAGTGACAGGACAAGGGGGGATGGCTTCACATTGAAAGGGAGGGAATTTGGGTTAGACATGCAGAAGGAATTCCTCCCTGTGAGGGTGGGCAGGCCCTGGCACAGGGTGCCCAGAGAAGCTGTGGCTGCCCCTGGATCCCTGGAAGTGTCCAAGGCCAGGTTGGATGGGGCTTGGAGCAGCCTGGGACAGTGGAAGGTGTCCCTGCCCATGGCAGGGGTGGGATGGGGTGAGCTTTGAGGTCCCTGCAACCCAAAGCTAATGGGATTTTGTTGAGATAAACTTCTTAGTCTCTTCTGGTAGTATTTGTTGTATGTTAGATAAAAGTTATATATGCACTGATGTTGGAAGATATTACCAATTCCCTTGTTCCTTATCACTGCTTTATTTTCCTTCCTCAGTGCCAGTGATTCTGGCTTCATATCCCACTTCACCCATGCCCCTGCATTTTTTTCCTGTTTTTTCCATGTTTGTTCACTCTTCTCCACTCACTTTCCTTCCTTTCACAGGGCTGTACCCTGACTGAAGTCTTTCTCACCTCTCACCTTTAGCAATTGCAAGGAATTTTGAGTGACCAATAAAGGGCAGTTTCCCTAGTGCTACTTTCTCTTTCTTAATCTTGATCTCTTTATCCCTAATGATTTTTTTTAAACTGAAGCTGAGGTAATAACAGAGGGTTTGTGACCTGATGGAGGGATGTGTGCAATTTATTTTCAAGTAATGTAGTCCTGCAGTCAGTAAATATTCTGGCTCCAAAAGAAGGTGGTCAAATACATCAAGAATAGTAGATAAAAAGAAGATGACATTAATGTTCCTCTGTCAATGCTTTTAAATTTCAGAATCTGAGTCTTTTTCAGAAGTAAGGTAAATGAAATGAAACTTTACTGAATACGTTCAGAGCACTAAATTATCATCTGCATAGATCGTAGGAGGTTAGGAAATCCATTCCTTGCCTTTTCTCTCATGCAGTGTATCAAAGGTCAAGATTTAACTCCAATTCCTGTATTGTGGTACAAGTGACAGAGCACCTGGATGGAATTGCTGTCTGGATGCAATTAGTTTAACTTGTTGACATACAAAGTTGCAGTTCTTTAGCTTGCTTCCAATCTAGCAACAATGCCAACACTTGATGCAGAAAATGGACACTATATTCCTGAAGTGATACTGATGGTTTATTGAAATGTGCCATCTGCTCTTAACTGGTTCATTGAAGCCAAAAGGGGTAGGATGTAAAGCATTTTAACTGCTAATTTACATCAGCTCCAGCTCCAAATGGAGTTTGTATTATTTCAAAACCTGGTTGTTAAAACTGCTGAGATTTAAATCTCTGCTAAAAAGTTTTGGGACCTGTTAGCCTGAGCTCCTTCAGCACTCCTGAATGTCGGCAAGAGTCAGAAACCCAAACTTGACACAGCTGTAAAAACACACGGAGAGCCTGTGGCCTCAGCAAATTCTACTGGTGCAGGCATATTTCAGATATAAATTTTACTCTGCTGTCCCTAGTACTAATGAAGTCAGTCTCTTTTGGTGGGTTTGCAGCCAGGTGTGTCCAGTTCTGTGGCTAACCAGTGCTCTTTACTTAATTTTTCCACTAGTGACATTTCTATCAAACTTTAAAAACAAACAGAAAAATTGGCTTGATGCAATGGCTCCAAGTGTTAATAGTAACATTAGGCTGGGTAAAAGACTTCCTTTGGATCCTGCTTTGCCAGAGATCTCCACCTCGTGGCTTGCAGGGAATAGCTTTATACTGTGCAAACTGGCAGCTGCCTCATCAGTTTGGAAAGGGAATTCTCTCAGGACTAGACATTGCTGCTATTTTATCCCTAAGGGAGTTCTGGAGCCACCTGAGTATTAACCTGGCTGATCTCAGTACTGTGCTTTAGTAACTCTGTGGATTTAAAAGCTGTTACAAGTTTAAGTGTATTTTAATACCCTTAGATGAAGCTGCAGAGTTGATCAGAAGGACATGTAGGTGTCCCCTGGAACGAGATTTCAGCTGATAACAGGACAAGAGGTATGAGGGTTAAATAAATAAAGAAATTATAGACTTTCAACCACTCAAAAAATCCCAAACCAAAAAAACCCAAACACCCCTTCCTCCTCCAAGCATCCCACACTAATACTTGTGGGTGCAAATCCTGTAGTATCTTAGGAAGATCCATCAGGCTTTATTCCAATACTTGTAACTGGTTGTAGGTTCACTTCACCTGCCTTGATCGTGTGTGTTGTGGTGGCATTCTGCTGCTGAAGAATTAAAGTTGTTTTCAGTGCAAAATGACAATTCATTTTATAATGAATAAATGTTCTAAAAGAGATAAGACTAGGAGGGGCTGTCCAGCCCAGTGTGCCAAACCTGTTTTAATTTATCATAATCTCACTTTCCTGTTTTCCCACCAGACCACTTAGACTCCTACCCCCTTTTTTTTCCAGGAACACATCTAGGTGTCTTTTGAATTCATTTATTGGCTCTGCTGTGTGTTGCACAATACAGCCTTTGTTACACTTTTAGCTAGAGCGGTTTGTACCCAGTGACCCATAATTTGCTCTCAATTACACTCATGTACATCTGAAGTAACAGCATCAGAATCGATACATGTAACTGAGAGCTGAAATTGGCTTGGGAACTTGAACACCATTTTCTGTCTTGATACTCTTTCCACAATTAAAATATTTCAGTTTATTAATAATGCCAATTTACTTTACAGTAGCTGCAGATCCTGAACTCAGTTTAATTCTGTATAAGTTATTCTTACTGTGGAGAACAGAAAGTTTGACCCTTGTAACTAAACACTCAGAAGGCATGGTTGGAGTGAGACCAGTAAGTTGTAGAAGGGCTTTAGAGGATGAGAGGACAGGGTGTAAAATTGATACCATTTTAAAATAGAACTTGATCTTTGTATGAATTGAAGTGGGAAGCTGCTGTACTGCGATGTTGAGGGGTCCTTTCCAGGCCTGTCTCTGAAATCTGATGGGAAGTCACGGAGTCTATTTTGGATGCACAGGAGAGAAACTACATTTTTGAGAGAGATTGGGGCAGAAGGGAAGTGGGTGCAGTATTTTGGGGCTGGAATGGGTAGTTGGGATGAAGGGAATATACTGAAGCGAAATATTGCAGTGAAGGTACTGATTTTGTTTGAGGAAATGGACTGGGGAGAGGATAGTGTTCAGTACAGGTAAAAAAGGTTTTTAAAAACCTATAAAACTAAAGAAGAGAAGTTTGAGTTTTAAATTATCTATATATTTTTTGAAATGCTTTACTAGGACTTTTTAAGGAGAAAGATGTTATATTTTTTGGTAACCACTTAGAAGATATAAAATCTCACCAGTTTCTAGTGTTCCCTTTTATAAAAAGCAAAGAAACTAAACCCTTGCCAAAGCAGTGAGATACAAAATTGGTCTGTATGGTTTTTGTGGGGTTTTTTAATAGGATGCCAGACACTGTATGATTAGCTGAAGTTACTGTTTCAAGAACATCATCAAAAAAAGTTCATTGACCCTTGAAATTTTCTCAAAGAGCTTGAGAGTTCACAGTAAGTTTCCAGTGCTTTGTCATTTCATAAATGAATAATAGTAGCAGGTACTTTTCCAGAGTAAATTTGATTCTGGAAATCTTAATAACTTAAATATGTAGGACAGTGCATGAATGTGGAATTTTACCTTGAATTATCTCAACTGTGATGATGTCTGAAACAAACAGTAATGATGCAAATTAGCTTTACCAGCACACGGAGTTTTGAAATAGGGGTCTCTTTCTCAGGTTGCTTTTGATGTGGTTGTTCTAGAGACAGCATCTGTGGAACCAACACACCTGGGTGAAATGTTTGGGCCATGCTGACGATGCCTGGTATTGAAATAAAGATACAATAAATGCTTGGGTTCTTTTCAGCTGGCCTGCCCCAGTTTTCTGGCATAAAAAAATCAATTCTGGCATAAAAAAATCAATTTAAATTTCCCAGATGTGTTGGATCCTGTTACTGTAAGGTGGTGTCCTTGGCCTGTTCTGTGCCTTGCTAGAGTGCCTGCAGGAATTACACTGGAAGCTGCCTTGTGGCACCTTTGCTAGAGGTACCTTTTTTTTCAGTATTACGTATTTTTTCAGTATTATATTACTCTATGTCCATTATATAGGGAAAGGTTCTTCTCCCAGAATGTGCTTTTAAGCTCCTTCATAAAAACAGAAATAATACCAAGACCAGTGTCCTAAATCAAACCAAACAAACCATTGAGAGGTTCTCTGTTGTCCCCATAGATTTTAATCACCTTGTTGCTTGTGGTTTTCACTGCAGAAAGTCACTGACATCTTCTGCTTCCACTTCAGCAGTGAGTCTTGTGTTTTCTTGTTAGAGCTTGGTTTAGCTTTTGCTTCCATTTTCTGAGTTCCCTGGCCCGTTTTATCCATTTGCAGAACTGACAGCTCTTTGAAACCCCTTTTTTTTTTTGACTGCTTTTGCCAACTGCTCCCACAGATAATTATCAGGAAGTGCAAGTGCAATCCCCTCAGTAATCCCAGTGCCTGCTTCCACACTTGCTCACTCCTCTGATTTCTTTTACAACCCTAGTATAAGCAACAGCAGAGGATACTTTTGTACACATCTAGGGAAGCTCAGGTGCTTTTCTGTTTTCCATCCTGGTCTGAGAATCTCAGTGGATTCTATTCCTTTGTGTGTCCTCAGTTGTCTCTTTCTCTTTTCTTTCTGGTCTTACACAGCACTTGCTTTATCTCTATTAACTAGTTAATTACCATTACACTTCTGTAAGAGCTTGAATTTTGTTATTTCATTCAAAGGTCAGGAAATAATGCCAAAACTTAAAAGTTTTGACCTAAATACCAGCATATCTAATCTTAGAGATCTCTCTTTGTCGCTAGCAAAGTGTGCATCATGTTGACTTTCAAGTTAGTCCGGAGGCCTTGGGGCCAGGAGAATAAGTGCACATAAAAAGGGACATTTTTATGGTTGGGATGTCGTGGGTGAGAGATGGGGTCAGTACAATCTTGGTCAATGTGAAATGAGCAACCCTGGTCTAAATGGGTTTTCACAGAGCTTGGGCATCCAGAAGGATCTGGCAGGGAACAGAAGGCAGGCCTGGTGCAGTGGTTTTAGGGGGTGTCCCCATAGCTATGGAGTAATTTCTCACTGATGCTGAGTACCAGCAGTTCTGTTGGAGATGCTGTTTGAAGACTTCATTTTTTAAAAGTGGGGAAGTGGCAGAGCCCCTGTAATTGGTGGAAACACACGATTAAAGCCCCAGAGGACAGAGCCAGGTACCAAGGAGCTTAAAAATAAAGTGTCTTCTTGAAAGCATCCTGAATTTGCCCATTTGTATTTTCTGTTTTATGATGTCCTTGCAGAAAGGAAGATAACCACTATATAGGTTTAATCCACATTATTCAGGAACCTGTGTAAGGAAGATCCTGGCTTCTTAAAATCCTTGCCCATGCTTTTAGGATCTTCTGGAAGTTTACTTATTCACAGCAGCATTGAGTCTGAATGAAATGCAGAAGTAAGATGGAAAACTCACAATATCTTACCATGCAGCATTTTCATAGTTCACTTTCCTCCTCTGCCTTTTACTTGAGGGCAGAAGTAGGGTAGAGAAATAATTTTTGTTCTCTTCTGAAAGGTTACAGTAATAAAGAAACTCTTGTTAACATCAGAGTATATGGCAGGCAGGAGTTTTCACAGTCTGGCATTGTTTATTTTACCAGCAATTTGGAACCTTCTGCACTCTTAAAATATTGGCAAGAAAATATTTAACTGTTAACTGTTCTGTGGCCTGCGTGTGTTTGAAGCCCTGGGGAGGAGGAATGCTTGGGGAAATCGGGTTTTTCTCAGCTTATGATTGAAACCAGAAGGTGCAGAATATTGGTAGAAGGTGAAAGCAATGTGACTTCAAATTAGAATTTTACCCAAATGTGGAACTGATGGGAGAATGTCAAACAGGTCACGTATGAGCAGGGTCCTGCTAGGAGAGAGTGGGAAGGCTGATGGAGCAAACACAAATCAGCCAGTCTGCCAGGCACTACAGAAATGAATTTTAAAAGGTGATACTAATTGTGAGTATTTGCATTTGTCCTGGCTTCAGTCACTGGATAAAGGTTGTAACAGTAAGGATTAGGTTGGTCAATTGCTGACTAATTGTATGGACTCTAGCAATTGTCACTCCATTTGAAATGAAATAAACATTTTTTTGGACAGGTTTTTTAGGAGAGGAGATGGGTGCCTTGCTGTTCCCCTCCAACAGCAGCTTGTTCTGGTCCCAAATTCTTGGAGAAAGAATGTTTTTTTGTGTTCTTACTATTTTTCCCCTAGGGGTGGATGACCTATTTGGTATGAGCAGGATCATTCTTGCTCATATTACTACATAAAATGTAGCCTCTTCCCATGAGGGTATTAAAGGCTATGGTAAAGGCAGCAATTTTTTAATTGCACTAGCACTTTTCAGGTGAAATTCCTGCCAAGTCAGCAAAGTGACCTGATGTCTGGTGTCCAGGATCATCTAATGAGCTGTGCCTGTCTTGATGGAGGTCAGGGCAGGAAAGAATAGAGACCCAGGCAGGAGAGATACCAGCCAGTCTCTGCAAAGGTCAGCAAAAAATGGACAAAACTGAACATGCTCAGAACTCCTGCCGCTGTCAGATGAAGATCCAGTGTGTGCTGTGGCTGCCAATGACCAGAGATATTTGGGATAAAGGATAAGAAACAGAATTGTGGGTCAGTTCCTTCTGGTGTATTCTCCTGGCATTTACTAACAGGTAACCCGAGAGCTGCACAGGGACTGCTGTGTCCGGGATCGCTGACAGAAATCCTCCAGGAATGTGCAGGCCTTTTGTTACCTCTTCCATATTTTTTGCTCTTTAATGCCCTGTGGCAGTAACTTCTGCCTCTTTAAATTCATTGCATGAGAAAGCACCTGAATTTTGGAGCATTATTTGGTCATTTCATCAGATTCCTTTCTACATCTTTTTTAATGAGAAACAGTGGACAATAATTCCTTGTTTATCTGCTTGATACCGCTCATGATTTTACCTCTCCACCATCTTCTTCTTCATTTCACCCTGAATATAACGAGTGTTTCCTCATATGTCTCATTGTGTCATCATGGACTTTTCTATGTGGTTTCCACTACTTTTAGATGTGTTCTGAGATTAAAAGGTAACAATTACGTGCAGCATTTTATATGCAGGTACATTGTGGATTTATGGCAGAATAGGGTTCCTCTTTTGGTTTATATTCCTTTCATTATAATGCCTAAAATTTATTTATCTTTTTCTTCACTACTGAATTGTTGAACTTAGTTCAATGGATTTAGTAAAATGGATTTTAAAGATCCATTTCCAAACTGTAGCTGCCAGATGTGTGCACATTGTTAAATAGGTTTTATGAATTACTTTTTTTAACACCTACTACTCGTACCTTTATCAGCACTGAATATCACTGGTCATAAGTATCTGTGATTTTTATTTTCATTTACTGTATTTTCTACTAATTTGTACTTGCCTGTTTCTGCTGAAGTACTTTTCAGAATGGATGCCACCTTTCCTGTCTCTGCAGCCCTGTTAATGTTAGCTAATGTGTTTTACTTAGTTTAGTACTTAATAATCCCTGGAATTTTGTTGCTCCTGACTTTTTTAAAGTTACCTGAAGCCTTTCACTATGGGCAGATCATATCACCTGGAATATGATGGACTGGGAGTGTCCAAGGCCAGGTTGGACAGGGCTTGGAGCAACCTGGTCTGGTGGAAGGTGTCCCTGCCCATGGCAGGGGGTGGAAATGGATGGGATTGAAGGTCCCTTCCATTCCAAACGAGTGTGGGATCCTTCTCTGACTCTCAGAATCCTGAGTGCTGTGAGAAGGTGATGGAGCAATGAGTATTCACTGCCTGATCCTGTGGAAGGACTGGGCCAGCAGATGAAACCAGCAGGAGCCAGTTTCAGGGGGAACAGACCAGGGTGCTTCTTGCTGAAGCACATGGTGGGTGCAGAAAGTTCGCTGGACATAGAGACCTTTTGGAGGTTACTCTCTAAACAAGCAGCAAAAGTTGGGAGGTATCCTGAGCTGAAATTGGTTGGGAGAATCCTTGGAGGAAGTAGGTACCATCTTTTGTAGGGTTTGACCTTTTCTCAGGGATTCTGGCTGCTGTTGAAGGCAGGATATGCTGGTAGCTGGCCCCTTGGTCTGATCAGTGTTCCTGGTGTGTGACACTTTATGACAGTCCCTGAGGTTTGTCTAAGTGAGGAGCTGGAGCTTTACAGGATCTCTGTGAGTGCTCATGGTGCATGTTTAACTTAATGATTTATCTACCTTTACTACTGTCTTCTTCAAGTGCCTCTTTTAAACTTGGTTGTGAAATTTCCTTTATCAGTTTTTCAGGTTGAATTCCTGATTCTGGTGTGTTCAGAAACACGTTGGTGATTAGCTTTAGGCTTGTAGCAACTAGTTTTTTCAAGAGGCATTACAGGAAAATCCCTTGACAACTGCTTACCTTACAGAGAATCAGCACAACTTGACAGAGCACAGCAATTTGACCTCTTTTCCCTGATCCTTCTCTTGAGAGGTTGTCAGTGAGCTCTGCCAGCCACATTCTGTAGGGAAGCAGGAATTTGGAATAAGCCATTGAATACAGTTCAGATTGTACTGTGATCTCCTCTGCATCTGTAACTGGTACCATGGCAGAGCTTCCAAATTAATAAACTGCAAGATAGGAACAAAGCTCATTTTCTGGGTAGCAGATAGGTAGCTGTGAGCATTTGTTTTTGCTGAAAGATGTAGGTAATATTGTATAACTTGCTTTTCTGTGTCTGCTTGGAATAAACTTCCTCTGAGGAGCCTTATTGATGATTGCACAATTGTTATGAAGGTAGAAGAGCACGAACAACTTTTTCCATTAACATGTTGTTTTTGTGGATTGAAGATTTTGGCAGGAGCTGGTTCTGCTGCGACCTAACATTTAGCTTTTGTCTAAGTTAAAAGAATATTAGAGTAGGTTATCGCTGAATACCGAAGAAGGCTTTAAAGATTGTTCTCTGAAGTTAATGATTATGGAGGTGTATTACAAAATTACTTCAAATTTAAAAAATAGAGAATTTATCAGAAGAGTTATTATTTAAAGCATACAGGACTCAAGCTGTGGCTAATTACAAGCAGTGATATGCTTTGCAGACAAAGTAGCAGAGCATTTAATAAAAAGCTCAAAAATTGAAGATTGGAAAAATAATTTCTTCGATATCTTTGTCATTTCACAAGTATGTGCCTGAAGGAACTGGCCCCTTGCTACAGAAATCTTCCTCATCTGTTTTATTAATTTAATCTTTTTGATCCTAGCTACAGTCTCAATAATTTCAAAATTACTGTCCTGCAAGCAGGAGTGATGTTATAGGATGAAATAAAAGGGCTGCATTTGCCCACTTAATGTCATGTGTGTTTTAACAGTGTTTTGAGCAAGCACTCAAAAAAGCCCATACATAAGTGCTTATGTATTATTTATAAATAACATAAACCATATTACAAGTAATTCTGTCCAATTGCAACTTGAGAGAAGGGGCATAAAAAAGCCTAAATATTTGTGGAATAACATTTTTTATCATGAAAGATCAGTCCTGTATCTCCTTCAGGATTGCTGATATTCCTGCTCCAGCAGTCAGAAGTGTCAGTGAGAGTGGTTGATGTTTATGGCAGCGGAGCTGCAGAAGTCCCCAGAGTGGACTCAGCCATGACAGCATGAGTGTACTCAGACCTGTGGAACTTGTTTTGCACAAGGGATGGATTAATTTTTACTGTATCAGCATAAACCACTACTTTGCTGTTGCAACTTTGACCCCTCCAGGAGTGTGCTGCTGACGTGGTGTGACAGTGCACCTGGAAGAGCCTAGTCTTAGTTTGAAAAGATGACTGTGCCAACACATCCGTTGTGTACAGGTACAGGAGCAAACACATTGTACAGAAGAGGCTATTTATTCTAGCAGGAATGGTATAATGAGAATGAGGGGGTGGAAACCCAAGCCAGAAAATTCAAATATTAAATGAGATACACATGTTCAACTGTGAGGGTGATATGCTTTAGCCAAACACAACTTAGTGAGCTTAGTACAGGGGGAACTCGGTGAAGTGTAATGGTCTGTGATATGCAGAGGGTCAGGTTCTATGATCTAATCATTTCTTCTGGCTGAAATCTCTTCATAAAAAAGTCTAGTTCAAGCATAACGTACAGCCTAAAGAGAGGAATTGCTGCCTGGAATTCAATGACTAGTGCTTGTACGAGGCAGTTAGAAGTGCCCCTTCTGGCTTTATAGTCTATGGAAGGATTAATGTGTTAAAGTAGCTTAAGGGTGCAACACATGCTGGCAAAAGCTGAAGCAGAAAGAAACTCCTGTTGCAGTGCTCTCAGTGCAGCCTGTTGGCCATCCCAGCTTGGGCAGCGCTGGCAGGACACAGGTGTGCAGTGACACTGCCAGGGATCCCGTGTGCTGCACCTTGGCGGCCCTGGGCTCATCCTTGGGCTGATGGCTCTGAGCAGGCAGAGCACATCAGAGCTCATGGAGTCATAGAATTGTTAAGATGGGGAAACACATTTCAGATCATCTGGTCACCATCAGTCAATCCAACACCACCACCCCCATGTTCACCATTAAACCACGTCCTCAACTGCCACACCCACACGTTTTTGAACCAGGGATGGTGACCCCACCACTGCCCTGGGAAACCTGTGCCAATGTTTTAAAACTCTTTCTGTTGTTTCTTTTCCCTCATATCCATTCTAAACCTCTCCTCACACAATTTGAAGCCGTTCCTCTTGTCCTGCCATTTGTTACCTTCCAGTCTGTGCACACTGATCCTACTCTGCACCATGAGCCAAAGCAAGTGGGGAGAAGGAGGAGATTCATTACCAAAGGACGCTCTTGATCCATCACAGGACACTGATATGGACTTATTCTAGAGCAGCATTCACTTTAAATACCATGTCCACGTGTTAGGTCTTTTGCTACGTGTCCAGCAGTACAGGAGAGCAGTATGCTCTTACCTCCCTAGAAATCCTCTTAGAATACAAAACCTTCTGTGAGAGTTGGTGCTGTCACTTGTCTGCTGCAGTCACCCTCAGCATGTGGCTGTTGGATGATGCACATGAACTCGCTGAGGCTGAAGACGGTTTCTTCACTGTGACATGGAAAATCCAGCAGCTGCTTGCTGCAGTTGTCCCCCAGGCAGAACGTGGGCTCATGGAGCCTTTCAGAGAACAGTTGTGACATGCAGCAGGAAGATAATGTTAGCTGTACATTTCCTTGTTTCAGAGGTCTTGTAAAGGTGAGATGTGTACCAAAAATGGGTTCCTTGTTTTGAACTAACATAGTCCTGTGTCCTGCAGGCCATAGCACATAAATCTGTCCAGTGACAGCTCTGCACTGGGCTGTTCCAAGGAAGGCAAAGGGGCAAAGTCCCAAGAAGAGCTCCAGATGTTACTGATTTTTTCCTTGTTATTAGCAATTACTCACTTGAAATTCTCTAGCAGTTTTTCTTCTTAATAACAAACTGTGGAAGAGTCAGCAGAATCATGACCAGTCAGATCCTGAAACTGCCCAGTGGTAAGAACTTGTACGAGCTTCAAAAGAGGAAGCGCTTCCAGCAAACACTGATTTGGATTTGCTCATTTTTCTTGATTTATAAAGAAGGGATTTTTCCTTCAATGTTTATACTTGACCAATGCCAGTTGTATTCTTCAGAAACTGCAATATACCTTCATTTCATTGCCTAAGATACAGCTCCATCCCCAAACTCAGATTTTATATCTGAAACTGTCTTTTAAGATGTATTTATTGCCATGTTTGTTTAACTTGGTTATCTCCTTCATCGATCTGTTTCTTGCTAACTTAAAGCTGCTGCTCTTTGTTTTTAGTAGGGAAAGCTGCTTCCCCAGGGATGTATGGTCCAGGACTTGTCTCTGTAATGGGACTATTTGTTTTCTTTGCCCCTTGCAGTTGCCTGCTGTAACATTTGTAGTATGTGTTAAGTAATCCTTGAGGTAACATTTTTATTATGTCATAAAAAGTGCGTGGCAAATATATAATAACTCATGGAATTTGTTTGTTTAAAATGGAAGGATAATTTATTGAGTGTGTTACATGAGACCTGCTCCCCCTTATTAGAGCTGTAGAAGTGCAGCTTATTTAGAAGTATGTTCTATTGAGAAAAACCACGATCTCTGACATGCATAGAAGGTTTGAGCATGGTTGGGTAGAAATGACATCATAGTTTATGTACTCAATAAAAATTTAATTAAGTCATTACAGAAGTTGCAGTCATCATTTAACCCTCTAATTTCTTATGTTTAGTTCTTTTTTTAAACATTTAGTAATAACCAGTCTCCAAATCTTGATAGCCTATAAAGTATCTGCATGAATTTTAATAGTTTATATTAATGGAAAAATATGAGTAACTGACATAAAAGGAATTTTCCTTGTGTTTGCACTATGTGCATTTCTATAAAAATCAGATAAAAAAAGACAGTGGTTTAAGGGAAGAGTATATGAACTGGAAATTTGTTCACTTGGCAGAAACTAACTCATATTTCGATAGAAAAGCTGCTGTGTAATTGCCAAGGTGAATACTTGTAAGGATACTGAGAGAGTATTCAGGACAAGGGGTTCCCAGTGTGGTGGGTGTGATGGGCTGGTGTCTTGTGTGTAAATCCTGTCTCTGCAAAGTGCAGTGTCACACCTGAGTGTCCTGCTGGCGTGCAGGGCTGATGCACCTTGTCATTTGTACTTCTGGAGCGTGTGAGAGCTGTGGAAAAGAAATGCTTTGTGTCTCTTGGATCCCTCCTGGCAGTCACTACAGAGAAGAAGCTTTACCAAAGTGTAGCTGGGCCCTTGGGAGAGGAACTGCATCACTTTGTTGGTAGAAGTAACGAGTCCAGGCAAGAGGGACAGACAGTGTGGATGAGGGAGATGTACAGGAGGCATTTCAGCCATCCCTCTGCACCCAGCGGTTGGTCAGTCCCATTTTAGGCTCACATGGGGTCAGTTCTCATGCCAATGGGTGGCTTAGGCCAACCCAGCAAATACTTAAGCAGTTATTAAATTTAGTTAAAGGTCAGTGTGGAACTTTGACTGAGTCACACTTAGAGCATGGGGAAGGTTGCTGGGTCATCACAGACTGAAAGAAATTTAGTCATAGTCAAAAACTTGTAAGTCTGAGCTGCTAGAGATGCCGGAGAGGCAGAATTCGTGTTCTTGCTGGCTGAGAGTTTGTCTGGACAGTACAGGAGGAGCAGTGGCAGGATGGTGTCTCTGTCTTTAGCATTCCAGTACTTCTTCTGTAGAAGAACATCCAGCCCCGCAGTCTGCGCTTTGGGGAAAAAAAGCTGAAAAACCTTTGAGTTTCTATGGATGAATGAAGGTCTGGAATAACTGCTCAATAGTTAAACTACAGAGGAGTCTCCATGCTCTTGGGCTGTGCTGCCACTGCAAGGGCAGCCTTGGTTCATGCTCCCCCAGCAGCATTTTCTCTGCACTCCTGCAGCTGTTGGCAGAGCTGTTGGCTGGGGATGTTCCTGCCAGTTGTGTACTGAGTAACACCGACCTCAGGTGTGTCAGAATTAACAGAGCTGTATCACAGGGGCTTCCAAAGTGACTGACACTTGCTCGCAGCCAAATCTCAGTGAGGTGGGCTGGGGCACTGGTGGTTCTTTATCCACTCACAGTGAAACTGGGAATATTTTCTCCTCACATCTTCCTTAGAGCCTGTACTGATGGTTTTCTGGTTTGTTTTTCAGATTAATTCTGCTGTTCTAAAAGAAGACTTGAAAAGGATGGTAGAAAATTTCTATGCAGCTCTGTTTGGATACGATGAGGTAAGGTGGCTGTTTTCAGGGAATGTACAACAAATAGACCATCTAATTCCTGAACACAGAATAGTCCAGATGGGTAAAACATTCACTGTCCATTTCTTTGGAGAAATATTATGTTGGGGAAGCAGCCTCGAATGAAAGTTCTTGGAGGAAACCAGAAAGCACAGAGCATATGGATTTAAACCATGGGGTGTGGAAGGTGGGCTGTTCTTTGTGCTGCTTCACCATCCCTGCTTGGCCATCACTAAATCATTTCCTCCCTCTGAATCCTGGTGTACTCAGCTGTACTTTGAAAGCAAAGAGAGGATTTATAGAGTATTTATAGGGAGTTTATGCAAGAATATTAATAGGCAGTACCTAATAATACAGGGAGGCAAAAGCACCACTCTGCACAAAAGTCTGCAGGACTTTCAAGAGGAAAAGACATCATTTTTTTGCTCTAGTGAGTGTTGCTCTTCAGATGCTCTTATTCACATTGTGGTATTATTTTTTTGCGCAGTGATTTGCATTATTAATATACTGTACATGTAACCTCATAGAGTTGTGGACAGTGCTACACATGCAAGGCTTAATCTAGTTTTAAGTATAGCCAGGATGTGTCTGCCTGTGTTTTGTTGACAATCTTTTTGGAAACAAAATGTTTGATTCGATTAAAGATGTGTGGACCTTTTTTTATTTCTAACTGGATATTTTAAAGTCTTTTGCCTTTGGCAAATGTGTCAACAGAAGATGAGAATTATGAGCCTGTGGTGACAACACCACATAATCTAAAAAGACAATAAAAGTTCAAGAGAGTTTGGACAAATAACATTAATGGATGTGGTTCTTGTATAAACCAAAGCTAATATTAGATTTAACTGGAAAAATCTAGATAGTTCTTGATGAGCAAGATTTTTCTCTCATTTAGAATGAAAAGTAAAAAAGCAGAGAAAAATAGCAAACTCCAGACTACTGTTCTGCAATATTGGATTAAATATCCTTTAATTTTTCTTTTTAAAGTATCACAGGCTTCACACATTCCCATGAGGTGCTGCTGCCTTCTCTGTAAGATCACCATTTTTATGGTAAAGATTTCATAACATAGAAATGCAGTTATCAGCTCCGACGTTAGGAATACCCTGACCCAGATTTTTTCCAAATTAACTTGCCAGAAAATTGGTTACAGGCTGCTCTGTAAATTAATTTAAGGCCAGGGTTGTTTTTCCATTCTGGGAAAGAGTGATGTTGCTGCCTTTCCATGTGCAGAGCCCATGGCAGCTGTGGGCTCTGGGACAGGTGCTGTGGCCGGGGGCCAAATACACAAATGGGGGTGTCTTGTGTTCAAACCTTCTTCATGTGCAGTTTTTAATCCCCCTCTGTACTTCCCTTTAGGGAATCTTGTCTGATGATCATGTTCTGGCAGCAGCTCTTTGGAGAAACCTTTTTAACAGGAACTGTGATGACCCTCGGCACCTGGAGTTGCTTGTTGAGTATGTGCGCAAACAGGTACAGCCCCACTCTGCTCAGCCTCTGCTTCAGGACGTGCAGTGCTTTCTTTTATTGCTTGCATATGCAGCTCAGTTCTCATAAATAAATCTGATTTTAATATTCAGTGATCATTTTTAAGGAGAAGAAGGTAAAAATCTGAAAACTGGATGACATTTATTATAGAGTCGTGGAATGTCCTGAGCTGGAAGGGACCCTCAAGGATCATCCAGCCCAGCTCCAGGCCCTGCACAGACACCCCAACAACCCCACCCTGTGCCTGAGAGCGTTGTCCAAACGCTCCTGGAGCTCTGGCAGCCTCGGGGCCATGCCCATTCCCTGGGGAGCCTGGGCAGTGCCCAGCACCCTCTGGGGGAAGAGCAACCTAACCCTTATATCCAGCCTAACCCTCCCTGACACAGCTCCAGCCCTTCCCTCAGGTCCTGTCCCTGGTCACCAGAGAGAACAGATCATTACTGCAGTTTGATGACAAATGGCTGCAGAGAAATTAAATGGAATATTGAAAGCAATCCTGCTCATCTATTTCTGGAGCCATGCTATGGAGGGGCTTGACAAAATGTTTCAGAAATAGGCTGCAACTTGTAGAATTATTATCAATGTTAGAGAGTTGGGATTCTCTTCACAGTGAAATAGCACATAATTGAGCTTGAAAATTTCTTGGTGACTTTGAGGAAAAGAAGCAAAAGGGTTTGTTTTCCAGAATTCTTTCTGTTTCTTTCAGTTGTTACCTGGAGGAGACAATACTGAGTAGTGTTTGTCCTCTCAGCCCTGAGGGGGTTTGTGAACCAGATCTGTGGGAAATGTTGGTGGGATAGAGTCCATGTGGGCACCAAAGAAAAGGGGTGAGAGGTTATGGAGGAAAAGTGGAGGGTGTTGGACAGGAAGTTGAAGACCAGAACTTTCACAACATCATTCTCTGTAATGTTTCCAATACTATATTCAGCATCAGATAGAGGTATGGAGAGACAGTATTTCAGTGTGTGTCTGAGAAAATGGGAAATAAAGGGCTGAGCTTCCTAAGGGACTGAAGACACTTTGGGAATGCCAGAGAGTTCTTGGGAGGGACTGGCTTAATTTAATGCTGAAGGTTGCTGATGCTCAGTGGTGAGGCTGTAGGAAAGTTTGCTGGGGGCAAACACATATAAAAAACATGTAATTTGGAATAATTTCTTGCCAGATGGGGAATTTGTTGCACTTCTGGATATTCAAGCAAAGGATAGGTCTGAAGCCAATCAGCAGTTGAATAGGAAAGAGTGATCAGGCAGGAAAATGTGGCACATTGGGGAGGAATCAGCACAGGTTCTATGCAGACAGGTCATTCCTGCAGATAAGTTGTGCACTTGGGGAAAACATAGCCAGCTTTACATATGTACCAATGAGCTGTGAACTGTTACCACGCAGGAATGAGGCCTTGAGATTACAATTTTATTATCAAAATGTCAGCTCAGCACTCCATAGAGTTTAAAAAAATGTAAAACAAATACTCAGAACTACTAGGGAAAGAATAAAGGATAAAATAGTGCTGTGGTACCAGCTTTACATCCCCGGTACCCTCATGAGCTGGAATAATGTGTCTGGTTCAGGTGCTGACCATCAGGACAGATAAAATGTTAACTGAAGAAGGCTCAGAGAGGAGCACTAAGGGTGACAGTGAAACAGCTCCTTTATTAGCAGGGAGAAGAATCCCCTGCCTGAGAAAGAAAGGGAGAAAGAATGGGAGACAGCTCTGGGAAATCCCAAAGGCATGTGAAAGGTGAGCAAGGAAGGGTGTTCAGTGACACAGGAATGTGGGGACAGAACGTTGCCACTGTTGGTTGGGGTGCTGCAATTGCGCGTGGGTTCCAAAGCCACTGGCAAAGTTTATGGAAGGAAAGTTTGGCCAGGGCTATTAAATCCACAACCACTTCAGACTCAAAATCTGTGAATTAACAGATTTTGCAAGGGAGGAAAAATGAACAAGGAAAAGAGCATTGTGTGCTGTGTTTAACTCCTCCTGGGGAAGCTGCTGGTGGTGACTGTCAGGAACAGGACATTGTGCTTAGGTGGCTTCCCAGTGTGACCCTCTGTGGCCGTGGGTGCATTCATTCCCCTGTTGAGAAACTCCTTGTTGAATTATCCTTTGTTTCCAATAACACTGTGTACCAGGTTGTCCCCACAGTTTCTTGTGGTTCCTGTCTTTAACAATGGCTATTAGTGGATGCCAGAGGAGAACCTACTGACAGGACAACATGTACTGTGGCCCTGGTCAGCTCTCCCAGCCTTCCTGAGCTAATGGTGGTGGGTTTGCCTTTGACTGATCCTTGAGAGACTTCTCTTTTTTCTTTTCCCCCCATTTCCCATATTTAGGGTGACCAGTGGCAGCAAGTTGACCCTCTGCTGTATGATGAGGGTTTTTTTTTTAAATTTTGCTTACATCACACCTTAAAATTACATTAGATCCCACCTATCTTGCCCAGAGAGGTTGTGGCTGCCCCTGGATCCCTGGAAGTGTTCAAGGCCAGGCTGGACAGGGCTTGGAACAGCCTGGTCTAGTGGAAGGTGTCCCTGCCCATGGCAGGGGGTGGGACTGTGTGGGCTTTAAGGTCCCTTCCAGCCCAAATCATTCTGGGAGTTCTTCTCTTGTGAGGATGAGCATTCATTGCATGTTCGCTTCTTCCAGCTCGTGTGCTTTTATGTGATAAATCCCAGGTGTTCCCTGCTGATCAGGCCATTTTTCTGTAGCTAAAGCCTCATTTGTGTGAAGGATGGGAGCTCTCCGTGGGGTGCTGGTCCAGGCAGTGTCCCCTGCAGTAACCACCAGGAGGATGAAATGACTCAGGGCAGCTTTGCGTGGCTCCTCTTTGCTCTGTTGCCAAACCTTCAGAGGAGGCATTAGCTAAGGCATCAGTGACGCAGGTAACTCCAGAGGATCTGCAGATCCTTATCCTGGCCTTTCCATGACGCTTCGCAGTCGGAAGTGATCTTTTTAGGTCTACCTCACACAACTGGCAGAGTAGGCTGAAATCTCCCTGTTGTGCTTGCATTTTGGAAAGAAAGGTGTTTGTGTAGCTGCTGAAGGAGCTGCCTGGGTGATGGGACACGTGGCAGTGACTTGCTGTGCTTGCAGGTGCAGCACCTGGACGCGCTGAGCGGGGAGGACCTGCTGCTCACGGGCGAGGTGAGCTGGCGGCCGCTGGTGGAGAGCAACGCCCGCAGCATCCTCAAGCCCCTGTCCCCTGTTTACAACGACGAAGGACTCTGAGATCTGCGTGTCAGAACAGCTTGGGAAGCATGCCTGCAAGGGGACTGGGCTGAGGCTGTGTGGTCAGGAAGAAAAGTCTGCTGTTGGAAGGAAAATGTTTCATTAGCTATCCCATCCGTGGTGCCTCAGTAGCCTCCTGGACAGCCGTACTCCTGAATCTTCACCCACAAATAAATGCTCGTTGTTTTAAGAACCTCTGTCCTTTTTATGGCCCTGAGTGGCCCTTGCTGACAAATGGACAGAGCTGCCTTCTGCCTTTAGGAAACCAGGTATTCACCATGATGTAGAGTTCTCTCAAGAAGACATTTCTGTCCCTTGCCTCGTTTAAAGAGCTGCTACTCAGAGACACAGTGGTGTCCTCTGCTCCCTGAATGGTTGTGAAAGCAAATCTGAGCTTTGCATATTTAGATATTAAGTATATATTTTAAATGCCTGATATCAAGATGGAATGGTCCATCTTTGCTTTAGTGGAGTTAAGAATTGCTTTAACAGATTCTGAAGGGTTTTCTGTGAAAATCCCTTTTAGGAACTCTGCTTTGTTGCACAAGGATAAGAGAATGCAAAGAATAATGCACAGTCCCCAGCAATCCTCTGTGACTTTGGCTGTCTTAGGGAGATTAAAGCCCCAGTTGTGGCTGGGCTGTCACTAAATGCTGCCTCAGTACTTGATGTTTCAGTTTGCCTTGCTGATACTTCCACATTCTTTGTAGAATTGTGCTCTAGGAACTCCTTTATGAAAAGAACATCCCTGTTTGTGTCCCTGGGACAGGACTCTGCCATCCTCCATCCCCCAGAGTAGTGGTCCAGGGCTTTTTAGCAAGATCCTTCAACACCAGTGACAACGTTCTATGGCTGTGCAGGCAAATGATGCCAACACAGTAATTAGGGGAGCAGGAGCTGCACTGATGAGACCAGCAGAGGCCAAGGTGCTCTGTGTGGGTGGAAGGTTCACCAGGCTGTTTCCAGGTCAGTGACAAAAACAGTTTTTATTTCTCTCCTGTCCAAAATCCGAGTCAATAATAAATGTCAGTCTGGGTAAAATTGCAGTGTGTTTGTTTTCTGTGCCATGTGTGCTTTTGATAAGAATAAGCCCTATAAAATCAGGATTTATTCCTAATAAAAGTATTAAGCAAAAGTAGAAGATGATAATCCTTAATTTGTGAATTTAATCCTTTATTTTGACTCCTTAGTCTGGTAAAAGTGTAACTGTGCCTGGCTGTGACTGTACTTCCTTCTCAAGTTGCTTTCTTCATAGTGTGTGTGTTGGGGAATATTTGCCATCCCTTCCCCATGTAAAAAGCACTGGGATGCAGCATAGAGGCTCCCAAACACTGCCTTGTGGGTTTGGTTTTTTTAAATCTTCTTTTAGGGAGCCTTCTGTGTATAAAAAAGGCATTTTGGTTTCTTTTTTCCAGGGTGAGCTTCCTCAGTTTAACTTGTTATAAAATGAGTCATGTAAAGAGCCCCTCTCTCTGTGTGAGGTGTATCCCTTCTCTGTGAAAACATTACAGCCCAAACAACTTGCTTGCAGTTTATTTAAGATGCTTTTGTTGAAAGCTGAGCTAAGCAGAGAAACCTCTTATGTGTGAAGTATTATACAGTGTGTGTGAGATAATAACACCTTGTAATTCATTACAGCTGGCTTGTATTTACATAAAAGAAGGCTGAGCTGTGTAGGAATTTGCTGATTAATTTATTTTTAATGAGAGTGAAGTATACCAAGTACCAAAATAAACTTTACTTTGTGTATCTTACTGCTCCTGAAATAGGTGGAAAAATTAATGGTAGATATTTTGGCTCAAAGCTACATACATTAATTCATATACAAAACAGTTATTTAAACTTTAACCCCTTTCCTGCTGTGTAATTTAAACCTGGGCTCATGTTATCCATGCCATGGGAACACGGGGCTGGGAGCACACCACCATCCAGCCCGGGGACTGTGCATGGCTGCAGGGAAGCCGGAGAGCTGCTGGAATTCTTGGAACGGCCAGCCTGGAGGTGAGAACGCCTTTGTGCTCTGAATGTGGGACAGCATGCGGTCAAAACTGAACCCTCCCCTGTGTTTATGGGCAGGAGGCTCCACAAGTGATGGTGCCAGATTGGAGTCATTGGCATCTGCCCTTGGACCTTTTATTAGGGTGAGAATAAAGACCTATAATCACGGGCCATGAAATGCCTTCACCCACCCGCTCTAAGGGCTGAGCCAGCAGTGGTGCTTGGGTGTGTGGGGCCTGGTGAAAAAACAAGGCAGATACTGTCTCTGAATTAAAAGGGTAATTTGTTAGAGAGGGAAAATCCACTGGAGGCTACGCGGGACCAGGAAGACTTTGCTTCCCAGTCATTAGTTACCCAGAGACAGGATCATACAATATTAGATTGGGTATCAGGAAGAAATTCTTCCCTGTGAGGGTGGGGAGGCCCTGGCACAGGGTGCCCAGAGAAGCTTTGGCTGCCCCTGGATCCCTGGAAGTGTCCAAGGCCAGGTTGGATGTGGCTTGGAGCAGCCTGGGACAGTGGAAGGTGTCGCTGCCCATGGCAGGGGGTGGAACGAGATGAACTTTAAAGTTCCTTCCAATCCAAACCATTCTGGGACTCTAAACGTGACCCCTATTGCTCTCAAGAGGTGAAGAAAGGTGAGCTGGAAAGCTGCCATTGCCAGTATCTTATATAAGACATCTCTCCAGCCAGAAGGAAAGAAAATACATTTCCAGTAGCAAAATCTGCCCTCTGCAGCAGTGTTCCAGCAGCAGTGATTGGCAGGTGAGTGATTCCTGCACACATCTCTGCTTGAGGGCAGCAGAACAGAGGGGGTTTAACCAAATATTGTAAAGCCCATCTTCTCCTATTTTCAAAGTTTTCCAGAGGGAATCATTGAAGGTATTTCACTTATGGACAGTTCTTTGTTTTTGCTGTTGGGTTTTTGGAAAGTGGTCTCAGACCATCAGTTTGGAGGCATGTACTGTATTTAAATGAACATATCCATGTGAATTTCTTTTGGAAGGATCCACTTTATCATCCAGCCTGATCTCCTGTCTCATATACAGCATTTGGACATGGCTTAGGATTCCAAAGGATTTACTCTTCCAACTCTTCCAACACTTAAAACGAAGAGACAAAGCCCCTAGGAAGCACTCATGATTTCAGCTGGATCCTGCGTTGCTCTCTGTGGGTAGAAGGGTCAGTGCTCAGTGTCTTCCTTTCTTCTGTTTTGCACCATGGGAGAATAGGAGCATGTTTTTCCTCACAGGGTCAAACTTGGGCAGTCTCTTGCTTTAGGCTGATATTTTTGAGATGTTTTGGAGTACAGGGGACTCATCTGGTACTCTTCAATGCCCACTCCATTGTAGGTGGTTAAATGTTTTCCTGTGTCACCTTGGCTTCTGTGCTCACACCACTTTTGGGTGTTGAACTGTTTTCCCCTTCAAAGTGCTGAAGTGCTGAGAGCACAGGCATCCTGGATGATCTTCACATTTCCTGTGCTATCCAGTGCTTAAGCCCTGTTGAAGTGCAGTTACCATTTCCCAGATTTGTGACTCCTGTCCTCAGCTTCCACAAAGTGATGTTTTCAGTCATGTCTCTGCCCCACCAAGCCCTCAGGTCAGAACTGCTGCTCCTGAGTCGGAGCTTACACTGTCCTGTCTCCCTTACCCTGCCCTTGGCTCGGTAAATGTGGGAAGCAGAAACTGGACTCTAAAGAGCAAATTTTTCCACCAGAGTTTTCAATTAGATGGATGTAGCGTAGATGAAGAGTAGCAAAGCTGTGGTGGGGGGTGAGCATCAGCTGGGAGGGGACTGGTTCTGCAAGCATGGTCCCTGTGAGATGTGCCACTGCCACTGCATGGCACCGCTCTGAGGAGCTGTGGCAGCCATGCCCTACCCTGTGACCCACTCGTATTTTCCACATTCTCCCACTTGTTGGAGAATGGTTTAATCCTGAGCACGTACCAAAAGTCATCTGCATCCCAGGGATGTGCTGCAGTACTGCTTGAGCACTTGGAGAGGTTTGCTGATCCCCTCTACAGGTGTGCTGAATGAGGCATTGAGCTCCAAAGCTGAACTGGTTGCTTCCTTCCAGGAAGAGGAAAGTCCCAGTGTAGGGAATTATAAGTATTTAAGTTAATACCTAGAAACTGCTGTGTCTTTCTAATTCTTCTACTTAAGAGAGTTGTACCACAAATGCAGTGGTTATTTCAGGCCCCAGTGCAGGGGTTTGGTCATGGCCACAGCCTTGTACACAAGGTTTTTTTCTTGGGTGATGCTGGTGGCAGCTAATTTAGAATCATAGAATATCCTGACCTGGAGGGACCCATCAGGATCACTGAGTCCAACTCCTGACTCTGTACAGGACCCCAAGAATCCCACCCTGTGCCTGACAGCATTTTCCAGGTTTCCTAGTGGAGACCTCCCTGTACGGTCCCCATCTGCCTCTTCACATCTGCCCTTCTTTGATCTCTGTTGTCCCCTTGATTAATGAACTCTAATCAAGGTTTCTCTGCTTTTTTCTCTTCGAGAGGCTGTGATGAACCCGTGTCCTGTCCTTCCCACTGACCTGCATTGTGTCCAGCTCTCCTGGGCCTTTGGTGACCCCAGGCTGAATGGACACCTCTCCCAGCTCTCTGGGTGATGGTGTTCCTGTGCCACAGGGAACAGGATTTCCATCTTTTGGGCACATTGTGTCTGCACAGCCAGGCCCTCAGCATGCTCCATATTCTGAAGGTCTGAGAAGGCAAGGAGGGGACAGCAGTTTATGTGAGAGCCTGGGAAATTTGGCAAGGATGTAGGAAAGACCCTGAGGCTCAGCACCAGTGAACAGTGGGCTCTGCTGCTTATGCAGTGCCTGCCCCTCCTATGCCTGCAGAGGGACTATCACCTGTGGGCTGCCCAGCCTCCTGCACCCTGATGGGGCAGGTGCATATTAACAATCTTGTGATCCTTCTCAGATTCCTCTGGTGAGGTTTATTTTTGACCACTGCCCCTTCTTCAGGTGTTCAGGGCTGCCCTGTGCATCCTACATGTGTTCTTCCTGAAGTTGCTGAACATGTTGAGGGAGTACTTGTTTTGCTTACAGTCATTCAACCTGCTGAGCAGCTTTCTCTCCTCACTTGTGGGACAGGAGAGATGGCTGGGCCTCATCCTTCCACTGGGAATGCAGAGCTCACATGAGAGTGGTTCCACCTCCTGCTGTTACACTTCAGTGGCTGTTCCAGATGTGATATGCTGGGAGCAGCCAGGGAGTTTAGGTCAAGTGGCAGTAGATCTGATGGAGGGACCTGGGGCAGGTTAGTGGAAACACTTCCAAACACTGCTTTGAATTTTTTTAATCTTCTTTTAGGGAGCCTTCTGTGTATAAAAAAGGCATTTTGTTATTTTTTTTTCCAAGGCAAATTTCCTCAGTTTAACTTGTCATGTAAAGAGCTAGATCTGTAACCAGCAACATCTGCTGTCCTGTTGTTGCTGTCTCATGCAGATGTGTTTATGTAGGAGGGCCCTGCGCAAGCTGCTGAGCCTGGATCCTGTTGGGAAGCTGCTGCATCTCTCCCAGAGAGCTCCCTCATGCTCATTTTAGAAGTGAGGAGTCCTGCACATGCAAAGCCTTCTTTAATGACTACATCACAATGAGCTGGGCTCCTCATCCCACCTGCCAGCTCCTGGGCTGCTCCACATCCTGTCAAAACCAGGCATCTTAGGCAGATTTACTCAATGTCCCACATCCTTCCCTGTGCACCCTCTTCCTGCTGGTAGCCAGACCCAGTGATGTTACAACACCCAGTTCTGCCTCTGTGGATTCCCTTTGGAGGGAGACACAGAACGGGTGTCTGGAAGTGCTTCTTCCCATGTTCCATACAGGGCAGCAGCTGAGGGAAGCAGCATGCTGTGGTTCCTCTCCTGACAGCTGGGCATCAGCTCCCTGAGCAGCTCGAGGCTGGACCTCAGAGGGCCACCACAGCAGCTCCATGGACACACATTGGCTTCCCTCACATGGCACAGGGGTGGTGGAGACCTCGGAGCTGCAACGGGAGAGAACCTCTGTGCTGGGCACACCACTGGGCAGGGGCAGCAGGGGGTGGGGGGGCCCTGCCTCCCCTGACATCATTCGTGGTTGGATCATTTGGCCTGTGGCTGGCAACTGGTGTCCAGTGCCCTCCTTCAGCTGTGCAGGTGTGAGGCTGCCTCTCCCCTGATTTGAGAGAGTCTTAACAAATGAATGGAAAAGAAGAAACACGGAATTTGTGTGCTGCCACTGTGCTTAGATTCTGTAACACCATGGCTGGGAATCTTGGACAAAACATGGGGAGATTTGACTTTGCACTGCTCTGTGGGCTCAGTGCTGACAGAGCTCGGTGCAGGAACTAAAACTGGGACTTTTTTCGTCCTGCTGTGCTGGCTGCGTGCATCTGGCCAGTGAACTCTGCACAGTGGAGCACTGCTATGCAGTGCCTTCCACAAATGCTGGTACAGCACTGAGGAGCACCCTGATGTTTTGAGGTGGAAGATTGGGTTTCAGTCTGAAATAGAGGGGGGGGGAAGCAAATTGGCTTCTCGTGTTCCCAGGTGAGTGCTCTCCAAGATCTATCAGGAAACAGCTTGGCAGGCTGCCTCCCATGTGTGTGTGAAGAGGAAGCAGCAGGTACATTCTGTGGAAAGGCCAGGCAAGGTGTTGGTGTTTGCTAAGCTCCAAGAACACCTGTGGAATGGAAGAATGAAGTATTGCCTAACGCTTGGATCCTGGCTGAGCTCCGGTATCAGGTATCAGCCAGAGCAGAGCTGCTCAGGGACACTGACTTGGAAGTGGCACTTGGGGCATGTGTTCAGCCAGAGGGAATTTTCCCCTTGTCTTTCTCTGTTGATTGCAGAAGGTGTGTAGACAACAATTCCAGATAAGATCCCTGCTTTTAGCTGGCAAAACCGAGCTGATGCGATTCCCACATCCTGTGTTGGCCAATCAGCCTCTGGAGTGCCAATTATAGCCATTTTGCCAGACAGCAGGGACAGGACACCTCTCATCTAATTTTAGATGTCTGCATGGTAAACCTCTGTCACTGACTTAGGCAGCCCAAGCTCCTGCTGCTCAGGTGGGGAGAGATAAGCGCTTCCAAGGCGCATTTCATCCGACCTGTTCCAGGTGTCTGCAGGGTGAGGTAACTGACTCCTAGAAGTCTCTGCCTCTCCCCACCAACCCTGAAGGAGCCCAGCCTGACAAGCTGGGCTGGAGGTGTTTACATCGTGTGTGCTTTCATGTGCTGAGGACCATGAGAAATTACTGGAGGGAGAGTAGATCATTACCAAACACCAGCTGGAGACAGTGCAAATCCCTTTACAGAATCAGCAGCAGCAAATATGCATTTGATGACTTTTTAAAAAATTCACACTCTTTTCAGCTCTTTAGGAAGGCAAACAGTAAGGTGGTGGTACACTTATTTTATGTTACCACCCTGGCAAAGCAGCTCCAGAAAAACACCCACCATGTTACAGCTCCTTCCCTTTGTTATTTTCCCCAAAACTCCTTACACTGGTTTGGCTGTTCACTTCACATTTTAAGTTATTCTTTAAGATGTTCTAGCATTTATTTTCACCTGTAATGCTTCTGTGCCAGCAGCTTTGTTACAGTTTTGTCCCATCCCTGCTTTGCCCTTGCTTGCTGCATCACAGCCAACTGGCAGCCGACTTCTGTTTTCTGATTCAATCAATGCAGCTTTGCTTCTGTTCTTGCCATTTGCAGTCCTGCTGAGGCTTCATCCTGACTTCAGGCATCTAAAGACTAGACAACTAATCTGAACTAATCATCCCACTCAGCTGTAGTGCTTGGAGAGTGATAGTGCCTTGGGTACATGATTCATCCCAGCTGACTTAGAGCCTGGTGTCTGGATGTGCTGGTTCACACTCAGGCATGGCCATCCCATTGACTATTGCCCCGTGGTTATTCCAGAGCACACATTTAGTTTTTAGATTACTTAATTTAATTTAATCTCAGGGGATTTTGTAGCTAAAAGGCCAATTGATTACATCAACTCTTCATCCAGTTCTTCATTCCTTGGTTGCCTGTGTGGAGCTCCAGGGTGAGCTGATCTCTGCTCCTCTGCAGTTCTTCACACATTGTGTTCTCGTGTGTGTTCCTACACAGTGCCTTAACTCACATAGCAATGTCTGCCTGTACTGTTCCTCCAAAACTTTTGGGAAGCTGGAGTTAACTAGTCCCCAATAAGCAGCATGTGGGCAGTATCATCATCCACACAGCACCAGACTCCTAAGGTTGAATGTCCTTTCCTTGAAGGATTTCCAGGGAGATGCTAAAAGAGCATGTGAGGTGTTGCTCTTCCCACCTGCAATAGCTAATGACCAAGATTCCTGCTGTGATTCCTACAAACACTGTGACTCTGTGTGTCAAAAAATAGAGAGTTCTGGCTTCCCTTCCAGGTGCTGGTGTAGCAGAGCCAGGCTCCCAAGAAATGCTAAGGAGGAGCATTATCTGTGGCTCAGAGATGAGTAAGTCTCTTTGCCGAGTCTGATTACCCACTTGGGATATTTGTGTTTCGTTATAACTGACACTAAGCAGCATGTTTGATTTGGAACAAATTTCAAGCAGGAACAAGTTCCAGCATCTGCATTTCCACTGCAAGCACAGTGAGGGACAAAACAGGTTAGAGCCTGCTAGGCCAAGGGTGGGAACCTCTAGGGAAGGGAAGGGGAGGGGAGCACAGTACATTAATCAGTTACAAGGAAAAGGAAGGAACAGCTTGAAGAGCTGATACTCCTCCCTTGCAAAAGGGACACTCTAGGCACTGAGTATCGGGTGTGTGTCGGGGGAAGCCCGGTGAGGGAGCTGGGGAAAGCCGGCTCCTCCCCCCCGAGTTCGAGGCTGTACCTGGTGATTAAGGAGTTGAGCTTATGCTGAATCCTGAAGGAACCTGTTGGGAGGAGCTCAGGAGTGCAGGAGGGGCAGAAAAGACCTGAATACGGACACAGGACTAATCCAGCGGGAGAGACACCTCTCAGCATCAGCAGCTCCAGTCATGTTCAACTACCTGGCAGTCGAGGTGAGGCCCCAGCTCCACCGCAGCTATGGGAGCCAGCAAGGGGTGTCTGGGCCACTGAAGAGCCGCCTGGAGCAGCTGAAGAAGCCGTGGTGGAGGGAGCCCACCCCGCTGGTGCTCCAGCACAGCGAGACAGCCAGGCTGGCCATCGACGCCTTTCTTGAGCAGGGGGAGCGTGGCTACCTGAGCGCCATCGCCGAGGAGAGGGAGCTGCCGTTTCTTTCCACCTTGGACATGGAATATATCAGCCGTCAGAGGAACCAAAGCTTTCCAGACTCCAGTGCAATGAAAGACAAAGAAGCCGACCCTGGTGATGGGGACACTGGAGACAGGTTCTCCCTCAACTCTGAACTAACGTCGGGCACCTACTTCCCCCTCATGTCTGATGTGCACCCTCCGGAGCTGGAGCTGGGGTGGCCAGGGACGCCACTCCTCACAGTGTCTGGCCAGACTCAAGCTACTGTCATTTTCCAGAGAAACAAAACGAACAGCATTAAGGATTCGGTCCGGTCTCTGATCAGCCGGGCACGGACGGTACGTATAGAGCTGTGTCCCTTGAGGGGAGCCTTGTGCCGCAGCGCCCGGGGCCGGTGGCTGGTCCCACACCTGTAACCACACGCTCCACGCTGTCGCTGCTCTCTACATGTCTGGCATGATGTGATTGCTTCTTCTGCAGCAGCCTTGTAGCTGTTCCTGCTCCTTTCCTTTCTTGTAATTTCTTTTTGCCTGGGATTTCATGTCATCCAAGCAGTGCCCTTGCAGGCTCTCTGTGTCTGTGGCTGCAGGGATGCAGAGCAGTCCCAGAGCCTGGAGTGGGTGCGTGGCAGGGCCTGCAGTGTCCTTGGCTCTGTGTGTCCCTGTCAGCCCTTCTCCCTTGGCCAGAGAGTCTGCACAGCTGGGGCTCTTCTCCAACCCTGGACATCATTAAGCTGGACAAGAGAATACCACTGGTGAGTTGCTGTCACAGAGAGAATCTCAGAATGGTTTGCATTGGAAGGAACCTTAAAGACCATCTCGTTCCATGCCCTGCCATGGGCAGGGACATCTTCCACTGTCCCAGGTTGCTCCAAGCCCCGTCCAGCCTGGCCTTGGACACTTCCAGGGATCCAGGGGCAGCCATAGCTTCTCTGGGCAGCCTAGGCCAGGACCTCACCACATATGACCTAAGTAAATTTGTGGGACTGAAAATCACTGCCTGTGGTTTGAAGTAAGTTAGAATCCTGTCTCCTAGGTTTGATGTCTGTGCCTCTCTGGGGATGAGTAAGATCAGCCCATTTTGCCCCATTGCACAGTTTCTGGTGTGTTATTACAACCCTCAGATGTAATAAAAACCGGAAGACTACAGTGCCTGCCTACCAAGCACAATGCTGGCATGAATTTATTCACTCAATTATGCTGCTTGTTGTTTCTTTTGCTTTGCCAGTGTACTCTGTGTGGAAGAAGCAGCTCAGACAACTATCTCAGACACATTTTCAGCTTTTGTCTTTGTCCTCTTTATGGTTCTTTTCAGCTATTTCACATTAAACTTCTTTTGTAGTATTTGTGTTGAGATATTGAGGAAACATTTAGAGCAAAGTTCACTTTAACCAGTCAGCTTCTGGCAATTTCTCTTATCACACCAGTAATTTCCTATTTAACTTTACAGTCACTCCTTACATTCATTGTTGCCCGTGCAAAAGCGGGAGATAAGGAATCACCTGGACCTCTGTTTGCAACTCACATGTGATCTTCTATTACTGTCAGCAGAGCGGAGCAAATGAATTTATGTATTCCCAGCAGCTCACATTGCTGCACAGCATCAAAACATCCTCAAAGAGCCACATATCAGTGAAGTTTGGGCATGATATAAGGTGAATGGGGATCTTTTTTCTTTCGCCCAAAAGAGCATTTTGCCACACGAGCTGCTGCTCAGTCATAAGCAGCCCTTGCTTAATGCCTGAACTTCTATTGCATCTTATAGGCAATTACAGGAAGTTTTCGTCCAGGAAGTAAGTGACAAAAAACTTTGTTTGTCTTTGCAGGCAGCTGATTTATGGTATCTTAAATGATCTGAAAAGTTCTGCGATATTGACTCCATCCTTGTCAGCAGTGGGGATTAAGGCACAGTCATGGCAGAATGCACAGAGTAAATGATTACCAAAAAATGTCCTCCCATCACCCAGCACGTGTCCCAGATTTTCAGTGATACTATGATCCTTTAAGCCACAGGAAAAACATCTTGCTGCTTCCTCAGTTCACAGGAACTTCTCAGTTGCTGCGGGCAAGTTGCCCGGGCAGTGGATGCTTTATTGTACTTTCAGTACATTCTGAGCTTTTTGCTTTCTTTGCTTGGGTTGACAAAGCCCTGACAATCTTCAGCCCTTCATGTTCAAGCTGGAGGTTTCACACTGTGTGTTTTACTGTTGTGTGAAATGTGAGAATGAGTTTTTAAGTATCTTACTGATTTATTACTGGTGTTCTACTGGCTTCTGGGTTAGCAGCTCTGGCCAGTGCTTCCCATGATTAACTCTATGATTGATGGTAATTCCAGCTTATTCACAACCCCAGTTACACATATTTAAGTACTTACTGAGTCATTTTGCTCAACAAACCATCCAAAAGGATGTTTCTTATGTGTCTTAAAACAGCAACCAGAGGTAAAAAACTTCCTTTGCTTGAAGTGCCAGTATGAACCATTTGGAGAACCACCTGGTTTTTTGCTCTGCAGCTGCTGTTTCTGTATTTCCAATATTTTTGCCACTAGACTTTTAGCTTTTGTCATAGATCCCTCTTTTAGAGTGTTTCTCCTCCTGTGGGGGATACAGTGCTGGTGTTGAGATGTTGAGATCCCCAACTGCTTTTCCCAGATCCTGTAGACAGGTGTGTCTTGAAATGCTGTTTGCTTCTTCCCTGGTAAAGTCACACAGAACAATGCCAGCTGACATCTCTTGCAACAGCATATTTGTACAGACAAATTAGCATAAGCAGCATTTGTTTCATTAGCACCTTTTGCTGGTGCAGTTGGTCTTTCGCCTTCACTGTATTTAACCAGCTCTCTTTGAAGACGGATGTTCAGATTTGAGCTTTTCTCTTTGCAGACATAAGAACATGCAGTGCAGCCACACCTTTGTCTTCATTTGATAATACTATTACAATTTTGCTCTTGCTGGATGAGCTCCAACCTGGTTTGAACTGCCCATGCTGCTTCTCTCACCCCTCTTGTACACCTTAGACTCTGGCTATGTGCTCGTGTCTGTACCTGGTGGCAGAAGGGTCCCTGATGGTCCCCAGGGAAGCAAGAGATCAAATGGCACCACTGTAGTAATGACCCAAACCACACTGCTATTGGCAAATACCAGTAAAACCAGCTGTGCTGGTTAGAAACCAGACAGATGGCAAACCCCAGTGGGGTTCTGGTAAGCGCTGTAATTCCTAAAGTGATGACTCCAGTAATTGCTGAATTGTGAGTTTCCAGAAGTGGGTTTGGAAATGTCATGGTTTAACCCTACAATGGCAAGGTGTGATTTTTTTTTAAAGCCTGTGGGGCAGCTGTGTCTCTGTAACATCCTGACCTGCCAAGGCCAAGCCATGGGCTCAGGGGCCGTGACCAGCATGGTGAGGAGCAGGGATGCTCCGAGCCAGCCCCAATCTTGCAGCCCCCACCACTGAAACAGAGGGGCTGGAGGCACTGACACAGGTTTAGGTTTGTGAGGTCCAATTGACTTGAATGCCCAAAGCTTTAAATGTGAGACATGAGTTGTCAGGAGCCTGAACTGCAGGTGGTACTTGGATACCCAACTCCCACTGCTATAAAGAGCTGTTTGGAATGACCTTCAAAGCGGGTTGGTTTTGTTTTTTAATGACCATATGTTCTTAGGAGGTTTGAGGGGAAAAACCTTCCAGGGTCTTCTTCCCCCAAAATTTCTTGGGGTTGATCTTATGTTATTGTAAGAGCTGCCTGCTTTGATTTTCAAAAAGGTTGTGCTGATCTGAGGGCCCTTATGGATACCCTCAGTTAGAATGAGCAGCCCCGCACGGGCACGGGCATCTCCCTGTACAGGGAGGGCACAGCAGCACACACAGGGCTGCCGTCCTTCCTGCCCAGCATCGGCCGTGCTGCACACCAGGAGCGCTGGGAAGGAAGGTGTGAGCAGAGCTGCAGCCTGCTCCACCTCCGACCAAGTAAAGACCCGCTCTGGAAAGCCTGGGTGTGACTACCAGGGCTCCACCCAGCTTGCACAAGCTGGCCCCGCTGCCTGGGGCTCTCGCTGACGCCGCAGCCCGGCCACCAGGCTGCCAGGAGCCACCTGCATCCAGCCTGGGCATCGGCTGCCACGGGGGACTGTGCCTTGTGCTGCTGCCTGCTCAGCCCCATCCCTCTCACAGTGAGCACTGAGGCCCTGGCAGTGCCAGTTTTGGGCAAGGGTCAGCCCTGAATTGTGGCAACCAGCCCTGCCAAAGCCTGCACACACTGGAAGAGGAAAGCAAGATGGTGTGAACCTCCTGTGCACCCTGGGTGCAGGCAGGGCCCCATAACATGTGGGATCAGGGGACAAAGGAGCATCGGTCTTCCTTGACTCCGTCACACTGACTTCCCAAGCAGAGTTTAGATTGTCCCCAGGACAAAGCCTGCCTCAAATTTAAGCTTGAGATGAGCTCGAATATCGCGAGGCGAAGTCTGGCTGAGAGGAACTTGCCTGAGGCTTTACACAAGGTCGGGGTATAGTTTTTTCACAGTGCTTCATCATCAGAGGATGTGTGACCCATCAAAGAAATTTGGCGAAATTGCAGTTGGCCTTTGGCTGGGGGACAGTGTGGAGAGATGTGGCAAAGTCCTTTTACACTGTGGGTCTCAGTGGTACCTTGTGTTGATGGACCAGCAGCAACGTTAATTTGGGAAGTTGAAGATGATTCTCAGTGCTTGCAGAGCTCCTCCAGGGCGTACTCTGCTCTCCATGAGATATGGGCACGTTTCAAGAGGGGAGAAGTTTGCCAAACCCTTGTAAGGCTTCTGGGAAGACAACACTGACAAGGGCTACAAAAAGAGGTGCCCTTGGGAGTCAGGTTCTGCAGCCTGTATCTCCCAGGGCCAGGGTGAGAGGGTGGAGATGTGGTTTTGGCCTGGACAGCAGGAATGATTTTTAGCTCTTGACAGCTGCCTTGTGTCCCATGTGGATGTCTGGGATCATACAATCCCCTGGGAAGGTTCTTCCCCAAACCCTGCTGTGGTGAGCTGGGCCTCGGGCCTCTTGCAAGATGTTGAGGACCAATGACAGTGTGTTGGGGACAAAACAGAGCCACGAAATCTTGTCCCTCTGCAAAAGGGCTCAATCGCCAAGGGAGCAGGAATCAGCCTTGTGCCATTGCTGTCCTCTCTGCTGTGGCTCTGTGCAAAGGTCTCTCCATGGCGTGTGCAGTCTGAGAGCAGCCAGCTCCCCAGGCAGAAGACTGGGCTGGAGAGCACGGGGAAGCCCAGGGGCCCCGCTCTGCCTGTGGCAGCACTGAGGCCACGAGTGTGAGCCTAGAAAGAGGCAGTTTATTAATGAAAACGGAGCAGAAGAGCTACTGGGCACTGAGCAATCTGGGCCAGTGTGGCAGTCTGGAGCAGAAATCCAAGGACAGTTAAACTTGGAGCTCCTCTCCTCTTTTCTGAAGCTATTCCAGATCAGATCCATGCCATGACTTCAATTTCCCCTGTTCCTATTTAAAGCTTGAATCACTGCACATGTAAAAGCTGACCTCACTTCCATCCTCTGCATTTAGCTCATGGTTTGAAGAGGAGCAGGTGAGCAGCAGCGGCAGAGGAAGGCTCACCCTGCAGGGGTGAGATCCACGGGGTGATTTGAACTATGGAGAGTTGCATTTGTGGCCATGCATGTAACACAGGCAGGGGAGGTGCTGGAAAACAGGCTCCCTCCTCACGGGGGCATGATGGCAGCAGGACTGACTGACTGACTGATGCATTTCGTGTGCCACGTGTGGTGCCAGGGCATGAACACTGAGAAGCAGAATAGTCTGTTGGAGCTTCACTCCCAATTTTAGTGGGTTTTGAGTCGTGTATTTGGGCATTCTCTGATAGGTGCAGAAACACAAATCAGGGTTATACACCCAATTTACAAGCAGCAGTTACCTTATTCACTATGATATGGTAAAGATGGGGACTAAAGTACTTGGGCAGTTCCATTATTTTTTTCAGCTTTTGAAAAGAAGTTTGCCTGATGGTAAATCCTTCCCTACATTTTTTCATCCTGCAGTGTGTTCCCATCTTTCATGAGTTCTCAGTGTGAACTGCTGATGGTTCAAGATCTGTGACCAGGTTGCTCTGTACCCTCAGGTGCAGTGACAAATCATCCTGCTCAGCAAGTGCTCTCCTGCCTGTTCCTTCCTTCCCCCTGATTCCCACCACTGGCGGTGACAGCCAACAACAGATGGATCCCAACAGTCACTTCCTCATCCAAATAATGGCCCTCTCAATTGTCTGCTGGCAACTTCACTCCATGAGGAACAGAGCAACAGGGTCTCCAATCCCATCTGAATCTATTTATGGCTGATTTCCCTTGATGCATTATTCTTGTTGCAGGTCATTCTGTACTTTGAATTTTCTAGTCCTGGGTCAACTCACTTGTAGTGGCTGCTTGTCATGACCTACCTTTTGTTTTCTGTATTTTCATTCCAGTTTTTGGATAATTCATGTAGCCATGACAGTCTGCTGCCTCCCACTCCATCTCCTCAGTGGGATGGATTGCCATGGCCTTTTTCAACCTTATTCTTTAAAGAACTGGCAGTTCTCTTTAAAATTCTTTTCCTTTTTAAGACCCCTTCCTTGGAGACTTTATCTTAACTTTACTGAGATACATGTATTTTTATTTTTATTTTTCAATAATCTTAGCATTATTTCTTCTTTCTCCTGTCAGGTTTCATACCCATCACTTGCATCCCTGGCTGCATGAGCAGGAGTTCTGCCAGCAGGGAAAGGGAAGGGATCCTTTCCACACACATTATTCTCTGATTTTGTCTAGGCACCCTTAGGATCTAATCTTGGAACGAGGACTTGTACATACTTAATCAGGATACCTTCTCCCTCACCTGGCAGTGTGTCTGTCCTGAAAAAAAATTGTACTTTTTCATATTAATCTGCCAGTCATGTAGAGTCACTCTTGCTGATTGAACAATGATTTTGCTCAGTCTCAGCTCTTGTTTATATGCTTTGCTCTTGGCATATTTTCTTAAGGCAACACATACTTGTTGCACCACTGACATTCAAAGTTTGTGTACATGTTACCCTTTCAGCTATTCCTTTCTGCAAATAACAGATGAGACAGGAGGTACCTGGATGGGGATTGTCTTCATAATTATTAAAATTTGATTTTAGCTGCCACAGTGGGGTAAGAGCTGTTAAACACAAAGGTCCAGAATCATCTCCACTCAGGTGGCCACAGAGGCTCAGTAACTCAGGAGGTTTGAATAGTTTAAAGCACATAGTTTAAAGCACAATTCACTTGGGCATGAGATTTCAACAGTCTCTTGTGTTTCTTTCCTCCCCCCACCCCCCCCACCTCTTTTCTCCTGGCCAGGTGATAGCAATTGTGATGGATCTGTTTACAGACATGGAAATTCTGTGTGACCTGCTGGAGGCCTCAAGCAGACGGCACATCCCCGTTTACCTGATCCTGGATGAAGAGTACTTGAAGCATTTTGTGGAAATGTGCAATAAAATGGCTCTTACTCAGGACAGCTTCCCAGTAAGTTTTCAGTCACACACTGGATATGATAAACAGGTCTCGGAATTGATAAAAATGATGTACCCTGTGTTCTGTTCCCTCTGCCTGGTCCCTAGGACTCATCCCTTCTCCCTAGGATCTATCCCTTCTCTCACTGTCCCAGGCTAAGAGACCATGGCTGTTTGCTCTAGGAAATTGTGATCTGCCTGGACATAAAGAGGAAGGTGTGCAGGAGCCTACTAGTCCCATATATTGATGTTTTGTGGTCCTCACTTCAGTTTTCCATGCAGGGAGTGGGAAGTTGGGGCCAATGAGATGCAGTGAGTTGCTGAGCATTTTGCTGGGCTGGTGCAGAGATGCAGAGGGAGGCCAGGAAATTTAGTTTATGTGAACCTGTATCATCTGGACACAGGAGGAGAGGGCACAGCCTCTGCTCTAGGACATAGAATTCCAAGAATTAAATTGCTCATAGTTCAGATCGCTGAGCTCAGGGATTTAAATTCTCCCCAGAGCTGCTGCAGGGCAATAGCTGGGAGGGCAAGCAGTGAGTCCCCTCAGATGTCCTGCTGCAAACCCCAGCACTTCCTTCTGCTGAACCCACAGGTTAAAAATCTCACATTAAGATCTGCTTTTAGGCTTTGCAATTCAGTTGTGAGTCCATGAGGGATTTGTGAAAAACCCAATTCCTGCTCAGTGGGTGCCCATCCCCCAGCGTGTGGGGCCCAGAGCAGATAAACAGTAAAAATGAACATGACAGCGCCACAAGCTCTCTTGGGAACTTGCAGCCCCATAGATGCACCCCAGTATCCTGCTCTCCCCATTTCTGGCTACCACCCATCAATGGAAGTTGGTTCTTTTGTTGTCATTTGTTATTCCTGTAAAGCCAGCAGTGCTGGCTATGCTCCTTCCCTGGGTGTGAGGATTCCCTGGAGCACTGACTCTACTGCAGCCACCAGTTTGATAGGTTTTCCCTTCAGTTTTGTGGGGAACAGTTGAAAAATTTCCAGTTAGCTCAAAAGCATTCCTAGCTAAAAAACAAGCTAGGGACAATGAAAAAATAATGTTTTACAGCATATTCCAAATAGATGCAGTCATAAATGTCTTAATTTTCCCTCATTTTTAACCTGTCTACACAAAGGTTAATTTAGAGAGGCTTCTTTAGAGAAGCACTCAGTGCTATGGTCCAGTTGACAAGGTTGGACTTGATGACCTTGAATGTCTTTTCCAACCTAAATGATTCTGTGATTCTTCCACTGTGCTGGGGAAGCTCTGTCCTGTCTTGCTTCTTACAAGCCAGACCCATTTCATCCTGCCTCTTGAGATGGCAGCTCTTAGGGAAAACTGCTCCATGCTGGAGCATGTTTGCTTTCACAAATATTCCTCACTGAAGTGACCTGGTGGGTTCAGATGAATTCCATCTCTCCAAAATATATTTTATTGCTTCTTATCCAAGAGGTGCCCATTTTTAAAATTAAAATTAAAAGGAGTTTATATCCATGGAGATGCCTATGTGTCTTTGTTAGGCCTGATGTCATGTCTTGTGCTTGAATGGGTAATTAACACTTGCCTCCCCATTCCATGACTCACTAGCAGCTCTCCATCTGAAGTGTCTCTTATGCTGATGCACCTAAGCAGTCCATTACCTACAGGCTGGATACACATCTGAGTGGAATGAGGGTACATATTTTATGCCTGCCTCTAAGTTGTGACAGGATGTGGTGGTAAATCTCCATTTGGAATAATTGGTGACAATTTGGGGTTGAATGGGGAATTTGGGGTAATTGCCCCTCTGGCGTCTTACTTCTGACAACAACATGTGAGTCTGCTGGTGGCAAATTCCAGTGCTGAGCATCAGAAAATCCCAGTGGAGCATCGGGCAGCGGTGACAGAAGAAGCCTTAACTTGGAGTTTTCAAGCATCCATCTGCTGCATCTGGAACTACTGCCTGGATGGAGCAAGAGTAGTACCTGGCAGTCCTGCAAGACTGCAGGATTCTCATCTTGTTGGGTTGATTCAGGGCCTGGGTTGACAAGAGGAAGAAGAGGATGATTAAAATCAACCAAATATCAGAAACTCACCCAGCCTTGGAAGGGATAAAGGGAGTGAAGAAATACTGTGGTGACAAATTTATAGAATGTCCCTTACCTGAAGTTGTTTTAATTTCCCCAGGAAGGAGGGGGGGAGGAAGCTCCTCCCAGTGAGAACCAGTATTACTAAAATCTTGGCACTGGAAGAAAAAAATCCCTGTGTTGACTGGCCACAGGACAAGGTGAACCCCTCCCCAGGTATCCAGCGTTATCTTGGTCTGATTCAGGAACTTGTGGTGTCATTTCAGAGGATCACAGGTTAATGCAAGTCAGCAGGGACCTTAGGATGTCATCAAGTCCAGCCTCCCACTCAAACCAGCGTCGCCTGTGAGGTCAGGGCCTTACCTGGTCTCGTCTTGCAGATCTCCAAGCATGGAGACTGCGCAGTCTCTCTGGATAACTTGTTCCAATGCACAACTGTCCTTACAGGGAAAAGGTTTCTCCCTGCTCATAGGTAGCAGATGAGGGTATGTTCTGGGACAGAAAAAGCCAACAAGTGAGAGCCACAGTGTGAAAATTGTGAAGTTTCAGCTCCGTCCCTTCTAGAAGTTTCCATGAACTCGAAAGAAGACTGAACCAGTACTTGGAGGAGAGATCATGGTGGGGTTCCCACTGAGACAAACCACAAGAAGCTCAGGAAATCTCCTGAGCAGAAAGCAGGGGCAGCAGCAATATTAGGGGCAGCATCATAAATGATGGCCCTCTTCCTGCTCTTCCCAGCTGCCATGGCCCACTGCAAGAGGGAGCTGGGTAGGCTCTGGTCTGGAGGAGCAGATTTGCTGCTGCTGTGCAGCCCTGGAGGGCAATGGTGCTCCTGGGTGGGCTGGGAGACCCTCACCGCAATGTGAGAGCCCAGCCTTTCCCACCTGGCGGGTGTTCCCGGAGGGAAGCACAGCTCCTGCCCGCGGGGACTCAGGTGGCAGAGGGAAGCCACCCGGGGGGAGCCGCTGCCTAGGAGCCTCCTGCTCCTCACCCGAGGGTGCCAGGCTGCCCCGAGCCCCGAAGGGGGCAGGAGAAGGGGGCACAGGGGTGCCCAGGGGCGGCTCGGGAAGGGTGGAAGGGGAGCAGCGGGGAACATCTGCAGGCGAATCCCAGCTGCTGGTGCTTGTCCCCGGCCTGAGCCGGGCCAGAAATCTGCTGGGTTGGCGGAGGGGCACGGCCACGTTCCCCGAGTGCCCACCTCTGCCAGGGGCAGATCGGCCCCGACGCCGAACCAGCTGCTGTAGGGCTTTGTCTGTCGCTGGGCTGATGCTCCGCAGGGATGAGGTGCCCACAGAGGAATCTGCCGGTCAAATGCAGCTGGTGACAGCTTGTGACAGCTCCTGGGATTCCAGAGGTGCTACAGGTGTCAGGGGAGCTGGCCTGGAGGGCAGGAAGAGTGGCCTGGAGGACAGGAAGGGATGACCTGGCAGCCCCGCGTAGGTGTAAGCCTTAGGGATGTTTATTTACATGCCAGATGTTTTGTTTGGCACTGTATCACACAGAGCAGGTCAGTAACAGTTTCCAGTGACTGTTCTGCTCTTCTGCCTCCCTCACCCGAGGTGCAAGTAACGTTATGGGCAAACACCTCACATTATGAAAAAGGCTCCTGATGGATACCAAGAGCCATATTCCCCAGTTTATTCTGGGCAGTTGGTTTTACAGGCCAAAGCTGTATCAGACAAGTATTTGCAGTTTTCAAACAGTGGAGCATCAGTTGAGTACAGCACCTGAAAATGTTAATATCATTTAAAATTTTATTGATAAAAGGAAATCCTTAAAATGTAGATATTCCTCTCTCTAAGTCTTTTTTTCATTGAGCGATGTTTTAGTTTTAAGCCTGTCATTGTATAAAATCAGAACAGACATTCTATTGATTAGAAACTAGTAGGCTGTTTTGGCCAAAATTTAGTTCAATGCAGAGCCATCAGCTAGTGTGGGGAGTTGAATGTTATTAATAATCTGGAAGAAATTGCATAGTTTTACATGCTTCAGAAGTGATCTGTAGGCTCTTAGGATTCTCCCAAGTTTTTTTCAAACTAGAATTTGCACTTGAGTGCAACTTGTTAATTTTTGCTGTTGTTTTTATCCTGTAGAAGCTGGCAGTGTGACAAAATATTTGGTATGTAGGAGCCAAGAAATACTTAATGCCTTGTTGAGTTCTACCTCTTGGCACGAGCTCGAGGGAGTCCAGCAGTGATGCACAAGGGAACATCTCAGTTTAGTTCAGTACATGGCCCCTTACCAACTCTCCTTGCTTTGGTTTCAGAACATGCGCATAAGATGCCTGAGTGGAGACACGTACTACAGCAAAGCAGGCAAGAAATTTGCAGGCCAGGTTCTGGAGAAGTTTGTCCTGGTTGATTGTGACCAAGTTCTTGCTGGTACATACAGGTAAGAAAATACAGCAACTACTGTGGCAGAGACTGTTGTCACTGAGGAAATATTCCTTACCAAAATACTGAATGATGTAACTCCTAGTGCTGCATGTTGGTTCAGCAGCTGCCCTGCGTTCACCTCAGGCAGTGCTTTCACAGTTTTCCAAGCCTCCATCTTATCCACCCTCCCTGCCCTTTCCTTAGCTGAAGACCTCAGACTTTTCAGTCTTTCCTCATACAGCGGCTGCTGCATCCCTCAGCCTTTTTAATTCTGTTTTTCTGCACTCTCTCTGACCTCACTACCTCCTTCTTGAGGTGCAGAGACCAGAACTGCACGTGGTCCCCCTGATACGCTGCACCAAGGTGTTCGAGAGGGGTAAAAGGTGCCCAGACTCTGGTTTGTGATTGTGGCCCTTGCTGGCAGGGGCCAACACTCACTGCATGTTTTAGTTGCCATTGCACTCCAAGTTGATAATGTCAGACAACTGCTGCTGCTGATTCTGAGCTCCTTTCTGAGCTGCTCCAGGTTCAGCATCATACAGACCATTTTCCCCTATGGATACACCACATTTTCCTTTACTGAAGTTCATCTGCCACATATTTGTCCACTTGCTCAGTTCTGTGAGGTCCTTCTGGATTCGCTCACCTTCAGTGAGGTATCCAACCACCTGAAGGAACTGAGCATCTTCTGCAAACCTGGGGATTTCACTGCACCCCTCCATGCCTGAGGGCATCCATGTGCTCACTGGCTCCCTCACCAAGCTCCAGCAGGTTCGTGAGGCTGGGCTTGCCTTTGCCTTTGCCCTGTTGTCCGTGCTTCTCCATGCTAGCAGGAATCTTTTTCTTCACAGCACACTCTGCATGCCCCAGGGTAGAGGGCAGCTCCATTGGTGTGTGGGCCTCAAGACCACATTCAGAGGCCTCTCTGTAGGTGTGGTCATACTGGAAACCTCCCAGCCCTTGGCCTTTCTGGTGGTGCTGATACACAGGAGTGAAACACATCTCAGTGCCACCGACACCAGGGATAGATGCAGGAAGTTCATTGAGGTTCTCAGCTATGGCCTTGCCATCACCCTTTTGACCCCCAGGCCTCAAATGAGCCCACTGATTCCTTGGCTGCCAGTACAGCACTTGTGAGCAACCTACAGCCCCAGTCATCCTGGGGATTTTTGGTCTGCTCCCTTTCAACTCTTTTTGACCTATTGCTGCATTTTTACATAGTTGACTTTCTTGAAATTGAACCTCCACATGCTGCATTTATTTAGTTTGCTCTCCACTAAAGAGTTAAAATTGTGTTGTGATCATTCTTAAAAACGGGTTCTTCCACTTCTGCCTCTGGAACCAAGTCTTACACACCATTCTAGACCACATCCTGAATCATATCTTTTCTTGTGGGTCAAACAATTTAGACTAGTTAATTCTAGCATGTAATAATTTATTGCTTCCAAAAAGTTTTCTCCATGGCTCATCCCAGTGAAGCATTAACCTGTATGTGTATGAGTGGGTGAAATCTCCCACTATTGCTGCCCATCCTAATTTTGCAGCCTCTGTGATCTCAGTTAACATTGTTCTCCATCACAGTTCTGATCAGAGGGTCAGGACTACTGTTCTGGTGCTATATTTTTATTACTAGACTCTTTTTAGTTACTTTTCCACCTGCAGATCTCTCCCACAGTATTTTCGCACTGTTGAGCATCATATTATCCTTCATGAACAGTGCAGCTCCTCAGGACAGCCTGCTCTGATATTTCTGTGAATTTGGTGTCCTGGCAATACTTTTATTCTCCTTCCACCAGATCTCCTTGAACACTGCTCTCCCTCTCCCTTTCTTTCTCTTTCCATCTCTCTGTGAGCATGTGCTGGACCCTCAGGCTACCAGTGTCCTTGTCAGTGCTGTAACTTCAAGCTGCACTTTCTCCTCTGGTGTTGACTTCATCATCTCCAAGAGTGGAGGTCTCATCTCATCAAACTCTGGCAAAATGAATGAAAAATGGAAGTACATGGTTGAACATGGTTGTGTCAAATCTCTAAGCAACATGGACAGCAGTGTCTGGTAGCATTTTGACCATCCTAAGACACTTAAAAACAATGGAGAGAATCACTGCCTGGAAACACAGGATCCTAGAATCATAGAATTGGTTAGGTTGGAAAAGGCCTCTAAGACCCTTGAGTCCAAGCATTCCCTCAGCACTGCTGAGCCCACAACTAACCCATGTCACATCTACTCATCTTTTAAACCCCCTATCCATCTCCATGGGCTGCAGGAGCAGGGAGCACATAACTGGACCACTCAGTTTTGAATGGCTAAAGCTGAGCATGTGTCAGCTGGATTGAACTGCACAGCTGGAGGAATATCTGATTTCCCTGGGGCCCAGAGTCAGGGTATTGCTGAAAATGCAGGTGCAGCTCTCTGGGTCAGTTCCTCCCCATGCTGTTCAGGGCAGGGACTGGGGGCTGTCATGTGCTCTCTTTCTACAGATCTCTGCAGAGCTGAAACTTCTGGAATTCTGGAAGATAGTATTTCAGTTGAATAGGGTCTTACATCTGATTCTGTGGTGTGCCAGTAAGCACAGGATGTTCTGGACTAACAGAAACAGTCTCTTCTCAAGGAATTTGTTCAACAGTTGTCAGAAACACTTCCACAGGAGAAAATCAGGATGTCTGCTCCTGAGTTAGTGCAACCTGTATAGGAGATATTTCAATTACTGTCCCTGCAGATGGGAAAGCCAGATGCAAAGGATAAGAACAGTTACCGAGTAAAGCCAAAGATCCAGGGTGGAACCAGGGGTGTCTCGGGATGATACAGGAATGAGGGTAAGAGTGTCCTTACCCTGCAGCAGGTTTTGCAGTTCACCAATGCAGTGTGCAAGGATCAGGGGTTTCAGAACTCTGGGGTTTTATGTTGTACGTGCTTCTCTATGTTCAGTTTACCATCAGAGACTCTTTCCCACCATGTCTGGCCTCCATGATACCCTCTGGCAATGGCTTATGCAGTTTAATTTATGTTTTGTGTGAAGAAGTGATCCATGGTGTTTACAGTAGACCTACTGCTAGACAATTATATTTGATGTCCCCAAAGTCCCACAAAATCAGTGGGTACAGAAAATCAGTGTTTCCTATTTACTTTCTTGACTGCATCCATGATTTTACCCTCCCCCATTATAATCCCTCATGTGAATCACCTCTTCTCCAGGTGAAGTATCCTTGGCTTTTTAGTAATTTCTTGTATCCAGAGTTTGAATTTATTGACATTTAATTGTCCATCATTTTGTCACATATTCCCCCCTTACAATAAGATCCTCTTGTAGCTTCTGTTTATCCAGTTTTCTTTTGATCCACAATAATTTTGCCACGAGCTCTGACACGGACAATTTCTACAGTTTTTTAGGACTTGCCTCAATATGTTGAACAGCATTGATCCCAGCACAAAACCTGTGGGTTTCCAGTGGCTAAATTAAACCTATTGCAAATGTTTGTATCTTTAATCAACTGCTACTTCTTGAGAGGACCTTCCTTTGTAGGTACTCCATGATCACTTAATTTTTCTAGCAACAAAAATGGTCTTTGCTGAATGACCATGTCAAAATCTCTTTGAAAGTTCAATTTTGATACATCAAGCACATCTGTGTGCTTGCTGCCTCCTACAAAGATCTGTAAGAGGCTTTTGAGGCATGGCTTCCTTCCACAAAAACATGCTGAGTCTACAGCATTATGATTATAGTTATTTATGCATCTAATCATTTTACTCCCTATTTGCTTCTACCAGTTTGTTCAGTATGGAAATAAGACTGGCTGGTTTGTAGTTTTCCAGAAGCTCTTTAAAGGGTTCCCATGTAATACTTTCCATTCCTCTGCTACTATGTTCAATATTAAATGATAGGTTGTTCCCTGGTTCATAATTGGAAAATCGCTGACTTCCAGTTTTTGAAGGCTGTTTGCTTTAATATTTTTGGTTAATGCACCTTTTAACTATGGTGAGTTTTTTTAATGATTTAAAATGTCTTTATTTTGATAGGTACATTTTCTCTGAGATCTAATATAGCATCTTTAAACAATCTTCATGCCACCTCAAGCATTTAACCTTTTCGATTACTCTTTTAAATTTCTTTTTAATAGCATTCCTTGCTTTCTCTTTGAAGTTAAGCATTACTGTTGTAGATTATTTTGGTCCTGAAAGAATATTTGATATGGGTAGGTCATGGTTATTTTTTGCTGAGTGGCCTTCCCAGAGAAACTCCCTGAACTGTTGATGTTATTTCTCCTTCTGTTGGCTTTCTGGTTCGTTTTTCCAAAAAGTGGTCATTTATAGTGTCTAAAATGCAGTCTCGGCAACTCTCCTTATAGTGGCCCCCATTCAACCTGGCAGGATCTCCCTTTATCCCTCTGCTTTCTGCCTTCTTAGTCTCTCAGCACCCCCTCAACGTGGCTTATTTACCATCAGCAGCACTCTGCTTGCAAAGTTCCCACTACAGCCACTGTGCACTTTTCTAAACACAGCTTTATTTGTTCAGATGTTCTCCATTGATTCTAGTTCCTTACCCAAGTGTCACTGATTTCCATCCTGTCCTTTTATCAGAATACAGTTTTCTTGCATTTATTTTTAAAGTGAAGCATGTGATCCCAAACTGTGTGACCTTCTACATGTCCCAGCTTTGGTCTGTAGCAATCCACTGCTTCCTGCTGTCCATTGGGTTACTCCAGTCTGGCAGCTCTGCAACGAGGAGATGAGCAATGAAGAAAAGGACCCAAATATGCAGAAATACTTCAACTGTCCTTCTGCTTCCACAGGTTTTATTCATGCATACTACAAGAACAACATGGAACTGTGTCAGGGGGGTTTAGGCTGGATATCAGGAAAGGCTCTTCCCCCAGAGGGTGCTGGGCACTGCCCAGGCTCCCCAGGGAATGGGCACGGCCCCGAGGCTGCCAGAGCTCCAGGAGCGTTTGGACAATGCTCTCAGGCACAGGGTGGGATTGTTGGGATGTCTGTGCAGGGCCAGGGGTTGGAGTGGATCATCCCAGTGGGTCCCTTCCCACTCAGGATGTTCTGTGATTCTATGATTCTTTAACTTATTCTGATCTATTGCTGCCTATTGGTACAGATCAAGCATATTTTTGCAGCATTTTCTAAATATGGAAACTAAGCTCACTGCTCTTGTCTTAAACAAATGTAGGCAAATTAGTTTAGACCCTTCAACTCTTACGTGTACATTGATTAAATGTTTAACATTGTATTTCTTCTAAATGAAGGGGAAAAAAAACTAGATTGAGGTATCTAGGCAAAGCAATAATCTAAAATCTTAAATGTAATTATATATCTAGCTATTTAGGATTATTCTGGGCACCAGAAGAAAAAGGGTGTTTATTTGAGCACTTAAGGTATTTACTGTTTCAGCAGGTGAGAGGAGCCCAAGGGCAAATAGGGGCTAGAGCTAAACAGGATCTTGAACAGGAAAAGAAGAGTAAACACTTGCCAGGCTAGAAACAGAGAAAAGAGCTGGTATTGTCAGCCTGAAAGGGAGTTATGTGGCTGTTTGAGTTGTCTTAGAGGAGATTAAATTTCTCTGCTGAAAATGAAAGATGGTCACGCTATCAGGGTGTGCCTTGCCATGGGCACAGAGAGGAAGGAGCTCAGTGTTTGCTGTAGTGGGAAACTCAAGATCTGGGGTTGAAGCTGACACAGCAGCTGAAACTGAAAAATGAGAGGCAAAAGTTTACAGGAGTACAAAAGCTCTGCACGTGGCTTCAGGAGAAATAAATCTGAAGTACAGAAGTGTTTGGCAATGGACAGATAAACTACATGGGTTTGAAGCTGGAGGAAGCTTAGAATTTCTTTCAAAGAAAGGTGCTTATACTCGCAGGTATCCATGGCCCAAGCAAAAGGAAAGAGCTTTGAAGGGGGAGTTCCAGATCTAGCTTGATGAGGAGTCACCTCAAGAAAGAAATTCTAATTAAGCAGGAAGTGAGTGTGTAAGGAGTGGGAAGCACAGTGCATCAGCAAGGGAACCCCAGGTGACACACACAGCAGTGCAGTGACATCACCAGGAGATGAGTTATGAACAGCCTTGCTGGGCACACCAAAGCAGGGAGGAGCAAATCCTCAGGTGTGTAAATAAAAAGTGAATCCAGGAGAAAGAGACAAGGTCTGCTGCTGGAAGGATGAATAAGAAGTAAGAGATAACAGACATGGGTGCCCAAATTAGTTGAATACATTGCATGGTTTGGATCAAAAGGAAGATGAAAATCAAGGAATGGAAATTATTTCAAGTGTGTTGGGAGCAAGCTAAAAGAGCTTGCTGCAATAAAGGCAGGTCGTTGTTACCTTATCAAAGAAAATGTCACTTGAAATGGAAGGTCTAGTAATGAGTGTTATGTGGTACATGCATTTAGCCATGAGCAAAAAAAACCCCAATAGAAGTTTGTGTTGGCATATGGAAAGAAAAGAATGGCTTTGTGACAGCCCAAGTGACACAAGAGCAATAAAGATGAGTTTGAGAAACTATTGAAAGAAGCAAAAAACCTTCTGCTGCAAATTGGTATCTCGTCCGTTGGAAAGAGCTGGAGCAGAGAGGCTGAGTGTGGAGATCTGGAGTCACCCGTACAAACAGCTGAGGAAAGGCAAAGGCCACCGTGACCCCAAAGCAGAGCACGGCTCTACAGGGGGGCACGCAGGGAACTAATCTGGGTGTCGAAAATGCTGCTGAGACAGAGACTTGTGGAATACCGCAGGTGCTCTCCCCACTCCTGCTCGGCCCACGCCAGAGCCCCGGGGCAGGGGATGCTGCGAGGACTGGCCGGGGTCCCCCACGGCCCGGAGGTGATGCTGCACCTCCATCTCCCGGCCAAGGGCTGAGCTGCACCGCTCCCGGAGAGTCCGAAGGCAGGGTAGGGAGGAGGGGATCCTATCCTGCAGCCATCCTCTCTCAGAATCCTTTGTGTCCCAGGGTGATCTAGAACTGCTGTGAGAAGCAGTTTTTTATAGGGGAAAAACAATGTCAGGAAAATCCAACCTCTCTCAGACGCTCCCGTGAAGTTTTAGCATCCAGGGTGGCCTGCAGGAGGAGGAGCTCCACAGCCCACGAGGGTGTTCTGTTGTGCAAAGAAGTACCTCTTCTTGTCTGTATTGGATTTGTAACCTGTGAACTTCAGCCAGTGCCTCACTTTTACACCAGAAATCATTCCCTGGCTATTTCCTCCAGGCCATTCTGGGAAGAAAAGACCTTTATCAGTTTGTAGTGATGGGAATAGCCATGGCTGGTGAGACCCACATTGTCCCACCCTGGAAACCTGTCCTGTGGCAAGGAGGGCTGTGCCACCAGGGGACTTGGATGATTCCTTCCAGAGCCTGTCATGACACAGAGTGAGCAGGACCCCATTGGATCAGCACGGGAAACTGGGACACAGGAATGCCTGGACTGGGGCAAGAGCTGTTAAGAGGCACCAGGGACAGGGGCAGTCATAAGGCTGGAGAAGTGCTCTCCCCTCACAGGGGGAAGGGCAGTTCACATGGGTGAGAGGAGATGGCTGGGTACACTGGGACTGGGGACAATGTTGTGACAATGTGGCCAGAGCCACCAGCACTCTTGGGAGCCAGGAAGTGCCCTGGGACAGATGCCTTTGACAGTGTCGATCCATGAAATCTCTCCTGTCTGGACTCCTGCATTTCTTCAAAGAACTCTCAGGGCTTTTTGAGAGATAACATTCCTTTGCCAAAGCTGTCTTTCCTATTATCTCATGTTTCCTATGTGGCCATAAATTGTATTCTTTAGAAGAGTCTCTAGTAATTTCTGTATCTACACAACTTATATCTATCTAATTTGTGAGACTTAATGGTCTGGAACATTAAAAACATTATATCACATTAGCACCCTCCCATTCTCCTGATAGCCAGAGCCCTTTCAAGTGGGAGATAGCACAGCCTGGTTAGGAGCTGAGCTATTGCATCCTGGCATTCCCTTGGTGCTCTTGGGTTGATGTTCACCACTCCTGCCCAGTGGCTGATATCTGCTCTGTTGATGTTTTCCAAACTCTTCTACAGAGATCTCAACAGGAGACTGATCCTCCCTTATGTTCTGTACAAAGGGGGGCTCAGGGCAGCCCAAGCTCCTGTACAATAAAGGGATGCAGAGGAATTATCTGAACACTCCTGTTACACACGGACCATGTGCCTCAAAAAGAGCTGAATATTTCTTCTTTCACCTTTTGCAATGTGTGACCCAACCTTTTTCAAAGATGGTCTCTCTGGGCTATGGAGCTTCTTCTCTGTCATTTAGCCATCCCAGCTAGTTTCTGGTTTGGTTTTTTTCCCCTAATATCTCTGTGAAGGGATGCATTTGCTTTGAGCCTCCAGAATGGTATTTCTGAGTACTCTTCATGCCACCCACAAAGATCTTTTCATTCTTTTACTACTTTTTCATTCTTACCTAATGTACCTGGTTTGATATGAAGCAGCAGAGTATTTTTTTCATTTTATGCTTCTCTTTGGGGTGTGATTGCTGAGTGTAAACATAACCAACACCAGTCCGACCTATAACAACTGCCGAGTGCTCAGGGACAAGCCTCAAGAGCTGGATTTCCTACTACAAGTTCCCAAATAGCTGTCTTGTGAGCTAAACATTGACAAGGTCCCAAAACACAGTGCCAGTATCTTGTCCTGAAATGACATTTACTTGAGAATGTAATCTCCCATGGCAATTGCTATCCTGGAGCTCCTGTCATTTTATCCTGCTCTTCAGAATCAGTGTCTTGCTTTAGCAGCCGATAACACAGCACTCAGCTGGTACTGCCACCTCTGAAAATTCTGGTTTATTTGACACATTTAGTCTGCTGGTCTGATTTGACTACGGGAAGAATAAAAAATCAGCTGATGACTGGGATGACCAGAAGCCTGGGGATCCCACTCTGGAAGGAACTTCCCTGTTTAATGAGGAAAAGGAAGATTAGGAGAATGTGGTTACAGTCTGTAGCTATATTGGGGAAGAGCTAAATAGGGTACAGTTTGGGCACAAACAAGAGGTAGGGTTAAACACGTAAGGAAAATTTGCAGAGTGGCAATTAATGGAAGTTTTTCCTCAGCTAGGGCAAAACCACTTTGGTTTTAAGGTAGAATATGACAAGCTCCCAGAAAAGATCCCAAAACACTTAACTGTGAGGGCAGGGACTGTTGAGCCAAGAATGAACTTCTATTGCATTTGGGAATCCCGCAGCAATGCTTATAGCAAACATCACCAGCCTTCCTGGTTCTGAGGTATTCCTGTGGTCTCTGGAGACCTTCATTCCTCAAGGCAGTGCCCAGGAGCTCCGTTCCTCACTTCCTGCCTGCCCAAGCAGCTCCTACAAGCCCATCATGTGTTGCAGATGTCAGGACATGAGACTCCTGCCAAGACGAGGGGGCCCCAAGCTGAAATTAAACAACCACTTTAGGGCTGCTCTTTTGTAATTATGTGATGAGCATGTTCATCTCCATGAGCAGTCTCACACCTGCCTACTTAGAGAAAGTTTTGACACGACAAATTGGGTAGCAATCCATCACTGGGATGTTAAAATCCATGCTAGGCATTTTGGCACTCTGTGAACTAAAGTTACATGTGTTTTGTTTCTTTTCTTGCAGTTTCACCTGGCTTTGCAGCCAAGTCCACACTGGCCTGGTGACCCACTTCCGTGGGCAAATTGTTGCAGAGTTTGACAAGGAATTCCGGTACTTGTATGCAGAGTCCAGAGCAGTGACCAGCTTCTGTGTGCCAGATCCCGGGACATGTCTCTCTTCTTGGAATACCTCAAAAGTTGACAACTGTCTTTTAAAACCCACTCAGGGGAATGATACTGAGACCCTAAGCCCCTCCAGCAGCCTTTCCAATGTAAGCATCAGGAGCATAAAAGTGTCTCCCTTTATGAAAAACTCCAGCTGCAGTGCACACCAGGAAAAGCAAGATTCCAGCTCCGATTCTGGCAATAAAAAGGGGAAGGAAGACACATTCCTGAAGCCCACTTGCCCTAAACAGCAAGAAGAACCACCAGACTCAGCAAACAGTCCTCCAAATAAACCCACCCCAGCCTCGTATCCCAAATCAAACCTCATAACAGCAAGGACATTCCTGCAGCCAGAGCCTTCCTCCAATAAACCTGGTTATCAGGGGGACACTAAGGCCGACAGCAGCCACTGCTCCCCACCGAGAGCAGGGCAGCTGCTGCAGTCCCTGTCGGAGGGTACCGGGAGCAATGGGACAAGCCTGAAGCAGAGAGGGCCTGTGGCCACCTCCGGGGAGCTGCCAGCTGAAAATGAGAATGTGTTTTATGGGGTGGAAAAGAGACAGAGCCCTGGACACGGCCATTTTGACCTGTTCTCCCCATACAACCACCTCAAACGGGATAAAAAGTCCGTAGTGCCTTGCTACGACAAGTTCCCGGAGGACGTGCTGCTGGAAAAGAACAGCGCGTATGGGGCGGAGAAGAGAATGACTCTGGGGCACAGCAAGCTGGACCTGATCACCAAGTACAACAAGCTAAAATCCAAACACATACACAGTCGGTTCGAACTGTGACCTAGGCCTCGAGCTGGCCTCTGGTCTGATTTTCCAGGGGGTGCTTTTCCCCACCCAATCATCACACCTGGGGCTTGGAATCAAAACACGGGTGGCAAATTAGTCTTGTTCCTGTTAAAAGGTGTCTAATCTATGTAGATGACTGATTCAGACGAGCTTAGCACTACAGCTCAAATTTTCAATTACATGATTGTGGCAGGAGGGAGAAAAGCACATAAACATAATCCACAATCTTTTTACCCATTTGGGAAAGAACCATTTCCCCTCAAACTTACAGCAAAGCCATTGCTACAGCTAGAAACTGGCCACTGAGGTCTTCAGGGCGAGTCCTGGTTCTCTCCATGCTGAGCAATTCCTCTCCTCTTATCCATATGGTGAAAATGAAATGGCCAAAGGCAGGGGGATGTGAAAAATAAAGGAGTTGTTCTGCTGGAAAAAGCCGTGTTGGGTCCTGGTGGGAGGGTGAGCACTGAGCATGGCCAGGGCCCTGCCATACTGAGCTGTGCCAGGCCAGGAGGGGCAGGGACGTGTCTGGGCACATGTTTGGCATCTGCACACGGCTGACATTGGCACATCAGTGGTGTCAGCATATGGATGGGGGCTGCTCCTTGGGCACACCTGAACACTGGTGGCAGCTGACACAGGTGGCCCTGGTGTAGAAGGAGTGAGGCGCTCAGGTGGCACCTGGGTCATGGGTGGCCTGTCAGCACACAGGTGACACATCTGCTGTCCTACACCACGAGTGACAGCACGGAGGGGATGCCCAGGCACGGCTCGTGCTGGGACAGGGACAGGGACAGCACCTGGGGGCACCAGGGCATGGGCTGGGGCTGCTCACAGATGGGGGTGGCCCACAGTGGCCAGGGACAGGGACAGCACTGGAGCACCCGGCACAGGCACAGAGACAACCACAGCACACCTGGCACCGGCACAGAGCAGGGACAGCCATGGCACACCTGGCACCGGCACAGAGCAGGGACAGCCATGGCACACCTGGTACAGGCAGGGACAGCTATGGCACACCTGGCACCGGCACAGAGCAGGGACAGCCATGGCACACCTGGTACAGGCACAGAGCGGGGACAGCCATGGCACACCCGGTACAGGCACAGAGCGGGGACAACCATGGCACACCTGGTACAGGCAGGGACAGCCATGGCACACCTGGCACCGGCACAGGGGCAGCGATGCCGCACGTGAACCCGTGGCGGCCCCTGCAGGCTGTGCGGACACACGAGCCGGCTCAGCCCCAAGTGGGATCTGGGCATGCGGGGGCGGGTTGTGTCCCCCAGGGCCGTGGCGAGGCCCGGGCTGGTCCCTGCTGGGCCGGGGTCGGTGCCGCTCCCTCAGCGTGTCCCGGGGAGGTCCCGCCCCCGCCCCCGCCCCCGCCATGGCGGCGCGCCCTGGGCGCTCTCACCTCCCGGCCGCTTGGGGGCGCTGTCCCCTACAAGCACGGCCGGTGCCGCTCTGCCCCGCTGCGCCCCCGCCGGAAGCGGAAGCGGCGGCGCCTCGTGGTTCCGGCTGAGGCGGTGGCGCTCGGAGCCATCGCGGCCCGTTCCTGTTTCGGGCTCCATTCCCATTTCTGCCTCCTTCCCGGCCCCGACCCCGCCTAGTTCCCGTTCTCGCCCCGTTCTTGGTCCTGTTCCGGCTTCCTTACCGGACCTAGCTCTGTTCCCATTCTTAGTCCCGTTCCCCGCTCCCTTCTCGTTCCCATTTCCGGCCCCGTTCCCGGCTCCATTCCCGGCCCCGCTCGCATTCCCCTTCCTGCCATGGCGGTCCGCGCCAGCTTTGAGAACAACAACGAGCTGGGCTGTTTCGCCAAGCTCACCAACGCCTATTGCCTCGTGGCCATCGGCGGCTCCGAGAACTTCTACAGGTGAGGGGGCCCTGCCCTGCCCGGCCCTGCCCGGCCCTGCCCGCGGCCCCGCGGGGCCCTGACGCGGCGCTTTGTCTTTGCAGCGTGTTCGAGGGGGAGCTCTTCGGGACCATCCCGGTGGTTCACGCCTCCATCGCCGGCTGCCGCATCATCGGCAGGATGTGTGTGGGTACGTGAGGCGGGAGGAGCCCCGGCGGGGACGGGGAAAGGTCGCGGGTTCGGTCGGAGCCGCACCGGGGGCTGAGCCGTGCCGGGGAGCCCGTGGGGCAGCGCCCCTCGCCCTCGGGGGTTGTTTTAATGCCTCGAGTATGTGAGGAGGAGGAAGGATGATTTCAAAGATCATTTCCAACCTGGCGAATTCTGTGAAGGACGGAGGGGAACAGAGACTCGCCCGGGAGCCGGGCTGGGGGGAGTGTTGGCTTTTGGGGCCAGGGAAGCTCCGCTGTTCCTCAGTGCCGGCCCGGGCAGGGGAGGCATTACCGAATGTGAAAGTCAGGGAAAAGCCTTTCACGTGTCTCTGCCTGGTGAGACCCTGTTAGGTCAGACCAGCTTCTTGCTTATTTGTTCCTTTAACCCTTCAGTCGTGCTGCCACAGTCACACAAACAGTAGCACCTGGGCCTTTTGTAGGGCAAATGGCATCTGCACGGAGAGTTCCTTCTAAAGTGTCTCACTGAGAGCCTCGGGCTTCCTTTAGTCCTGTTGGAAGAGAGAAGGGAGTGAAGACAGTGCCGTTCACCCACACTCCGTGCTTCAGCCTGGATTTTCTTTTCCCATGGTGCAGGTTATTTTTAAATCTCCTGGGCTGAATTCTGGGCTCGGAAGGAACACACAGAGCAAGAGCAGCTCAAGCCACGTGTGAACAGCAGGGAAGTGCTAGGGCACCCTGTAGAAACATTCTTTTCATTCTATTCTATTTTCTTTTGTCGTTTTAGGGAACAGACATGGGCTGCTGGTCCCGAGCAGCACGACAGACCAAGAGCTTCAGCACATCCGCAACAGCCTCCCGGATTCCGTGCGGATCCAGCGCGTGGAGGAGCGGCTGTCAGCTCTGGGCAATGTCACCACATGCAATGACTATGTGGCCCTGGTTCACCCAGATCTGGACAGGGTACGGGGCTCTGGGACACTCCCACATTCAAAGTGGGGCTGGGGAGGCTGCCCAGGCTGCAGCTGGAATTGTTCCCTCAGGCTCAGCTGCGGTCAGTGTGCTCTGGAGAATGGAGGAGTGGGGGGTCATGTGTATCATGGGACAGGACACGGGGAATGGCTCCCCTCTGACAGAGGGCAGGGCTAGATGGGATATTGGGAAGGAATTCTCCCCTGTGAGGGTGGTGAGGCCCTGGCACAGGGTGCCCAGAGAAGCTCCAAGCCCCATCCCTGGCAGTGCCCAAGGCCAGGTTGGATGTGGCTTGGAGCAACCTGGTTTAGTAGAAGGTGTCCCTGCCCATGGCAGGGGTGGAATGAGATGAGTTTTAAGGTCCCTCCAACCCAAACCATTCTGTGATTCAGTGATCATTGGGTGCAGTTTGCTTTGTGTGCATAAAATTGAGTGAATTAGAGTGTGCACAGGTCTAGTAAAGAGCGTAAGGAGGAGTGCAGTGAGGACCACAGAAGGAGTTACAAGCTACAGCTGAGTGAGCCAGAGCATGTCATAGCTGAAAGAGACCATGGATGTGCATGATTACAGGGGTCTGAAAGAAAAAGAAAAGATTCTTGTATGAGAGTTTAAAATAAGGGCAGAGGAGACAAAGCAGTCCTATTTTATGTCTGAGAACTGATACCTTAACAGCATTGAGAGCGATGTGTTGTGTGGCTGCAGCTCCTGACAGTGTTTGCTTCCAGCTTCTGCTAAAGGTGATGAAGAGATGGGACTTCGTGGCAGGAGTGCAAAGGGAAAAAGGGGATGGGAGAAGGCTTTGCACTATATGTTTTAAAAAAGTGTAAAAAGTAAAGTAAGATGGCCAGAGAGAGAGAAATCAAAATAATTCACAGTGAAACTTAGAGAGGAAGGAAGTTGTTAGAGTTATAATACCATTTTGTCCCAGTGGTTTGAGGCCAAAGGGGACTGGTTTTCTGGGAATTAATACAAATGATGTACTGCCAACAGAAAGGGGGGATTTGGGCATTTCTCAGCAAAAGCATGAGGTTGTGTTTATAGTGACACAGGAAACTGGGAACACATGGAGCTTGGCTTTGTGTGCTACCGTGGCTGGGTTGCAATGGGCTGTGCAGTGTGGGAGGCTCCCAGCTGAGGGCTGTGTGCAGGAATAACTTGACTTCCCACTCCACAATACTGTTTAGCTGAAAGCTTTATCCTCCTTCCATTTGCAGGAGACAGAAGAGATCTTGGCAGATGTGCTGAAGGTGGAGGTTTTCAGACAAACAGTAGCAGACCAGGTGCTGGTAGGAAGTTACTGTGTTTTTAGTAATCAAGGAGGAATCGTGCACCCCAAAACTTCAATCGATGACCAGGACGAACTGTCTTCTTTGCTGCAGGTCCCACTCGTGGTAAGGCATTTTTGGAGTGTTAGCTCTTCCCATTCCCTCCCAACTCAGTTGCAGTGTTTCTCCAGCTCAGGGGCTCCCAGATACTGTTTCACTGTGAAGTTATTCTGAGTGGGAGGTGAGGAAAAGACTTGAACCAAGTCTTCCAGACAGTTTCTTGTCTTTCCTGAGTCTGAATAAGCTGCTCAGTGCTTACAGCTGCATTCTGAAATGTTGCTCTGCTGGGATTGTGCAAGTTTTGCAGATACAGAATGTGAGGCTGTCTGTGGTTTGGCTGAAGCCAATGTTTGAAATGGTTAAGTAAGAAACTCCTGTGCCTGCTCAGTTGGATGTGTGAATGCTATTATCCTTCCTGCTTATTGGATTCTCTTTCACTGAAAGCCACACCGATTTCTCACCAGAGTAAAGGCTGTTCATCATTTTATCTGACACCTTCAGAACTTTGCTGGTGGCAGAGCTCATCTTTTCAGCGGTGTGAGCCGAGCCCTCCAGTAAAGCCCTGTGCCAGCAGTGTGTGAGGAGCTGTGCAGTGCCAGCTCCTGCTCACTGCTGCTGTGTCCCTGGCAGGCGGGGACGGTGAACCGCGGCAGCGAGGTGATCGCAGCAGGGATGGTGGTCAACGACTGGTGCGCCTTCTGTGGGCTGGACACCACCAGCACCGAGCTCTCCGTCATCGAGAGCATCTTCAGGCTCAACGAGGCTCAGCCAAGCACCATTGCCACCAACATGAGGGATTCCCTGATTGACAGGTAGGGAGGATCTACCTCCAGGCAGAATCATGGTCAAAACAGGCGAGATTTTATTATAAAAGCAGCTGGTTTCACAGTTGAGCTATATTTTTTAATTATCATTTTTTCACTTCCTCTCCCCTTTTGTTGGTTACTGGCAGCAGTTACTCATTGGCTTATGGAATGTTTCATTGCAATGAGAATCCTTTTTGTGAGAAATAACATCTGTTTCAGCTGTGAGATTTTCTTTTCTAACTGTTCAGTGCTCAGCTATGACATGAATGTTTTTTTTTTAAAAACAAATCTTATTTTAAAAGTTAAAATACCAGTGACTTTGCTTGTCATCTTGGTTTTTGATTGCTGTAGTTACTCAGATGTTATTTCAAATGCTTGCTATAACCATTGCTGGAGGCAGAAAGACTGTGGAACTTGTCAGCTGCTGCTGCCTTAAACTTCTTATATTTAAAACTGCTAACTTGAATTTTTTTTAAGCCTTTTTGTTAAAGGCTTTGTCCAAGATACTTTTTAATGTGAGGCAGGTGTTGTTTTCTGTCTGGAGTGGTAATGATATGGGACCTTCCCCATTCATTAATGTGTGCAAATGTTTTTACATTTAGGCCTAAGCATAGATTAATGTCCTGTGGGAACTGTATTTGGGCTTTGAGTTACAGCCCTGAGGACCACTGATGTGCTAAAAGTGTGTTCCTGAACGACCTGAGCATTGTAACTTGGTGGCTGAGTTCTCAGCCACAATCTGGGAATTGTTTATGGCATGAGGAATTCCTTCAGTGGAGAACCCTTTAAAGAATTCTCTGCCCTGTTACAGTTTGGGTACAAAGTCTTGATGTCTCTGAGCATATCAGAGCCATAATTAAACCTGCTCTGAGCTGTTGATCATTACCTGGGCCAGGCTGAATGTGCATTTTGCCTTTGCCAGCCTGAGAGGTCTGTTCCTGTGGCTGGCTGTTAGCAGCCACATCATCTTGCTTCCCTCTTTTCAGAGGTCATTTTCTAGGAAGGGAAATATTTTCTGGGCCTTTGTAGTGGGAAGGTGAGAACTGACTGAAGCTGGTATTTTGAAATGCCTTCTGCACTCTGGCACTACTAAGCCTTCTTTCTGTTTTGTCTTTTAGCCTGACATGAGCAGTGTTGGTTCCTACTTCCCAGAAAGCTCCTAAGGAGTGAAGTGTTGAGCTGCACTTTGGATCACAGACATCCAGACCTTCTGATGATGTTTCTGCAGGCCTGGCCCAAGGGAGAGGCTCCAAAACCAAATTTTTGTCATCTTTTGTAAGCTGTTACCACAAAAACTGACAAATAACATGCGTAAGATACAAATAAGGAATGCTCTCTATCCCTTTGCTCAGTTCTTCAGCTCTGCTTTCTGGTTTTGTGATGCCAACTGAGCCCTTCAAATTACCCCACAATATTTACTCTTGTTGCTCTTGGATGTTGGTCACTAGAGATTATTTTGCCTTAAGTCTTGCACCAGTGTCCTGCTGCACAGCAGTTTGTTTTGGCACGACATACGCTGCCCTCTCTTTCCACACTCCTGTTCAAGTGGTGTTTCTGCTCTAGGTACACATAAGACCCCTCTGTATGTCCAATACCAAAAATACAGTAGTTTACTTGCCACAAAATAATTCAAAAGTCATCACCTGCTTTTTTGCCCCCACTTGCAGCTCTTCCCATGGGATGGTGATTCTGAAGTGATCAGCTTGGATAAAAATGAGTTTTTCAGTGTCAATCCAAGGGCTTTTAACAACAACAGTATGGGAGTCCCTGGGGCAGTGTTTGACCTGGTGTCACCTGTGCTGCTTCTGAGGCACCTGCAAGAGAGCCCAAAAGGCAGACTGTTGCCAGTGTAATTTGTCCTGCAGGAGTTCACCTCCTACAACGGGAAACTCTTCGAAGTCAGCAAATCCCAATGAATTTGGACCACCTCATCTGGAGTTACCTTGGAGACAAAGGTTAAATAACACAGTTCTAAGCAGTCACATCATCAGTCAGAGGCTACAGATTTGGGAGCTTCCTCATGAAGAGCTTGGCCTGTGCCAGATGGAAAGCAGCTGTAGGTGCTACTTTTGGGCAGAAGATAGTAATTTCTTTCTACACAGCTGTTGCTCAGTGATATCTCATTTCAGTTGCTTTCCTGCTTGTCCATTAAGGGTGCACTGAAGGCATAGAAGTGCCTCTATTTCTCATCCTGAGGGTAAGAGGAAGCTGTCACTTGTCTCCACACAGCTGCCTTGCTCTCAGCTGGGTTCTCCTGAGGAATGATGACCTGAGGGCCGTACGGGCAGAGCTCTTTTCAGCCCAGGTGCTTTGGGCTTTGTAGAAAATTGAGTAAATTTCCATTTTTGTTTTACTGTCTGGATGTTCAGGGAAGGCTTTGTAAGATTTGGCTGATAAAAGGTTACTCCTTAAACTTTAAAATAAAGATTGCCATGATCATCTCTGATCAGATATCAACCCTTTGATATCATGCACCACCTGTCCTGGCACTGACTCCAGGTCTCCCCTCAGCCTGTCTCAGTATTTAGAGTGAGAAGCTGCTTCCCTTTGGCCACCTCACAGGGCTCAGCTTTTAGGTGGAGCAAATGTGATACCTGTTCTGAACATGGGTCTGTGGGAATTCTGAACTAGAGAGATGGACCTGTGTACAAGGAAAACAAACTATAATAAAGAATGGATTTAGAAACATGGATCATGAGAGAGGATAAACGTGGTGTTTCAATGGCAAGTTGTGTCTCAGAAGACCTGTGCAGCTCTTGAAGGAGTCCACAGGGATAGGGAGAAGGTCTCTTGTACTGTTAGTTGTATTCTCAAAAGGCATTTGGCAGGATTTTGTGCCCAAGGCATTTAGGGACCTTGGGTGAGTGATCCCATGGAATGAGGGAAGCCTTCTTACATGTCTGCTTTAGGAAAGGCAGTGGATGAGGGCAGGGAATTGTGGCCACACTGACTTTGACTAGTGAGGATGAGGACTGGACAGAAGGGTAAATTTAGTGCAGCTGAGTGTGAAGTGAAGCACATTTGGTTAAGAATCCAAATTTCACCCCGTAGTGGTGAACTCTGGGCAGTACAAGAGCACATTCCTGATGGAAGGTCCATATTGGAACGGATGTGCTCAGGCTTCAGCAATGGTCAAGAAAGCAAACAATGTCTGCAGCTAATTAGGAAAACAAAGCCCAAACAGCTCAAAGCAGCATGAGCTGTAAATCCATGAAGCATCTTTAGCCCGAGCACTATGTGTAGATGAGATGCAAATATTGCACAGTGGTTGCCAAGCGTTTCTGCAAATAGGTATTTTGGGGTAATGCTCATCTACATTAAATTTTGGGTCTCAAGAACTCCAAAAGAAGCTGGGGAAAGGAGAAGTGAAATTTTCATGGCACTGCCCATTACTTCCCCTGAGATCCTGCCCTGCAGTGCCAGAGCTGGCAGGAGCAGGGTGGTGAGGAGGAGGCTGAGCACAGCAATGTGCCTCAGCAAGGGTGAAATGAGCCCAGGTGCAGGGTTACAGAACAGCAGGTGACGGGCCCTTGGCATCACAGCCTGAGGCACAAGCACAGTGACTGACCAGCACTTGACTGACCCTTTCCATGTACTTTCATCTCCAAGGCAACACACAAATCAAGTTGTATGTCCCCAGAGCTGGGCTCCCACGGGTTCTTGGGATTCTTAAAAATGAAATTGCTGAGCTACAAAGCTGTGGGTTACAGACCATGGCTAAAGCCATCTGGCACCTTTGCCATCAGGCAGTGGAAGGCAACACGTGACTTCAGCTGCTAGGAAGGGTTGCAGGAATGATCTGAGGAACTGAAGGTGTGCTGGACAAATAGGTGATACCATGAGAAGGGCTGGAATCTAGCCATGGGATGAATGTGACAGGAGGGAGAAATGAAAGTCTCATAACTGGGTTCAGTGAGGTCTTGGGGTGTGTAGCTGTGTGTGCTTTAATGGCCAAAAACTTTCATCAGGATCCTTTACAGAGGTTTTTAAACCTCTGAGTCCTCACGGTGTGAGATGGGAGATCTTGAGGTTTAATGACTAGTTATAAGTTAGGAATAATTAATCTGCCTTAGTGGAGGACCAACTTTTGTGAATGTAGTGATCATGCATCCCAGCAAATGTCTAAATTTCCTGGGATGATGAGCCTGAATGGTGATGAAATTATTCAAAGTAGTCAAAAACTGGAAAAAAACCAAATAGGATATTGAGTGCAGTACAGTGAGCGTGGCACCCTGGCAGCTTGTCCAGGGTGTTCCGGGGTCCCTGGGCTGTCCAAACCCCCGTGCTGCAGAGCAGGATCACAGGAATACACTTACAACAGCCTTTTGCTTGTGAGAGTTGAATTAGCACTGCTGATCCCTGCTCCCCTGTGGGAACAACATGTCCTGCACTTCTGGACAGGAGCTGGAACACAGCCCCTGCCTACAGAGAGCTTTGGCCAGGCTGATGGGCAGCGAGTCCAGTGCTGCAGCACAGCACAGGATCCCAGCAAAGAGCTCAGGGGTGGGAACTGTCCCTTACACAAAAAACACGTTTGTGCCGAGATCCAAGTTACCCTAGGACTGTCCAGGGGCTGATCATAGCAAAACAGAGATGATAACAAATGGGATTGTGCTGGAGGAAAGCTGCTTACCCCCCTGTGGCTGCAGAGTGCTGTTCTCACCCCCTGAACACCTCCTGCAATACCTCACCCCCTGGAAACTCCAACACCATAACACCTGCCCCAGGGCAGGTAGAAAAGGCCCCGAGGTATTTCTGTGGCTCTGTGGAGCAGCAGCTGAGGCTGGGTTTTGGCAGCCCAGGACAGCAGCTCAGGCTGGGTTTTGGCAGCCCAGGGCAGCAGCTCAGGCTGGGTTTTGGCAGCCCAGGGCAGCAGCTGAGGCTGGGTTTTGGCAGCCCAGGACAGCAGCTGAGGCTGGGTTTTGGCAGCCCAGGACAGCAGCTCGCCTTGCTGCAGCCGGGCACACTGCTCAGCCTCCAGCGCACACAGGCACTGCGCTGCCTGAGCAGCTCGTTCCTTGGACAGGCCAAAACCCTACCTTTGCAGCAGGGAGGAGAAAATACAAACAAACCCAGACATGGCTCTCCATTGTAAATTTTTTTTTAATTTTTTTTTTTTTTTTTTTTTAATGATGGCTGTTGGAAGTTGCTCAAAGGCTTGGGCTGTCGCAGTCCCGGCGAGATGGCAGCGTACAGATGAGACCGAGGTGCCATGTGGCTGTGGCGTCCGTGGTGTGTGTCCCACCACACCTCTGGTACACAGAGCAACGCGGAGTAGCGTGGGGGTGTCTGATCAGTAGCTCTGACTTTGTTTGGTCCTTCGCACTCCCTTCACCCATCATGAGACGTTAGCACGTTTTGTCACTACAGTTCGAAGTTTCTCATCTACAAGCTTCTCACTTACTTTGTAATATGTTGGTAATAGTTTATGTTTAAACACAATAAACAGCTTGGCTATGGAAATCAGTTATGAAGGACAAAATACAATTTGAAACCACGCGTTAATGCAGTCCTAGTGGGCTTCACCAGACGAATCTATGTGTCTATCCTGCTTCACCAGAGCAATATTTGAGCACTAATTAGCAATCCGGAATGCTAACAATCTCTCTGCTGCTTCATTCCTCATTGTAATTAGGAATAGTTTTAGCATGTTTGTAGTCCTTGGGGTTTTTTTCAGAGCTGACATTATAAAGCTGTACTTTTTCTATACTAAGTGGACATTCTGTGCATTGCACTTCCATTGCACTCAATAGAATTCAGTTATAGGCAGAGGGTTTAGGTTAATCACCTGTTCCCCAGGGTGAGCAGGCAAAGCAATTCCTGTGCTGACATGGATGGCACTTCTGTACAGTGCTGGACTTCACTGTTACACTGCGCTGCAATAGACTCTTCCACTCTTATTCAACATGGTAAAAATACCAGCATCAACATGAAAATCCAAAGTTTATGGTTAGGGCACAATGTCCTGAACCACTTACAACTGTAAGAGGGATAAATAGAAGCTACTGTTGTAGGAAGAGATCTGTGGAAAGTCACTAGCTGAAAGTTAAGGTGGTTTTTTTGCCTTTACCTGATTTTTATGGCTCTGTCAAACATGGTCAACTCATTCTACTGTGTGGCATGCTTCCTTTGGTCCTTGCCAAATATTTGCCTGTGAAGACGTGAGTGAAACAAAAAATAACCCCCAATTTTGAAGGCATACAATGTTTGTAACATCTACAGGGGTTGGATTTAGTTTTATAAACAGGCCTAATTCTTACTGTACCTTGATTATTTCAGCAAAATATAATGACAACCTCACTGCAAACAAACATTTCCATTCTCCTGAAACCCAACGTACAAATTCCACAATCTAGTTACACATGCCACAGAACAACAACTCATCTTTTCCCAGCGTCTTAACAGGCAGAGTGCAGTCTGCATCTATACACATTCCCGGTATTTTGGTAACCATTGGTTCTTGCTGGCAGGAGCTTAAACCAACTTACATGACATTTAAATATTTCTTTCATGAGTGGCTCCCAAAACAAAAACCATGATTGTTTTTTGGTTGTTTTTTTTATTTTTAGACCAAATTACTTTGTCTTCAGATTGTCCCAGTCTAGGGCTTGATGTTGCCAGGTGTCTGTTTGGTGCTTCTTGAGCTTCTGCTCCACACTCCGGTACCTCTTTGAGTGCTCGGTGGTTCCTTGTGCACTGTGCTGAGTGGCAGCATTGATTAGTTATGAATGTACAAAACATCTGACCAGCAGGTATTGGAAAATTGTATCCAGGCAGATCCCTGGATTTTGTAATAAACTAAGAAGATTTTTTAGAATGATTCAGCATCAGAATGTCTTCTGCTTATGACACTGAAATTGTTCTTGTTCATAGATTTCATGATCTTAATTCATTTATGAGACAGCTATTAAAAAAATGGTTCTGTTCAGAGGTGGTTTAGCTACACTGGAGAATGCTGGGTTTAACAGGGAGCACTGGTGCAGGGAACTGAAGGAAGTTTCCCAGATCAGTTGAAACCTGTCTCGAAGACTCTGGTGCTGGCAGAGCGAGCCAGTGGATGGCACCGCGACCGGCAGGTGACCTAAGCAGCACGAAGGAAGGAGGCTCCACACTGCAAGGCTGCCTGCCTGTATTTTTTCCAGTTTTCCTGCTTATTTCCATCCCAGGGTGTTCAAAACTTGTAGGTCACTGAAGTAGTTTTGTTTGGTAGGCTTTTCAATGCATTTTCTCTTTTTTGTGTGTGTCCATAGTCCTCATCAGCTCAATGAGTTGAAATGTGCAGCGGGCTGTGTCATACCCATTCCTGGACAGGTCTTTTGTAGTACACAACATTTTGCTGCACCTCTTTGTTTTTAAACTGGAAGATTGTGTATACCAGGACAAGGATACACAGGGACAGGATGCAGGGGATCACCACTGCGATGGCATTGACAGTGCTGGGCACGTCGTTTATTGTCACCATGATATCCACGTCGTCGTGCGGGAGGCGCCGGTCCTTGCTCCGCTCAACATCCTTCTGGTTACAGCCCATCCAGTCCCTGAGGATCGACCTGGGGTAGCCTGGCTCCACACTCAGCCGCTGGTTATCAAACTTCCAGTACTCTTTCCCTTTGTAAAAGTAGGTGTAAACTAGGAGACAAAACAAAGAGTATTTCTCACTATTTCCGGTTAATGAGCTGTGCTTGTGGAAGGACATTAAGGGAGCCTGGACAACTGAAACTAGCCACTACCTAAGTCAATAAAACACTTTTATCCAGGGCATTCCCAAGCCATTGTAAAGTCAATGTGGTTTTGGAGCTGGGATTTAAAGGAGAAGCTACAACCCTGGCTTGTGTGTTCAACATTGCCCATGGAACACCATTCCCCTTGGCCAAGACAAGCTGAGAATTAAAAAACAAAGCCCTACTAACTTTAAAGGAAGGCTTCTGCACTGAGTTATTTTTTACTACAGCATCTGTAAAGATGTGCTCGTCATTACCAAGTGATTAACATCATCTGCAGGGTGCCAACATGTGCCTGGGTGTGACAGTGTTTGGAAGAACACCAGGCTTCTGTTCATTCAGCCTGAGGGAGCAAATGCTGAGTAAGATGAATCCTTTTGCCACAGAATCACGAAGATTTGGCCTGTGTTAAGGAGCAGTGCTGTCCTGCTGCTAATAAAAGGGTGATGCTTTATGCTACATGTTGTTTGAAGCACCTCTCTCTCCCCAGATGACTCATTTTCTAATGACTCTCAAGTTATTAGAAAAAAAGGAAAGAGAACAGGAGAAGGGAGCTGTGGTGAAAAGTGCTGGTCTCCTGCACTGTTCCCCAGCTTAGCTGGTCTCACTGCTATCCTCCAGCCTGGCCCAGCCCTACAGCCCTCCTCTCACACCACAGCTCCAGATTTGAACACAGCCTCAATGGCACAAGCCCCTTCTGTTGGCTCTTTCCCTAACTGGAGGAGGAGGAACTCTTCAAATCAGAGAAAGAAATGTGTTGGAAGGAGCCTCTCTGGAGCTCCAAGCCCCTACTCAGAGCATAACTTCAAGGCTAACTGCTAACATCAGACAGGTTGGAGCCTTCAGCAGAGAGCCAGAGCTCACCACAGGTAAATTAGGAGGAAATGTAACTTCCAGCATCCTCAGAAACAGGGCCCAGGAAAAGTTGGGTCTATTGTGGCAGAAAAATCCCATTCCCTATGAGCTGGATTGTCATAATGTGGTTTAGCAGCTGAAGGAGGTGTGTGGGTTGGGACAAGGGTCAGGAAGGATCTCAAACTGCTGCTGCTCACAAAGCCCAGATGACCCCAGGGCTTCTGAGACTTGATTCCTGGATCAGAAAATACTCAAAACACTCCACATCCAACCGCCCAGCTCCCAGCACAGACCAGCTCTTCCCGATCTCACAGCTGTAATGACTGCAGACACATACAGCCTTCCTTGCTGATGAAAGCCCCCTGAGGAGCCTGAGGGATTCCTCTCCACACGGTGATGGGCTTTGGGTATCCTGGGTCCGTTGCTCTCTTGTCCTCGTTGTACCTCCAGTACCTGTCCCCCTTGAAGAAGTACGTTTTGCCCACGGGCTCCCAGCGCAGCGCCGTGTCGATGCCCTCCCGGGGCAGGCAGTTCCCCAGCTCCACCAGGCTGTGAGGGTAGCCTGGCTCTGCCGTCACTTCCTTAAAAACCCAGTACTTATCTCCTAGAGGTGAGTGAGGACACAAACAACAAACAGATTGGCCTGGTTAGGAGTTGAATCAATACGAACCTAAACCAACTGCAGTGAACCATAGGATGTTGAGGGCTTCCAGGCTTAACTGTAATCTGTGAAAAAGCTGCTCCTCCATTTTGAATCTGAAACCTTATTTCATCTGCTGCTTGTCAGCTCTTGTTTTGGGAGAGCTGTTGAACAGCCCTTTCCCATTTACCTTCTCATGCCAGTAATGATTTCAAAGACTTGTCTAATCCCCTGTCTGCCATCCCTTGCTCAGGCTGAGGTGTTGGTCAGCCCAAGCTTTTTAGACATTTCTGTTGCCTTTCCCTGAGCCTTCTCAAGTTTTCATACAGTTTAAAAAGCTGAGGTACTGAAGCTGCAGACACAAATTCAGAAGCCTGTGGTTTTGTACTGGACATGCTTTCCAGCCACGCTTCCTTGCTCACAACTTGCTCTCAAGTTACAGGATCCTGTTCAGACACTGTCACCATACAAGGAGCTAAAGTGGGTCCCAGCACAAGGTTGGTCATTTTGTCTCTTTAGGAGACGCTTGTCCAGAAATGAGGTTTGGGAGTGCCCTGCACCTGGAGAGGCCTCAGTGCCCTGGTGAAAGGTGTTCAAGGATAGGGAGGGAACTGACACTCCCTGGGAAATAGGAGCTGTTTCTTGTTATCACATGAAAGCCAACTTCCCCTAATTGATCTTAACTCTATACAGAGATTTTCCTGGCAAGGCCAACCCACACTGAACTGTATTTGAAGGATCAATGTGGCTGCTTGAAGTGCCCCCTTGGAAAAGGACAAGGGTGCAGCGTACCTGTTTTCACCATTTTCATGCCCTAAAAGCAGCCTGAGGTGAGGCAGGAGTGGTTGGCTCATACTGAACTGTACTGTACCTTTGAAGAAAACGAATTTGCCATCAGAGCGCTCATAGGCTGCGTCGATCTTTGCAGGGAGGCCCTTCCAGAACTGCTCAATCTGCATGGGATACCCCTCCTGCACCCGGTTGTTGCGCAGACGCCAGAACCAGCGATCCTGAGAAAACCAGAAGCCTCTTGAGACTGAGTATTTTTGTCTTGCAGTCAGACCTGGCTGGGTCCAGCATCCAGCACTGCTAATTCTTGCCTAGGCCCCACAACCATTACAGACACAAGTCCTGCTTCAGGTGACAGCTCCAACCCAGCCCAACACTGTCTTCAGTGTGGGAAGTGCTCTGGGGGGAAGATGGCAGCCCAAAGGGGGAGATGTTGATTGATGGTGCTGTGAAAAAGGGTGGAAAGAAGGAGAGGGAAAAGGAGCAGGGGGAAGAGAGTCCACAGCTGTAAGCATTGTGACCTCTCCATGTCTTGTCACTGAGGTGTCCTGCTTGTCCTGGTACAGTTGAAGCTCAACTCTCAGAGGCCAGGAGAGCCAGACAGCCTGAACATTACCTGGTGACTGTGTGAAACACACAAGGTCTGAAGGCACAAAGGAGTTATGAAATATTCCTTTAGATATTAGATCATTAGTTAAAGCTGCAGTGGATGCTCAGGGATGAGCATGAGCAGGACAGAACCTGTGAGACTTCTCCCAGATACCATCCCAACCTTCAACTAGTTTCATTTCAGTAATATTCTGCAATTGATGTGGTTTGTCCATTTAATAACCCTCAATATATCTCTCTCCACACTTCATACCCATTGGGCAGAGTGAAAGCTACTGGTATTTTGGGAAGGGGATCATGGATGTCCATATTCAAGGCACCCTAATGGGTTATTGAGCAAAGCCTCTCCTTCCTCCCTGGCTGTAGTTTACAAGGAAGGTTGACTCAAACTCCCCAGGTAGGCTGAGTGTTCCCAAAGCCCCAGTTCTGTGCATGTCACCTCTGAGACAACGAGGCTTGTTCCCACAGAAGCTGTGGCTGCCCCATCCCTGGAAGTGTTTCAGGCCAGCTTGGATGGGGCTTGGTCTAGTGGAAGGTGTCCCTGTCCACGGCAGGGAGTGGAACAAGATGGTCTTTAAGGTCCCTCCCAGCCCAAACCACTCTAGGATTCTGTGGTTAACCGTGGCACTGGTATTGCTCCCTGGCTTTACAGGTGGCTCCTCTCAGGCTTGGTGGTGTCTGAATTCTCTGCCAATGCACCCAGTTCACATTTTGGAGCACAGGCTGCCTGGGCATTTTGTAAATCCCATCAGGCACTGTTTCCAAATATTACAGAGCCAATCTGCTTACACTTCCTTCCAATACTGCTCAGTCATCACCCCCAGAGGAACAGAGCTATTTTCACAGACATTTCAAATCTCACTACCAAATACTTCTATTAACCCTTTCCAGCAATAAAATGAAGGGAAGACTCATGGGTAAGCGGGAATTCTTAGTACCTTGAAAACAAACATTTCTCCTCTAAAGAGAGCCACAGTGTTAAAGTTGCCATCACAGATGTTCGGTTTGGAGCCAGGGAGAGCTGGCCTGTCACCCAGAGGAGGACTGGGAGGCCGTGGCTGTCTCTCGTGTTTTCTTTCCGAAGTGGAGTGAATTCTGCGAACAGGAAGAGTTGGTAAAGGCCTGGTTGGCTCCAGGGGCTCAACAGGAGGACCTAGAAGTGAAAAGGAATATGTTTAGTAAATTGGACACGCTTGGTTTTTCTGTAAGCTTTAAAAGGCTCCAGGCTGGATGGACAGCACTGCCAGGGATTTACATACTCCTGATGCAGAGCTCACTTCCTAGAAATGGGGAGCAGAATGAGATGCATCCACAAGTGAAAACTATCCCAAAACAGACAAGTGATAAGAACTGAAGAAGAGCCAGAATGTTTTTGTAGGTCTTCCCAAGGAGGCTGGAGCTAAAAGGAAGGAGGAGCCACACCAGTCACGTTCCCAACTGAAATGAAAGGTCGTAACCCTTGAATAGAAATGTTTAGTAGACCATAAAAAAAGGCAACAAAAAACCCTAGAAACCAAAGCAAAACCAGAAAAAAAAAATGGTGTGAAAACCAATGCTACATTGTAGGGGAACTGCAGGGAATACTTTATTACAGGTCAGTTACCAATCTGTGCTTTCCCTGACAAACAGGTGTTACAAGGAACCTTATCCCACTCAAGTGATGCCCTCCCAGCACAGCTCTCCCTTTCCATCCTTCCCCAGCTCAGCTCTGGGATGTGACAAGGCTGCAGGAATGTACAGAGAAATAAAAGTATGAGTGAGTTAGACTGGAGCAGAGGTCTTAAACTGCCTCTGTAGTTTTCATTAACAGTTAGAGGGAAATCTGGACCACATCTCACTCAGAGAGTCCCAGGTTCCTTGTTGCTTCTCAGAGAAGGCCATGAGTTAACATGGCAAGAAACAGAAGGCCACTAGAGCAAGAGATTTCGGTGAGCTTGAGATCTGAAGATGGTTTATTTGCTGGGATCAAGGTTTCAATTCCATTCTGAGCCTGTAGGACAAACCCCCCGTGGGCAGAATGGGGGCTGCTGTCATGGGTGCTGTTTCAGTGTCACTGTTTCGGGCCAAGGTGCTGCACCCCAGCTGGGGGTGAACACTGGCCCTGGACAAGGCTCATCCTCACAGCCTGGAAGAGTCACCCCGAGCTGGGCACCTGCCCAAAGCCAGGGAAGGGATTTATGAGGAAGGATTGAGGTACCTGTGGAGGCCACACATCTGTGGGATTAGAAGAGGGTTTTTGCAGACAAACACTTTGAACTGTGCAGTCTGAAATGATGGTTTGGTGCCTGAGTCCCCATGGCAGCTTAACTCTTAAATGTTCCGTTTTCAAAGGGTTCCTAAAATGGATGAGTGCTTAACATGTCCTGGAAAGGGGACCAGATTAGGAAAATCCTCACAGCTAATGACAAAGAAGCCATCAGAGAAAGCCATCTCAATAACTGTCAATAAGGATGTAACAGTAAGGATCTCGTGTCCAGGTTTCATGGATATTATGTTCAGAAAGTACCACTTGGATGATAAAGTTCAACTTCCTGCAGTACCAGGCCAGAAACCTCCACCAGCGAGTCCTGTGGTGAGCCCAGTGTTTCCAGGGCAGATACAGCCCATTTTCTAGATTTCAAGCATAGAAAATCCTCTATAATGCACAGTAAACTGCTCTAATGATTAAGCCCTATCACAGTTGAAGTCAGCCTTACCCATTGCCTGAGTTTGTGCAGGATTAAATTCAGTGTTTTCTTTCTTATGTCCAGCATCTCAACATTTAATCATTTATAGATTTTGATGGGAATGCTTTTAAAATTCTCTTCAATGAACTAAATAGAGCAGTTCCTTTGGTCTGTTGCTGCAATGGATTTTGGTTTCAAGGTCTTGAGACTTACACCTCTTTCCTGAAGCTTTTCAAATGGATGACTGTATTTATTCAAGGCAATTTGTCCTCATAACACTTTGTACCATATGCAGTTATTAGCAACTATTTGTATTTACTTTACCCCAGAGCTTTAATAAAAGACATCAGATATTGCTTACAGAAATACTTTAGATGAGGCTTCTTGGAAAGCTGTCTACATGAAATGGATACAAATACTATACTGATACTGTGTATTTCTCATCCCCTCCCAATCTTACCTGGTCAGTGCCCAGTGGTTTAGCTGACCATAGAATTTCCAAACTCTGATACTGCTACTGCCAGAGACCTGTGGTTTTTCCCCAGATGGGATGCAGCCAAGGTCTCCAGACAGTGCCTGTGACCTGAGCAGCAGGGCTGGACCAGGCAGGGTGGGCACATCCACAGCAGTGCTGCAGTGCAGCTCAGGAGGTGCTTTTGGAGCCTGGTCCTTGCAACTGCTGTGCTTTTGGTCACACTCAGGTTCATTAAATACATCCTTTCTGGACCAACCTAAACTTGAAGATGCATTTCTTGAGCACAATCCAGGATGCTGCAGCTGCAAACAGGCACCACAGGGCACAGCAAGAGCTGACCCACAAAACCACCTCCTTCCTCAAAATATATACACAGCAGGTGTCTCAGTCCTCAGGACCTTATTTATTTCACACCATCCCTGTGTACTGCTGGCTCTCCACATGTACTGCTGCTATTCTTGCTGGCAGCCACTGACACTGTCTGCTCCCACACCCACAGGACCTTTCTGTGGTGTGAAGCAAAGGCACCTCCCCAAGGGCAGCATGTCAGCTGGATGTCTGGCACAGGCTGGAAAGCTCCTGAAGGCAGGACTGAGTTGGTACAGTGAGGCATGCACAGCTAGGAGTGGGGAAAGAGGCCCCAGACAGACCCTGCACAAGGACAGATGGGGTTCTGGTTTGTTCACATGGGAGGGGGCAGCAGGGTTCAGCTTCTGCCTGGAACAACTAAAGGAGCAGGAAGTTCACAACCAGTTTTGGATGTCAAAAATGGCACTTGGTGCCAGTGACAGAACCCAAGTAAATGAAGTCTGAAAACCAACAATTTACATGCTCAGTGAAGATGGAAATGCTTGCTTTAGGAAAGAGAAGTTTTGACTGGGACCTAAGCAAGGGGACAATAATTGGTGATTTACTGAGCACTGCAGACGCTCATTAAACAGCAGAATGACCCCTTCCCTCCTCTGCTGCCTTCCCCATGGCTTTCAGTGGATGTGGTTGGTAAATAACACTGGAAAACCTCTAATGCCTGTCCTACCTGACAGGATTCCCCTGCCAGCAGCCTGGCACAAGGGTCAGCTATAGCCCATTGCTGCAGAAACACAGGGGAGGTGTTTGCTGTTCCCTCCCCTTTGCAAGGGGCAAATGCTGCCATGCACTGACCAAGGTGCATGAGGTGCATTTCTGTTGCCAGAGATGACCACAAGCAGTAAGATGAGAACACGACATTAATTCCTTCTCCCTCTCTTTTAACAGGAAAAAAGGGTGAGACAGGAATAGTACCTTAAAAAAAAAAAGATGAATGTGTCTGATGACAAAGAGCCATCGGACACAAAGAATCTGACACACACAGAATCTGACACACAGAGAATCTGACACACAGAGAATCTGACCATAAGGTGCAGAACAGGCACTATAGTGTTACGCTTTTATGATGGAAATTTAACACTTCCTGCATGACTGGAGTTACTAATCCACTGTCTCTGCACAAGCGAGGACCACCTGTGTACCCAGTCACAGCCTGCCCTGCCCTGTACAGGCAGTCCCATACAGCTCCCCTGTTCACCTTCAGTGCCCAAGGCCTGTCACAGTCATCTGTGGAGAAGAGGAAAGTTCAAACAGCACCTGCAACCCAGGGGACCAATGTAAAGGTTTTAATTAGCCCTAAAATGCCACTGCAGCCACGCACAGAGAAGTGCACGGCAGAAGCAGTTGTACACACCGTGGTCAGGATGGTGCCAAGCAGCAAGGATTCAGATGAACCAGGGATTTGCATTAAGGAAAACATTTGCTAGGACAGTGGAGAGAGATCTCAAGTCAGGCCCAACAAGGGAAGCTGGCCCTGTATGTACTCACTGCTGGCCATGGCCAAAACAGAGCTGAGCACACTGCTCTGAAGGGGGACCTGGCCCTGGCAAGGCTTCCTACACGTGCTGCAGGTGGTCTGCAACCTGCTTGGATGCAGATTTTGTCATTTCACTTCAAATATTCCTCTTACTGTCTTTCCCTGCCAGCCACAGATGTTTCTTTGCTATCTTTCACTCCTTTTTTTGTTTTTATAACCCAGGCCTTCTAATTTATTCTGATGGAAGGCTTGTCTCCTCTCATACTTACATGGACTGCCCTTTTATTTTTAATTGCTGCCTCCACTTTGTCCCTGAGTGTGGCTAAAGGTGGGAGGTGATCCAACAACTGTACACATGAGAAGAGCACAGGAGCACACAGAAAGCATGGAAATCCTCAGGTCCAAGTACTACTCAGGCAGAATTTGGTGAACAGGTTTGGGAATGGGAAGCAGAAGCACAGCCTGTGCATTGGTGGAGAAAGATGCTCCCTCATAAGACCTAAGGCACTGCAGAGCCCAACCTGGCATGCAAGCAGAATGAGCAGACCCCATCCATTAGGAAAGCTCCCCGGTCATTCCCATTTCCAGACTTCATCACAGTAACCTGCCTCCAAAACAGCTCAAGGCAGGATGGAACAGGTTTACCAGCAGCACAGATGAGTGTGTGAACAAAGGGTCACTTAAGACGTGCTGTGGTATTTAATACAGGGACTGATCACACCCACCAGTGTGTGACTGACCAGGCAACATCCTCTGTCACTACACTTCCGAGCAACTTCAGAGAATCAGACAGAGGAAAAATATCTAATTAGAAAAACCTGAGTGAGAGAGGTTATTGCATGGGTCTGCAAATGGGCCTGAACCCAGTCACCTAGTTATGATGTGTGATCCCAGCACCAGAGCCAAGTCCACCCATGGGACTGATCCTGCAGCCACTTCCACACAGGAAGCAGGAAAGAAATCTCCTGGAGCTGGAAACTACACATTCTGCAGGGAAGCAACTTGCTGGGACTTTACAGACACTGTGTGGAGAAGAAGTGTTTCTTCCTCTCTATCAGAAGCAAGGCAAAGAATGTCAGAAAGCTTTTGGGTCACAGCAGATCACCTTCAGAGTGTGACTTCCACCACTGGCACTTAGCCTCCTCCCTTCATGCTTCCTCTGTCGCAGACCATCTGAATACCAAGGTGACCTGTGAAGATAACACAGAGAGAGGAGGCATTTAGGAGCCACTGTGTCGATAGTTGAGGACAAAATATAATTGTACTGTCCTCCTGGCTATTGACAGAGTGTTCCCTCAGCTGCACAGCACCTGCCTGGAGGCTCAGCACCTTCGTGGCTCAGCCTGTCCCAGCCAGTGGCTCCCCGAGCCTGCCAGCACAGAAGAGGCTTTGGGTCAGCTCAGGGGAGAGAACCATCCACTTGCAAACAAAGGCCTGTCCTTATCTTCTTAATATTCACTCCAAGAAGAAAACTATCCTCCTGGCTGCAGTTATGGTTTGAATAACACAGAGGAGGGTTTTGGTTTGAAAAAGCTGAGCTGCCTGCGTGTTTCTGTGGCACTGAACCAGCTGTCCAGGTACACAGGCAAGGCTCTTCAGCTTAAAATCAAAGCCTACAATCCAAGGGAGCTAGGGAGAGCAAGAGAAACCCACCTGGCTGCTCTGCAGGCTCCAGGGCAGTGCAGAGAGGCCCCTGTTCACACTACATGATGCAGCTGCCAACAAGCCACCTCAGGGGCCAGAGATTGTCCACAAAACTCCAAGTGCAGGAAGGACTCCTTCCCCTCACTCGATAAACTCACCCAGAGAGCACTTTGCACTTCTGGGCTCAGCCTTCAGGGCTGAAGTGAATTAAGATGTTCCAGATAGCCTGGATCCTTGCCACAGTGCAGAACAAGCCCCAGCACCCACAGAACAACGGGCGGACAGTCAAGGCCCCCATGATCATCACTGGGTGGCAGGAAGGGTTTCTCAAGCCCTTCTCACATGGACATTCTCCTCTGAATGACAACTGCCCTGCAGGTGATAGAGCATTCACCTGGCAGACAAGTGTCCACAGCAGACATCTTTGCTCTAAGCCAAAGGGAATGCTCTCCTGGGCTCTGGAACGAGGTGATTCACCTTGCACTTGGGTTCTCTGCTTTGGGTGCCAGAAAACTGGGTCGAAAATTCCCAGGCTTGGGCAGGCAAATGATGAGAGGTTGGGACTCTGCAAGATGCTCCAGTTTCCTTCTGGAAAAACTTTCAGAAGCCTGACATCTGCTCCACAGCAAAACAGAACATTTTCCTACACTCAGAAGAATCTGTAGGATGAGAAAAGTATTTCCTACCCAGCCATAACACACACCAGTGTTTTTCCACCAGCTGAGAAACCTCCCAAGAGAGATGGGCTCTCTCTCAGCCTCCCCGTTGGCAGAATCCTCCAGGTGTCAGGTGGAGCCCAAGGAGAGCACCAGGAACCAGGCAGTTACTCCCTGTGTTCCAGAGGAATGGCATACAGCAGGTGAGATCTGTGGATGCACCAGAGGTGGAGTCTGATGTTTTCTGCTGGGTTCAACAGAGTCCGTGGACAGGAGGAAAGGTGCAAATGAAGTGATGCAACATAGAGAGGGGATCTGGTATCTCTGCAGCATGCCAGAGATGTGGCACCAGGGCACATCCCTCCAGATTCCTGAGTGCCAAGCATTTGCCTTCCCCTCTCCTATGAGCACAGCACCACGGGACACGGATCCACAAGTCCCAAGTCTTGCAGCTTCTACAGATGAGGTCTTGGATGTTATTTTATTTCCTCCTCATGTACAAGAGGACATTTTCAGAGAACACTTCCAGGTCCTGCATGACAGCAAAGCTTGCGCTGATGGTCCCAGTGCAGTGTCACTACATGGAAATTCTCCACCAGGTCTTTCTGCTGTTCCCTCACAAGCCATCTCACACACAGGTGTAGTTTACAAGGATCTGGGATGGTCACAAGAGTCTGTAGGTTACAAGAATCTCTATGGCTGGCACTGGGAAAAGGGGAGGGAGGTTATGGAACCCGTGCACACTGCACTGGGGAGGCGGGACTGGCAGAAGGTTCTGTTTGCTCATGGACACTGTGCCCTGCTGATCCCCTGTTCCTGGATGTCAGAGCTGGTGTTGTCCAGTTCCTCGGCCAGGGACTAGAGTGGTTTCATGACCACTCTGGACCTCAGGCCTCAGGGGTGCAGCATGTGCACTGACTGGGAGCTCTTCTCTTGAGCTGCACGAAAGATGTGCGAGGCTGAGACTTCCTCAGTGGGATTTGGGATGACTCAGATCTTTGAGGTTGTCTCCTGGTCTACCTTTGAGTGGTTAGGAGACCTCCCCTTTGTGACCCTAGGCTTTGAAAGGCCCTTGAAGGCAATGGCCTGGTTAACCAGCTTGTGGACATGAGTTTCCCTGCACGTCATGTCAAGCCCTCTGCTCCCCAGACACAGTATCACAAGAGTCACTCCCAGTGAGAGGCTGCTTCATCACCCACTGCAAACCAGTACAGAGAGCAGGACTTGAAGAATAATGGAATCACAGAATCAGTCAGGTTGGAAAAGGCCTCTGAGATGATCAAGTCCAACCCTTAACCCAGCACTGCCAAGCCCATCACTAAACCCTGTCACCAAGTGCCACATTCACACTTTTTTTGAATACCACCAGGGGTGGTGACTCCATCACTGCCCTGGGCAGCCCGTCCCAGTGCCTGACCACCCTTTTAGTGAAGAAATTTCCCCTAATACCCAGCCTAAAATTCCCCTGACACAACTTGAGGCTGTTTTGTTTTGTCCTGTCACTTGTAACCTGGGAGAACGCCGAGTCCCACCTGCCTGCACCTTCCTGTCAGGACAGGGTGACCACTGCTGCAGTGACCAGTTCAGGCTCAGCTGAGCATCTCTCCTCTCTCCACCCTGCAGCCCTGGATTCAAAACTAGCAAGTTAAGAGGCAACTCAACAGGATATCCAGGGGACCTACAAACTGGTATCATTTCCAGTTCAATTCCTTCCTGGGCATGTCACTTGTGACATGGGCACCTAAGTACAGAGGGAGATATCCTTCTGAAAAACACACATAAAAGAAAAGTCTCGGTATTTCCTTGTTTTGTCAAGGAATATGCCACAGGAAGCAGCTCAGGAGATGGGAATATTGCTGACTTGTGTTGCAGCTCTGTCACACAGGGAGCTGCTGGCCTTGTCCTCAGTAGCTCAAAATGGAAGTAACATTTTAAACATTGACCTTATACTAATCAGCATGAAGCACAAACGAGAGTTCACATCACCTACTGACTCTTTGGGTGAGTTTTGAATTAAATTCAGCAGAAAATAAATTAAAAATTCAACAAATCATTATATGACAGGTCTGGACATATTTAAAACACATTTGAAACGCATCATTCTCAAAAGAAGGAGACAAAATAGACTTCAGCTTTAGTAGAGCCTCTGTTCTTTGTTTTAGCAACTTCAGTGGAATGAAAAATTGGAAGTTTTAATTATAATTATTTTTTTTAAGGCTGCTACAGGCAAGACAGTGGCTCTGTGTCTGACTTTGCAGAGTAGGTTACTAAATAATACATATTGAGCACATGCTGCTGCGCTGTAGAGAATGTCAAAGCACCAAGAAAGCAGGAGATTTTTGTTTTGGAGAGGTTCTCTGGTAGATGGGCTTTTGGCATTCCCAAGGCACAACAAAGCAGAGTGGCACTGTGGAAATAAAATGCATTAGTTGAATGTTCCTGCTAAAGCTACAAGAAGGATATTTCAGCAGGCCCTTCTCAGTTGTAAGATAAGATAAGATAAAGGGTTCTGTTCTTTCCCATCAGTTCCAGGGAGAAACCTTCACCTTCATTTTCCATAATTTCTTTGTGAACCATAAGCATAATACCTAATTTTAAATTCAACTTCATTTTTTGGACTGTAACTCCGTACTAAGGGCCAAAATCTCTACCTGGGGGAAGCAAAGCTCCTGCTGCAGAAGCTGCTCCTTCTTCTCCCCACAGGATGAGTTATCTCTACAACCCCCAACACCATCCCCAGCCCACTCCAGCTCAAAGGCCTCAGAGCCCCATTCTGGGCAGTGCTGGTCCCAGCTCAGCCCCTGCTGATCTTGGCTTGAACCCCAAAAGTGAAGCAGGAAGGTTGTCAGCTCCTTATCTGCTCCCTTTCCAAAAACACATCAGAAAACAGAGAAACCAGTCATTTTTTCTTGATTGCACTTCCACTGTCTGCAATAAATTACGGTTTTTTTCTTTTCTGCTTAATCAAAGTTCACAGGAACTAAATCAACATTTCAAAACAGAAACAGCACAATGACATTTTGCCAGCTTTCAAAAATTAACACCTAGGTCTATTACTTAATGAAAGTTTAACACTGACTACCACAGCACTTTATTTCAAAACTCTCCAGAGTCTCCACTATCCTGAGCACCAGAACACGTACTATGTTAAAGTATTCATAATTAAACAACACCACAGGACAATTAACATTCAACTTCAGCCTGGTAATGATCAATAAGAAGATGTACCAATGAGACAAGATAGTTCCCCTGGGTGTACCTTAAGCCACCTTATTTTACATGTTGGACCTTGCTTGGATATCTGCCTCACACTGAGGCTGGACTGCACTCTACAAATGCCTGGTTTTTCCCACTGCCCGCACAAGTCAGAGAAATTAGCCCAGAAAGAGACTTTGCCAGGCATCTGCACTTAAATAAATGAATCTCAATCCAGTCACAGAAAATAAACACCAAATCTGGCTCAAACAGCTGAGATACAGTTTAGACCTCTAAAGTCTTGCTGCACTGCTTTAGAGTCTCACAGGTCTTGACACAAATTCTATTAGCAGCAATTTCAAATTCACTGGCAGATCACTGATGCAAACATTGACTAGTGTCAGGCCTGCCACCAACCTCTGCAGCAAGCCCTGAGAAACACCAGCTTTCCCACTGACAACCACCTTCCAAGTATTTTTTTCACCTTTAGTTCATACCATATCTGCTCTATGGCTTCTGGGAGCTAATATTTGACTCCAGCTGCACAGTTACACAGCACAACTGCTCTGTGCTGCATTTATTAAGTAACCTCTCTGTCAAACTTGCACCTTCCACAAAGAATGAAATCAGGGATGTTTGACAAAACCTGTTTTCCGCAGACTGCCACAGACTGTGGCCACTAGTCTCAGTCTCCCCTTGAGCTCCTAGAACCTGGATTTCTCTTTGGTCCCAGAGTCTCCTTCAGCCAGTAAGTCTGCAAGTTCCTGTCCTCACACCCTGGTATTCATGATCCCATCACAGGGCACCACATCATCTGCAGCTCCTTGGTTTTTTCCCATAATCTCTCTGCCCCTTTTCCCTATTTTTCTTGAGCCAAATATCTTTGTGACACACGCTGTACAATACGTTCAGCTGGAGATTAAAAGAAGCAAAGTGTTCCCTAAGCAGATCCAAACTTTCTTTCCCTACCTTATATATAACAGGAAAAAAACGAGTGCATAAATACTTTTTACCTTTCCTTGATGTTGCAGGCTCTTTGCATTCTTTCCCTTTATTTGCACTGGTTGTTCTTAATGGACAAACCTTGGGTACAGCAAAGCCTGTTTTTCCCTTTGCAGTCCTCCTTGATTTGGGGACACAGTGAGGGATGAAGCAGCAGTGGGATCACAGAGGTTTGGTTATCCTGACTTTTGCAGTCATCTGGTACTTAGTCCTGGATCAAGGGCTTTAAACAGTTCCCCACTCGGCTCTGGCAGCAGGCATTTGGGGGCTAATTGTAAAATAGTCTCTAGGCTCAAACTTGGTGTAAGTAAAGAAGTAGATAGGGTTGCTCACCGTAGATTTTCTGAATTCCTTGCAGGTCATCCTGGGGCAGTTTGAAGTTGTGTGTTTCCATGTACTGGTAGAAAGGAGCCATGATAGCACTGGGATCATTGGAGTGTTCCAGACCCAGCGCATGCCCCAGCTCATGGACTGCAACCAGGAAGAGATCGTTCCCTGTGGGAGGAAGGCACAGCCAGGTTAGCACACAGCCACGGCCTGAGGCCATCCCAAGCCCCTCTTGCCCATAAAGCCAGAAGCAAATGCTTTGCTCTCCTCCTGCACAGCAGGTCACAGTGCCAGGGTCAGCTCCTGGAGATGGTTTTAGTCCCAAAAGTCTGCACAGCCTTTAGCCATTGTCATGGAATGGGCCAGAGGCTGCCAGCCCCAGACAGAGCAGGTAAAACAGGCAGTGCCTGCAGTGAAAGGACACTGACTGTAGACTCTCTTGTAGAGAATTTACAGAAAATGGCCAACAAAATGGTCACTCTGATACCACCGGCTCCTTAACTGAGTGCTGCCAGGAGAGGTGAGAACACAGACAGTCTGCTAATCCATGGTGGGGTGGGTGCTTTGTGCCCCTTCTGGGTCCTCTGGTGCTGTGCTCTGATCTGCCCTGGGCCAACAAATTGTAGGGGAGGTCTGAAGGCACTTGGCAAGGCAGGAGGAAGGACAGAGAAGACCAGGATAAGACCCACTGTCCCATGTGGGCAGCCCCATCTCCTCCAGTGCAGGCTCTTTGATGCGCTTTTACTCTGCTGGACCCCTGGCACTGCCATGTGTGCAGGAGCTGAGCACAGGTAGCTCCATCCCACACGGGGAAAAGGTTGGGTTGGATCCCAGTGGTGGAAGACAAAGGAAGAAGGAGGAAAGAAGGGTCAGGACTCTTCCTGACAGGAAGAGGAAGGGTTCAGGAGCCCTGTCTGGTGCAGAAGCTGGGAGGAGTGCAAAGTAGGGATACCTTCAACTCTACAGGCACACATTCCTCTTCAGTCCCACGGGTCTGGGACCCTCATCTCTTTGATCTAGTGTGGTCCCTGGATGTCCTACTCCATAAGGGCACTGGAAAGTGACCCAGGCAATGCTATGTAGGGATGAAGGCAGAGCCAACAAGGACTGATGTAAGGGTCTCTTCATGGCAGGAAAATGTCTGAGCCCTCAATTCTGCCTGAATTTGGGCTCCTCTGGTTTTGTATTTTTTTGGCAAGGCAGAAACCAAGAGCACTTGCAATCAGTTGTCAGTGGCAGTTCAGTGGCTGCTCCGCAGCCTCTCCAAAGAGCTTCCCCACACCTCCAACTGCCCCTGCCTTGGAGGTACCAATGCTCAGCTCTGTGCACAAGGCTGAGCTCTCCCTGAGACAGGAGTTGCAACAGTGACTCGCACAGAACCATCTCCACTTTTTAAATAGTTACTGCTTCACTGTTGCCCATAAAAACATGACAGAGCAGTTTCAGGGGTCTGTGAGTCTCCACAGCAGGGAGCTTTGCCAGCATCTGAAGATACCTAAAATCAGTACCAAGCAGTGCTTCCCCAGCCACACGTACCACACCAAAACAGTTAAGTACTCTAAACATTTGAGTTGGAGGGTGAAAGCATCTGAATACACAAGATATGTAAAAATATACAAATGCATTTCAAATAAATTTTCAAATACAAATGTCCAAAAACATATATAGCCTAAAATGTTAGAATTTCTGTATTTGGGAAATCCACATGGAGACCTACTTAGTTATTTTTTTCTCATCTGTGGCTGAAAAACCTGGTTTGTGCAGAACAAGTCAATACCATGTCCAACAGCGTAGTATAAAATGCATGAAGTAGTTTTATGGTAAAGTTCGGAGGACTGATCAGGGGTTTTCAAAAACACTCAAGCTTAGAAGAAACACCCAAATTCCAAACAGGAATCAGAGATTCAATGTAGTCTTGCAAAATTGAGTGGACTCCTGTATCACCCTAAATGCTCGTGAAAGCATCATTTTCACTGCTACCACAACTACTCGCACGTGGAAGTCCACGGCAAAGGTCACTCAGTACAGAGCTGACCTCATGAGACTCTGCTCATCACTCACCACAGGCTCACAGGCTCTGCCTGTGCTTAGGGACATCTTCCTTCACCTTCCCTCGGTGGCATTGCTAAAGTATCTGCAGTATTTGTGCTGCCAGCAGGTCTAGAACTTTTGTCTCTGTAAATCTGCATATAAATTTATGGAAGTGATTTGCCTCTATGTCCTAAACCTTTACCAGGAACATAAGATCAGGCACTACCTTAAGCTAAATTAGTTTTAAACAGCTTTCAATCACTTGTTGCTGCCCAAAATAAATGCCAGCCCACTTTACAGGTGGAAAACAAATCCCACAGACTCACAGGATGGTTGAGGCTGGAAGGCATCTCTGGAGATTGTCTAGTCCAATGCCCAGCTCAAGCAAGGTCAAGTAAAACAGGTTGTCTTGTCAGGTTTTGAATGTCAAGTTTCTTGTACTGGGAAGCCGTGCCCAGGGCACTCCAGATGTGCCAAGCAGAAAGGAAGGATCATCCGTGCTGGCACTGACCTGCTGGCAACGTTCTTCCAGAGGCAGCCCTGGATGCTGTCAGCCTTCTGTGCTGCTGACTCATGTTCAACTTGCTGTCATCCAGGAGCCCCAGGTCCTTCTCTGCAAAGCTGCTTCCCAATCTCTGGGCCACCAACAAAACCCAGGGGCAGGGCTGTGCATTTCCCCTTGCTCACCTTCCTTAGGTTCCTGTCAGCCTGTTCCTCCAGCCTCTCGAGGTCTCTGAACCACAGCATCACTAGGCAGTGTTATCAACCACTCCTCCAAATTTCCTGTCATCTTCAAACTCACTGAATGTGCACTCTGCTGCATCACTAATGTCATTTCATCAAGGTATTACAGTACTGACCTCATGCAACCCCTCTGACACATATCCTGAACATCTCCATCTTGTGGTTACTGCAGCTAAGGATGTAACTCATCTTCACAATACCCACATTTCTTCAGGTATCAGGTCCAGCAGATCATCCTTGTTTGTTCCTGGATCACCAGTAAGACAAACAGTAAGAGTTCTGTGATAATCAGCAAGCCCAGGAAGATGGAGGCTCATTCCTGAAGAAGTACCTCAACCACCATGGTGGTGTGTATTTCTTGTCCAAACAGCATTCCTGAAAGTGTTCATCTTCTTGGAGCAAGGTTCAGATGGAGACCTAACAGCCTAGCATGATGCCTTGCTATGGAAACATGGTCAGGCAATGGGATAGAGGCTCCTTAATTTCCTGTTCAACCCACTCCCCCAAGACCAAGGAACATGAAAAACTTGCACTCACAGTATCCCAGCCACCTGGGTAAGACAGTAGGGTGAAGAAGGAACTGACTCCTCTTGGTCTGTACTTGCAGGAAACAGTCTCAAGAGAAATACAACAATTTTTGCTCATTTGCACCATCTGTATAAAATGAACAGGTCTGGTCAGAGACCTGCCTGAGCTTCCTCCTTCCCAATTTTCAGGAGGCAGCCAAAACTCCACCAATAAGCACCAGAGAGAGGATGACCCTGTAAAACTCGGGGGAGTAAGTTGGTTCACTGAGTAAATTAGTTTGACCTGCTATGCTAAAGAAACACAGTTAATTTAGCTTTGAAGTTGCTGATGTGTTTTCTTTACCAGAACAATGTTATCACCATGGAAAATGACAACTGAGGACACACCTATAGCACTATAAAAGCATCCTCCTTTATCATGAATGCACTGCTTACCTAACATCCAGATCAATGGCTCTATACAACTTGAAACATAGGTTTAAGTTGAATTTTCTTAATTAAAAGCAATCTGTGTTCAGGATAAACCTCATTAGCTGGTGTGCTCCCAGCTCAGCTAACTTACTTTAGATAAATTGCAATATAATCCCATATCAAACCCAGCTCTTTGGTGAAAGGACTCTCAAATTGTTTGTAACATTCTACCTTTCCCTGCAGAGTTAGGAAACACATGGTTTTATTGCAACACAGAGAACACTGGAGTCATAGATAAACTGACTTATGTATGAACTTCCTTCAACTCTCAAACTCCATCCCTCCTGATTCTTCGATTTTTAATCTTCCTCTGGAAAACCATTCCATAGGTAACAGACATCTTGAGACAGATTTTCTTTGTGAAGTTGCCAGCACATGCCTTCTTGGACAGTTTCATTCCTTTTAACTATGAAAATCCATATCAAAACACTTTATTTTGCTAAGTAACTCACTGAATAATTGCTTTAGGTCAGTGAAGCCACTTGCTGAAATGCCTGTCAGTTCACAGCAGCAGGTCACGGCGACTCCATTGTGGCACTGCTATCAGTTATTGCCATCAGTGTTCACCCCTGAGCACAGCTGTGAGTGTGGGTAGGCTCTGGAGAGCACACAGCACTGGGGACTGTAAATCCAGGACACAGCTTCTAAGATAACTGAAGTACAAATAATATTGCATATCAGATTGACAGGAGAAAAGAGACTGAATCTCTGCTCTTTGTCATGTTAGTTTTATACTTTATGAACTGTATCGCTCTGCCAACACATCTACATATTGCACTGTACTCAGACACAATTCAAAAGACATATGAAGGTTGTATTTTGAATTTTTATTAAAGTAAGAATGATACTGAAGAAGTCAGATGATTGATTGTGTGTGACAATAGCATGCCTCAAGTAATTACAGAAGAGATGGTGTGAACTAAACATGCTTTAAATACAGTAAAATGAGTCCTTCCACCCCAACAGCCACATAGAAACAACTGTTTCCCAAGCACAACTTAAAGAAGCTTTAGAGCTACTCTAAGCTATGCCTTGGTTCTTGCATCTTCAGACCTGGCAGGTCTGACCTGTCCAACAGAAGAACATGTCATTTGTCTGTGCTCCTCCATTCACCTCCACAACATGCTCTGCTCAAGGAAAGCTTTTCAGTCTTCTGAAGTCCCTGAAGAAGGGGTGATACTGCTCTGTGGAATTCTGTGGAAAACAGCTTTTCTATCTAGAAAGGAAGAAAATACACGTTAAAAAGAAATACAGGTGTCACTTTGTTCATAAGCAATTATTGTTGCTTGTAGCAATGAACATGATGCTTCTCAAGGAATTACTGAAAACTGAAGAGCATGTGAACAGCTTCACTGGAGAAAGAAGGAGTGATCTGCAGTTCTAACAGCAACTGTACCACAGCTACATTAAACTGATCCCCATGAGACCAAGTGACTGCAGAAGGACAAAGAGCCACATTGTGTTACAAATGTGAAAGGTAATTTGCCTTTATTGCCCAAAAGGCAGCGTGCAAATCAGGGCTGGTAGCTGTGCTACACACCTTACTAATGGTGCAAGCTGGACTTTATCTGACATGCATGGAGGACACTATGAGGACAACCTCCTGCAGAAATTCAGAGGAAAAACACAAACTAATGGTCTGCAGTGGTGAGACCAAAAGTGGCAGAGTGGGCAGCCAGACAGTTGTGCCACTTCAGCTGGCTCAGCAGCCTGACAGTCAGCAGAGTAAGAGCATTCTGCTGAAAGATTAACCCCATCTTTCACAAATGTAGGTTGTAATTCCATAAACAATTCAATATCAAAGAATTACTGATCCCAAAATGAAAATTCCTATTTGCCAGTTCCAGCATAGAATTTAGTAAAACAGATGGTAAAGCAGTAAAGAAAATAAAAAATCACAGAAACACAAAAAATGTAGATTTGACTTTCATTCCATCAGTCTTGAAAAGGAGCTATTATTTATATTTTTAAAGTATTTAAATACAGCAGGGTTTATAGACAGAATTCAGTCCTGACCCAGCAGTGGAAACACCAGAGGGTAACTAAAAAACCCTAGGTCCTGGCATAAGCAGTATGGACAAACCAATCTGTGCTACTTGGAATCCTTTTCTGCCCATCAGATTGAAATGAAATTTAATTCCTGATGCTGGCAACAGAGCAAGTGTTGTTCTGGAAGCTGTGAGAGTAGCTCTGTGCCACAGAGAGGGCGTTCTCTAGAACAGGAGACTTTCTGTCTTTGCCCCCCCTGACACAGAAGTTCCTGATGGGGCTGTAAAGACTGAGCAGTACTGAGACACAAGAGAGCTGGGATGGAAGAGATTTCCCCCTCAGAGTCATATTCTTGGTGGATGTGGGTACAGAAGGGAATACTTGTCTTACTGCTTTCAAACCTTGAGCTCTTCTTCAGAAACAGGAGAGAAAAGAAGAAAGTAATTTAAACAACTCCCAAGTTTGCTGCTTGCATGTGATGTCAAAATCCAGAGCACTGGCTGTCATTTCCCTGCTGATGCTACAATCCACCTCTGCCTGTTAGGCCTGCAAACTCTTTTCAAGAATTCCTCTATTTTTCTTTTTCTTTCTTTCTTCCTGATGGCCTGTTGTTTTTCTCCTCCCCGCTTCAGCAAGTGGAATGCAGCAAGTTTATTAAACACACTGCTCCATTTTGGCTCATTTCACATCATCAGTTTCTGCTTTACAAAAGGAAAGTGACAAAAAGAGACTTTTTGGCTCACCTTGATTCTCACGACCTGTTTTTTTTCACAGTTGGTTTTTTTCCTTCCTTTTTAAGAGAATGACACATCATTTTGATCCTTACTGGCTCTTTTCTGTGAATTGCAGAGTACTTCCTTCTCTGTGGAAAGAAGTAAAGTACTTTACTTTGACTATACATAAATCCACAGGATTCCAAATATCTACAAAACTATATTCATACTCTGTGTATTGAGTGACTACTGACAAAAACAATGGGATAACATTTTTCTTTAAAGAACACTATAAACATCAGGTGTATTGAGAAGTACCATCAGGTGTATTTACAAGTACAGTGTTTTGAAAATGGAATTTGGAGATGACCCCTATTAATGAATTTCAGGTGTAATCAATAACTAGCACTAGTTATTGCTAGTTACTGCTACAGGCTTCAAAATCCAGCCTGCACTGTGAAGCCACTGCTGTGTTTGTAGAATGACAGCAAACACACCAAAAGAAAGCACTACTTACAGAGAGGCTGTCCAGGGGTGGAGAGGAGAACCTGAAGACAGAAATCTTCCCCATGTGCTGATGGGCTTCCTCTCTTCTCCTTTAGGTTGACAGGACAGGGGTGCAATCTCAAGATGTTGCTGATTTAAGCTGCCTGATTTGATTTCTTTTTACTGTGGCTGGCTGTCTTGAAATCATGTGTCTATATCCCTGCTCAAATTTGTTCAACATTAGCACAGGATATGAGAGAGCTCTGGCTTACAGGAATGAGTCTCTCCCTAAGCAGCTACAGGATGAAACCAGTGTTAAGTAGGTATGTCCTGGAGACTAAACACTGAACTGGTCTTCAGTGAACAAAGTACTGAGTAACAGCATGACATCAAAAGGCCCTGAGAGAATAAATTGAAATTTTAATACAATTTATGCCCCACTTGACTTCCAACATGTATATCAAATTCTTCCAGGTCTTCTGTGCTAAAGGACACGTGAGTAACTTCAAAGCAGCTCTGGTTTTTGCTCTGGAAAACGCTGATGCTCATTTTCAACAACAGTGTCAAAAGCCTGAAAAATAATGATGGATTCAAAATGCCATTTGTTAGAACAAAACTCTTTAGATGTGGAGATGTTCTGTACCTGAGAAATTAGAGAAAGAAAATTAAAAATCTACTTGGCAGCCAAACAGCACAAAAACTACACGCGTTCTCTGTTGTGAGTTACTCATTGTATTCACACTCTGTAGATTGCTGGCTTCAGTACTTCCATAGAAAATGAACATGAGAAAAAGTGGTAACATAAGAAAGAAATGAGACAAAGCGAGGCAAGATGCAGAGGAAACAGGAATTAATCAAGGAGAAAAGACTACCGAGTTCTGGCAATTTGCTGGGTGAAAGTACAGGGGGTTAAGGTGCATTTTCTTTTCCAAGCAGGCACTGCACTTGCACAAGGCACGTAAGCAGGGAGCAAGCAGAGAGAGTCAACCTAGGAAAGTGGATGCCAATACAAATCTCAAAGAAAAAAAGAAAGCAACAGCTGGATACTCTGCATTCCTATTAGTTCCCTCCCTCCACATAAAATGTCACAACTGTAATCAAACAAAACAAATAGGATAAAGAACACTTAGCCAGCATTGTTTCCAAAGTGACTGGAAACACCTGGGAGTCTTTGATAATGAGGAACTATATGGCTAGGTAAAAAGAAAAATCCAAATCTACTGCTACATCCACCTTAATACCAGGGAATCTGCTGGATGTTCTAACATACATTCTATGTTTATAGGATTAGTCTAGTCAATGCTCCAGAAACCTTGTACATTCAGTTATTTAAAAAAAACATAAAAGGAACAGTCAGAGGTGGTTCTTCAAAAGGATTAAACATCTAGCAAAAAATATTGCCAGCTACCTTTTCATGCACCTGTGAGCATCACCAGTCTTCCCTCATGAAAGATTTCCATATTAAACAGTCCTGTTTTTAGAAGGGGACTTGGTGATAAAAACAGAGAATTTTATGAGCTGAATACCTTGCTATGGCTCAGAGTTGCCACAAGAAATAACTGCAATTTGCTTTTTAGTTCTAGGAACTCCAATTCTGTCTATGGCAGTGCTAAAGAATTGTGGAAAACTGTAGATTGAAAGGCATGGCTGGAAGTCACCAAGTTTAACTTTCTGCTTCAAGCAGGGCTTATCTCAAAATTACATCACGTTGCTCAGGACATCATCCAGCCACATTCCAAAAGTCTCAAAGGATGCAGTCCCCACCACCTCTCCAGGTGCAGCCTCTGAGTTCTACCACTCTGTTGGTGAAGAAGTTTTTACCTTACACCCAGGTGGGGTTTTTCTTGCTACAGCTTGTGCCCCTTGCCTTTTGTTCCTTTTTCTGGTCCTCCACCTCATGTGCCTCTGTCCTCTCTCTAGTATCTCCTCAGGTGGAAGACTGCTATTAGATGATTCCTCCTCATCCTCCTCCTCCTCACCAGGCTGACCAAGCCCAGTTCCCCTGGTTTCATCTTGCTTACAGGGATACAAATGTCCAAAGAATCAAGAAGGTTTGTGATGTTAATACTGCCAGGACAGAAAACAGCAGATCTCCATTGAAGACACTGCTTTGAACACACTGATCAGCAGATTAAACATCTGCTCAAAGCTCTGCATTCCCCCAAGCAGGCCTGTCATGATCACTGGCTGTCAGTAAGCTCCAAAATTAGCTCCCCCAATCAAAATTTTCTCCTTGAGATCCTTGCTGAATATTCACATTCGTCAGCCTAGACAGCATTTGGCTGTCCTGAAAAAGCTGCTCAGGTTCCTGAACATATGCCATGTCCAGATGGTGACTCCAGGAGTGCTTGCTCTGCTGTGCAGGTAAACGTCCACTGAAACAATGCTAGTTCTTGTGGTAGAATCACAGGGAGAAAGCTGTCCAATTCCTCTCCTCACTGGCTGACAGAACCTTCCCAAAGGCAGTTCAGGCCCTTTTCCTCCAGAGCTTCTGCAGAAGCTCCTGCACTGAATTAGCACTGAATTAGCACTGAGTTAGCACTGAAGGTGACCCGTGAGATCTCATCTCCCATACTGGTTCTGGCAGTGTCTTGCAAACTCTGGCACTATTTTTGATTGGCTTTCTTTCAGAAGTCCTGAACAGGAAGCTTTCCAAAGAAGACTCAGCAAGAACCCACTGGGATCTGTGGGGGACACACTCAATTGTAACAATTGTAAAATTTGTTTACTTGCTGTTAGCAAAGCTCAGCATTTCTTGCCAACATGTAAAAAGCTGCCACAGTAGTCATTCTACATTTACAGAGAGAACTTGGTGCAGGTGTGGAAGAGAGGCACTGGAGGATGAACCCTGTGATCTGTACAATGATCACACAATGTGAAGCTGAGCCACACTGGAGATGGTACAGAAATAACTCGTCAGCTGTGGGTGTTTCTTGAAGGAGCTGAAGTGGCTGCCCTGGGCACACTCCCACCTACAGCGCTACGTGACAATATATAATAGGGAGGGTCTTAGAGGCCAACTCTGGGCATGGTGAAAGAAAGAAAATCTGGTGATCCCTGGCAGAGTATGGATACCCCAGTTCTTACCTCACCTTAGTATTAAAAAGATTCTCTCATCTAGCTGCAGGGGGTTGGCAGACACCACTGATTTAGTGGTATGATGTAAGCAACATGCGTAACAGCAACATATCTTTGCTTTTAAACCACCAGGAGGAAGATTTGCCTGGGATTATTATTAATACTATTCATAATGTTAAACTGGAGATAGAAACTTACTTTCTGTAATTAACCTGGGTTAAACAAATGTTTGAGTTGTCAAAGGTGTGTAAGAGCTGCTTGTGTCCTGTGGATATTTAAACTGACAGAACTAACTTCCAGTCACTCAAGATTCCTTTCCAACTTGTTTTTGGAGTTACATACATCTATACTTATTATTTCCATATAAAGGATAGGAAATACTTGGTTTGGCCAGTTAATCATGGATTTCATGCATCACCTCTATGCTTGAGCTGAGTCAGGTGCCGAGAGAGAGATCCCAGCACTGTCAAGTCTCTTCGCCCCCTTTCAGGCTTTTGCTGCCTGAGCAATGTGTTGGCGTCGTGAGTCTTGAGATAGGCAGTTCAAAGCCTGCTCGGCTGTTTCTACAGCACATTTCAAGTAAAAAATGCCCAAAACTTCAAGAAAGTAGTGGAAAATCGGGTGTCCCTTCTGATAAAACCAGCAGCTGGGACACTGAGACTGTGCTGACACATGCAGGTGACCAAATGCTGCGTCTGAGCAGCCAAGAGAGGCCCCGCGGCCAGGGAGCAGCTATACCACAGGTCCTGTTGAAAGACAGGGACGCCAAACACAGCTTCACCCGCCTGCATGTGCCAGGCAACAAAGCCTAACAAGTCTGGGACCAGCTAAAGGCCAAGAGCTGCTTTCGTTGCCACTGAAGAGCACCTTCCAGGAAAAACATGATGTAAGTCCCACCACTGCAACCATGCCAGCTGCTCCTCATGTGTGGTTGTGTAGATGATTTATCACTAAATGTAAAAAACACGCTCCCCCTCTTTTTCAGTTGCATCTTGTTTGCCACATCACTTCCCTGATTTGCCTTGGTTCCTCCAAATTCCAATGTTCTGCTTCGTGCTCCCAGCTGCTCCCATCGACATTGTCACCGGAAAACAAATGAATTCTGCACCCCATGATCCCAGTTAATAAGAGCTGCTCCAGGAGTTCAACTTCCTACCTTTTGCCCATCCTCATCATAAGATTATCTAAATTAATCTTCCACAGCTTGCTTATGAGAATGCCAGAGAAGGCAGTACAATTATGAAGAGAAATCAGCAATCACAGATTGGAAGTACAGTCTTACTTGGCTAAAGAAACTGAATGCCTGAGTGGAATTGTAACTATTATCCAGGGGGAAGGAAACTTTGCATTCACTTTGAGAGCCTATGCAGGGATCATTCTTCACAGCAGAAGAAAATAGAAGGGTTGGTGCATGTGCCCCTATTACCAAGGGCTCAAGAGGACAACCAACAGCATCACAGCTATTATGATTACACCAATAATTTTAAGGGACATGGTAGAGGCCATGCTGTCCACAAGGGCAAAATCAGTATAATGATGACAATGCAAAATGATAATGAGTATATAAATCCCAACTAACTATCCCCTAGCTGGGATGATAAAGTTGCCAATAACCCCAGTGGATTACCACAAGGCATCTTTACAAGACAGAAGCCTTCATCAACAGGATACACCACATTCTCCATGTACAAATTGGAGACGGCTGTTTGCATAGAAAGATCTGCTGAAATCATTCTTATTTTTCCTGACTGGATAAAATTTCATGTGAAACATTTCACTTTTATCCATATAATTTGTACTGCTAGTGAAGACTGCAAAGCAGCTCTTCTGTGGGGTGACAGCTGCTTCCAAACACAGACAGGCTGGACCTCTGCAGGTGCCACAATACAGTGTAACAAATGCAGAACCACAAAAGCAAATCTTCAGATCAGACTGTAATAACTGTAATAAAACTATATGGATAAGAGATCAGCCAAATATTCTAAGGATCTACAGCACTCGCTTCAGCATTCTGCTCCGTTGACAGGAGATTTATGTTCACAATTGCAAGGCTAAGAGAGCTCTGAGGCAGAATACTCAAATTTTCCCTTCAACTAATACACATTCTTGTCAGGAATGGAACATTTTACACTGTGATTATTTTGTGGGTTGATGTAAAGATACCATTGTTACCTCAGTCTTATTTCAAGATTCTTATAATCATTGAACAGATAGTGAGTGGCCAAACCAGTTTCTCTTTTGCATGTGAATAAATGAGAGCTTTGCTAATGATTTACTGGTAGAGGTTTTTTATTTTTTCACTGAGGCTTCTTCAGTTCCAGACTGATCAACCCCATTGCCACAAAATACATATCTTAAGGACAAGCAAGACCATGTTTGAAGAAATACTTCCTATTAAACAGATGACACTGTCCCCATTAATACCTTATTTTCAATGAAAACAGGCAGTGAACTGAGCAGAAAACCTCTGACCAAGAAGAAACTCTCCAAGCCCTGCTAAAAGCATTTCAAATAGAACACATCAAGAGGTGAGAACCTGAAGCTAGTGACTGCTCCAGTGACAAGGAATAGTGAAAAAGAAGGAAATCCCTCCCTAAAGAGGTCTGGATCATACAGTGAGGAAGCAGGACATCTTCACAACCGCACACTAAAGGTAAGGATGCAGGCAAAATCAATTTCCTCACACAACATGCCTATAATGCTCTGACTACAGCCTTACCCCGTCCACCCTCAAAACATCAAACTCCCCTTCTACCATCAACACTTCCCCCAGATAGAAGGGAAAAATACAACCCCACCATTCTCAACATCCTCACTGGTGACTTTTTAAAAGAGCCTGTGCAGCCCAGTCTATGCAGCATGGTTATCTGAAAGCAAATAAATACACAGGTGACATCCTCTGAATAGGAAATCTCAATTCATCTATTAATTCTTACACAAAGTGCACACCAGCCCCTCAAACACCAATCCATGCACTTTGAGGACACCACTCATGACAGTCACTCAGCACACCAGAAAAATACACCATTTTTGAAAGAGCCACATGGATAAGAATAGCATAAAGAATAGCTGTTGTAAAAAGAGAGACCCTCTACTCATTGTACGCATTGCTCTCAAACACCATCCTAAAAACTGCATCAAAATAAATTCTCAAAGAAGTGATCACCTATGGTAGAACATCCTACCAAAGGATGGAAAGTCTTCTGCAGAGCCACCCCTGCCAGCCTTTAAGCTGATTCCCAACCTTGCTAAGTTTATCTCAGAAGTAAGCCTTTTGTGCAGAATGTGAGAATAGAAAAAAACAAGTACAACTTGTCAAAACCTTCCCTTCCACCTTCCTGTAAGGACCTTCTACCCCAGACACCAGCACTCCCAGGTCTCATACGTGGGCTTTCCTGAGAACTCATATCCAATACCTGGGCCTCCCACACTCCCACACTCGAGCTCAAATAACTACTGAGACCAGACTGAAGTGACATAGGGCACTGACACACACAAACACACCTCCCTGCTGCAGCTCTCACAAGGTAACCACTCAGTCTCCGACTGTCTGTCACTCCTGATCCTGGAGGGAGCCCTCCAGCCACAAACCTAGGAACAAACATTTCTAACATTTCAAGACAGCAAAACACTGCTTCTGTGTCACACTGTAACCTCCCACAGCCTCCACACTCTCCCCCGCTCCACACCCCGGCTCTCTCTTTCTCAGCCTACACCTCCTCTAGTCATTTACACATGCCAGGAAACATTACTTCTCTTTCTCTACAAAGACAAGTATCATATCATTTCTGCTTTCCTACAAATTAGCACTCCCTCGCTGAACCTGACAGCTCCGTTTCCTGTCAAAGATGATCTGATACCGACTCACAACTCTGAGGGATTTTCCCCATTTGCAATCCAGTCTGAAAGCAAGCTGTCACCTTCAGGCCTGGCCTGAAGGTGGCTTGTGTGCCTGAAAGCTTTTCTTCTTTTCAAACGACACTGTTTGGTCTAATGAAAGACATCACCTCTTCATATGTCCTATGGCATCATGGGCACAACAACATTGCTGTTTTTATACAGTTTAAAAATCAAGACATATTTACAGTCCAAGTAAACTTCTATCAAAATATCAAAACATGATTTTGAATCCCTAAAGACTTAAAGACACGCCATTCTTCCCAAACCATTATGACTGTGGAAACTGGAGAGCTATTTTGTGAGGCCACTGTGAAATTCTGATTATCAGCCTGAACTTTTTACAAGGTGTCACTATCCTCAATCAAAGGTTTGAAAATAGAACAGAAAGAGCTCATTGCCTTTAGAGAGTGAGATAAAGCTAGGAAGATGCAGAAAGTCTTCATGCTTAATAAGATAAAAACAGTTGCCACAATCATTCTATCTTATCTTAATCAGTCTTCCTTAACTAACCAGCCAGCCCCAACCTCCAACAGGAGGAGGAATTCCAGAGTGTGAGAAAACAAATATGGATCAAAACAACTTAACATTCTAATGTCTTCACTCTCAACTTTCTATTCACCATTATGACTGACTCTAATTGCCCTTGATAAGTACCCCACTTGATACAATTTCAACACTCTTCTGTTCATCTTTTCCCTCCCAGCGTTGTGGTTTTTGTAGCAATTAAGGCCCAAATCTTGAGAGATGTAAGAAGCCAGCAGACACACTCTTCTGTTCACTCCTAAAATTCACACCATGCACAGCCACAAACAAACTGATAATATTCTTTTCCCATTTAAGATAGAATACATGTTTAGAAAGCATCTGAAAGAGTGTATGGGAGGTGAAAGTTCTACCAAGCAAATACTTTCTAGTTGAAAGCCTGTCAGTGTGTCTGCATCCAACTTATCCTTGCTGGGAAAGATGACCTGCACTCTTACCATCATGATTAGAATTTCCCAGGGTCCATGGCTCATCTGAGTCAAAGTGAGTGTCTCCTCCAATTCCCGGTCCAGGAAAGTACGCGTGAGCCAGGAATCCACCTTCTCCATCAAACGGAGAACTGTCTCCATGGAAACCAGAAGCAAAAAATATCATAATATCTGCCTCCTTTCTGTCATTTTTAATTTCATGGTAAGGGACCTCTTCAAAGGTAAGTGGTGTCACTCTCTGCCAAACATCAAAGGCCTGACGAATGGCCCTCCTTGTATCAATCTCGCCAACCTTGGGGGTGTAGTTGTGTACACTGTGGGAATGAGAAAGAAGGGATGTTTCAATTTGCAGAACACATTTGAGGCTTACCAATATATAGCCACACAGTTTCAACTTTCAAAGGGAATTTTTTTGCAGACACTACTCTGCGCATGCAAAGTTTTGCTGTTACAAAGAAAGTTACCAACAAAACTACCACGCTGATGTGAAGTCTACATTTATTAACAAGAATCTTCATAATGCTTTGGTTGATTTTGGATCACTTCCTAAAAACCTGACAACCTTTCAAATCTGGGTGTAGACAGCTGAGTAATTTTTAAAAAAATGTAAATTATTTCAGATTTTGTCTGAAGTTATGCTAAGATGGAACCTACTATATGAAAAAAAAACCTGACCACTAAAATTCATTTTGAGAAACAAACTTCCGGTAAACTACACAACCTTACTTATATGACCCGCTTCATTCTCTGAACTACTTAAAATATTTTAGAGCTCATAAGAGTGATGGATCTGCCAGTTTTGTGCAGCCCAGTCCAAGACAGCTAAAGATACAGAGTTTGGGGACAGTAAGGGGCATTTAACTGCACATAAATTTCCCATAATTCTAAACTTTATCTTAAAAATGCTGTTCATGATGTGTTTTGTGTGTGTGCATATAATAGCCTCATGATCTATTAAACCTGACCTAGGGAATATGAAAGATCTATGTCATGGGAACAATTTTCAGTCTTTAATGAAGCTGGCTCAATTTGATGCAAACACACTGTAACACATTCAGTGATGAATCAAGACAGCCATCACTGGAATGCACACCACAAATACTGAAATTGGAAAGCTAAACAACTACTGGTTTGACAAAGGCAGCAGTGCAGCCATCTGCCAATCTGCTTCTCTTGCTTATGCATATGCTTAAGACATAATTTATTTATATGATTCCATACCATTTTTCCCTAAGGTCCAGAAAAGGTTGGAAAAAGGATCTGACCCTCAGCCCTTCGCATACAGAAGGTGTCCCTTTACAATTCGAGTTAAAGTAATAATTATTGGTGGAAGCTTTGAACTAGTCACCAGAACAGGTCCCTCCTCCCAGTCTCTGCAGTCCCTCACCGTTACTTGAAGCATCCTCCTCCTTTCTCAGAATTCTTGGCAGAAGCGACAGAATGCCCCAGTCCCTGACCCTCTTTCCCTTCACACCATCATTTCCTACACATTCTGGCACTTTCCCCATGCTGGTCACCCACATTTCTACCTCTTCACTGCTGACTCTCTTTCTGTCTTAGTCTTACCGAGATCTTCTCCCTAATGCCTACATCTCTAAATTTCATTCCTTTGCAATTTCCTTTCCTGCTCCAAAAATTTAGAAGGCTGTAATTTCAGCTAGAGGGTGGGTTAATTTTATTTTGAAGTGACATTCTTATTGCCAGAAACCTCCACTGGCCATCTTTCAGCAATTGCCTTTCAAAAGCTCACAGCCAGACTGACTCAGAACACCTCTCTGGGAAACTATCGCCCCTCTGCAACACTCTTGACACCTGCAGCTCACTTCAGCTGGCCTAACCTCAGCTGGTCTAAGCCTGGACAAAAGCAAGAGCTCTACTACAGGAGCAAAAGTAAAACCTCTGCAAAAATAAATGTTGCAAAACAGTAGAAGGAGAAAGCATCTTGTCCCCAAACAGTGATGTTCCTTCTGCTCTGATGGTTTGTTGAAGGTGACACATGATCTAAAGGTTAGAGCCTTAGATTTCTAACAGAAGAAAAAGGGCCTTTTTACTAAGATCTTCCTGCCAAAATTACACAACTGATGGCTGGGATTTAGGTGCCTTTACTGATCAGTTATTTCCTAATTGATAACAGACTCTTCAGTTAATCCAGTGCTCTGAAAGTATTCCCCTCCACCACATTCTGAGAATGAAAGCCTGGGCTAGACATTACAGGGAGGATCCAGTTTAAATTTAAAAGTACTTACAAATTCTGCATGCCAAACAAGTACAGACCATTTTTTCCCCATCAAAAAGGGGGAGGGAGGGGGCTGTACCTGTAGGTTATGTGCTTCTGTCTCCACTTCTGGCCAGTGAGTGCATACCGTTTTTTCCTCCGGCTGTGACGTAGGTGGGGATGATCCGGGACTCCACACCGAGGCTTCTTCATCCACCTGCAAGTAAAGGAAAAAAAAAGCAAGCTACGCAAAGAGTTTGGAAAAGAGATTCCAAAGAACTCAGGAGGTGACTGGAAGTCCTCTGAGAGATGGCCAGTGCTGACCCCAAGAAGGGTTCAGTCCTTCCTCTGTCAGGTTTATCCTCTTAGCGCAGGGCTGTACACCCCACCTCTGCTGGCAATCCACACACCTCAGCACACCAAAACCACTTCATTTTTCCTTTTGGAAACACAGATTCCAGATCAGGTAGCCCCTATGCTTGACAAGAGCTTAATGATGATAATGCCACAAGCGACCCAAATCAAAATCACAGGTGGGTGTGCCCTGGGATCAAACTCAGCTATCACCTACTGGATCCACTCTCCATCTGGTAAAGTGCTCCTGTGCCACTGAAAAACAAATCCAGTTCATACCTCACTAGGTAAAACTGAACAAGGGCAAGCACAACCCTTCCAGGTAGTAACTAAGGCTTTCACCTGGAATGACCAGAACAGATCCCTCCAGTCTCTGGGTCACACACACCAAATTCCATTAGGTTCTCCCCATAATCCCTGACTCTTGATGTCACTCATGATGTAGGAAAGTCTAGTCTCTATTGCCAAGTGAACTGGAAGAGCAAAGGATGCTGTCCCTTGCACAGGGATTCAGGCAATATTGTCAGAGAAGTCCACTCTCCTTCCCTACCTCCTTTACCTCCAGCCTTGACAGATCTTTTGTTTCTTTCTTGTAGCAGCTTGGGGGTGGTCAAACACTGGCAGAGGTTGCCCAGAGACGTGGCAGAATCTCCATCCTTGGAGAGGTTTTGGAGATATTCAAAACCCAACTGGAAATGATCCTGGGCAACCTGCTCTAGATGTCCCTGTTTTAGCAGAGGGTTGGAGTAGATGATCTCAAGACGTTCCTTCCAACCTCAATGATTCTCTGACAGAGAATCAAGGAGAAATAGACTGTTCCTCAAAATACACTTGCTCGTGTGGGCACACTCCAGAGAAGCCAGAAGTGGCTTATGGAGAAACAAATCTGCCCATCACTGCATGTGGCAGCTGGGGAAGAAAGAAACAAAGACAGAGACTGAGGAACTACAGGTACTGGTCTCCACAGGCCCCCAAGTCACATCCTTTAAGATTTTGCAGTGCAGCCCAGGACAGGAGAGCAGAGCCCAGGAATAACACAAGCAGTCTCTGGCCACAGCCTCCCTAAGGCACTGCCTCAGCCACTGGAATTCTTCAGGCTTTTCATGCATTTGGCCCACTAACTCTGATGGCAAAGGCAACTGTCCAGTGTGACACAAAGCCCTTAAGAACACTTTGCAAGACATGCCACTGCCTCATTACACACAAGAAAAGCACTGTAGCCAGTCCTGGCCCACTTCTCACACAGGACACCAAATTCTCTCCCTCCTCCTCAGTAAGGTTTCTCCCACATCCTTGGCCACCCAGCGGCCAACTTTTGGCCTCCAAATGCAGACATTCCTCCATCAACTGTAGCCAGCCAATGGCAAGTAGTCCATGCTTGTGCCTAAACAATGTATACCTTATTCTTTTATTAGCCCCAGACCTTTAGGAGAGTCTCCCACCACCAGTAGATGGTTTACAAGACTTTTTGCCAGGACACCTTTTAAATTTAAAGCAACCAGACAAACAAACACTGTGCCTCACCAGAACATTCTTTCAGAACACACACACCTGCTCCCAATTCAGGCAGCCACGCAGCCCTTTCCTGATTCTACTTCCTATATGTAACTCTGGTTGCTTATAAATTTCAGTGCAGTCATCTGTCATCATCTTCCCACCAAGAACAGAGCAAATGAGAGCTGTTATACACATTGCACTGTACCTGACAAGAACCCAAGCTGTGTATATAAAGGCAGCACAGATCTTCCCCACTTACATCACCTCACATTTATCAGCACTGTACATCTTTCAGAAATCCAGGCAACCTGTGGAAATTGGATCTGTCTTGCCCACACAACTGCTGCCACCTTCAAAGAAAAGCAGTACATCTAAGATTTGCTTTTAGATATATCAATTCAACCTGAACACACTGTGTTTTTCCAAGTGTCCTTTATTTGTGCTCTTTTGCATTGCTTCTAGCACTTTCCTAGCGAGACCTCACACTTACTGTCACCTCTATTCTCCCAGATACTTCCTGAGTTTTCAGGGTTTTTTTTTAATTCCACTCATATGTTATGATACAATGTTTTTATTATAACCTTATACAAGCCATAGCGTGAATCAGGTTTTCACCTCTTGAGCATCATGGGAACTCCAGTAGTCTGAACAGCATCATCATCAGGCCCTGACTATAGTCAGAAAAAAGCCTTCTGTTTTATCCTTACCAGTATCATCTAGAAGATAAAAATTTAACAGAGCAGTACTACCAAACCAGCCTACATGTGTAGAGAAGTCACTGGGGCTGTCCAGGGCAGTGCTGACACACCAGCAGGACCTCACACCTCAGCATCTGTTTCCTGTAAGAAAACCTTGGCAAGTTCCCAACACTTGCCCTATGCCCAGCTGGCCACAGGAATTCACCCTCCCACAGCTCAGTCCCCTGCTATCAAAGCTAGAGCTGCACAGAGACCCCACAGAAACTGAATTCCCTCCAACAGTCAAATTCCCTGCCCCTTTGCCAGCTCCAGGTACAGGCAGTTCCAGAGGAAGCTGCAATACCAACACCTGAGGCTTCAAGGACTTCTTGAGCCAAAGCTTCCAAGGTAGAGCTGCCAAGAGACTCATGCTGCCCCATGGCCCCTAACTACTCTCTCAACCCCATTTCACTTAGGCCTGTCTGAACCCCCATATTCTACCACTGTTTGTTCCAGAGTTCAGCTACTGCCTGTCCGAAGCCAAGTAACAGAGCCCAGGTACCTGGTTGGAGCTCAGCAGCACCCAAGCTGTCAACAACCTGAGCTAATGTCAAACTGAGAATGTTTATCTGGATCAGGGTACAAATCCAGCCATCTCTCCTCTCAGCAGGGCAAGTCTGTGGCAAAATATCCACAAAGCTGTAGCTTGCTGCTGTTCATCATCTGTAGCTGAGCTTTATGACAGTCATTCTCTACTGAGCAGTTTGGACAACCCTCTCTGTGTTCCAGGGGAAATCATCACATCAGAAACAACAAAAGACAATTACTTGAAGCAAGATTCAGATACTTATGGTTGCTTCCCCCCCTCCCTATTTTTTTAAATGGGAACACTGGATCATCAAAATTTATACTTGGCACTCTTGAGGCGCAGACTATTGCATTCCTCCAGCTGCTTGGCATGAGAAAACAGGCAATTTCCAAAAGCAGTGACATCCAGTTCTTGTCCAGACACAGCTGCTTTCCCCAGCTCAGGCTCCAAGCCCTTCACAAGACTCTCCTAAAGAGAGGAAGCTGTCACTCTCAATCCCCTACACTTGAGCTGGTGGGAGTGGTATCTTAACAGTTCTGGTGCACCCCAAGGTGAGAGAGCCACACAACAGGCTCAAGACAAAGCACAACACACTTCCAGTACAAGTAAGATAATTTCTCAGATCCCTCCAAGGCCATGTGATTGACCATAACAAAGACAAATCACCACTTCTGTTCAGCACTAGTGTGCCTTCTCTCCAGCATGCTCCAGGACTATATCCTTGCCCAGCTGCTCAGTTCAGCCCACCAGCTGCAGGCAGACACAAAATTTGCTGAGGCACCATCAGTTGCAGGGTCTGAGGAGGCTGTTTTATATATTCTCCCTGCTCTCTTTACAGGAAACTACATAGCCTCAAGACAGACCCTCTGCTGAATGGACTCCCACCCAACTTTCCTTTGGGGTACCAAAAAGCATCACCAGTGGTGGTGTTTCTTTCAATCTCCCACTAGCAGCACCTGCATGGTGACTCCACATGCTCGGGTACCAATCTTGGGGGAAAAAACAAGCTCAGGATTTGAGGGCATGTGGGAAAGGAGACGAGAAACTTTAGGCTTCCATAATAAGTGTAAATAGAATATGCAGAATTTGTTGCCTAACAAAGAAACCACAGAAAATAATAACTTTGCACAACTCTGATTCTTACAGTCACTTTAAAGAGACAGAACTTATGACACTGATGGACGTGACAGAAAAATTCATAACTGAAGTCTCAAAACTCATACCACAGACTGAAACAACAGCTTAGTAAATGCTTGAGTAATTCAGAGCCCTTGGAGGCAGCCTGCCTTGCCAGCTCTTTTCCTTCTGCTCAGCTTCCACAACCAGGTCTGAGGAAGTGACAGCCCAACACAGCTCAGGCAGATGCCCCTCCAGCTCAAACAACAGGCTCACAGCTAACAGCAATCTGGACCTCTTTTTCCATTCATGTAATTTCTAGGCAAATTCCACCCTGCCATACAACATATGGAACCACTGACTCAGGACAGATGGAGGCAGAGCAACCCAACATGCCTCCAAAGCACACCAGAGTCTGGTTGCAGCTGAGGTATCAAGCTTTTGGAGACTTGAGGTTTCAGAAGAGGGAATCATCTGGGTTTTTCACTCATCAGCCTTTGGGTGTTCATGCACTGATCAACCCCTACCCATAAATACAAACTCACTAAAATGTGGGCAACACCTTCCTTTCCTTCAGAAAAACTTTTTCTTAGTAAAGCAGGTACTCCCACATGCAGTTTGCTCCTTTCCCCTGTCACCCACAAGGCAGCAGAAGCAGCTCCTTAACTTTCCAAACTAGCACCCCAATATCACAGCCCCTTCTTTCCCCATCCCCTTCCAAATCATCAGCATCCCAGATTCAAGCTTCTGCACACCAAACGCACACATAGAGCCTTGCTCGATGGCTCTGCTTCAGCATTCACCTACAAACCATGTTATTAATGGCAAAGAGATCTCAGATGGAAAATTCCCACCTTTAAAAAGCATTTTGTTTTCAATGCATTTGAAAAGCAAACAGGATTTTCTCTGTCCCTCAATGGAGGGGGACATCTTTAGCTCTTCCAGTGAGCTAAAGAAGGGAACGTTATGTTCACTGGAGAGGTAGTCCCAGCCCAGGACGATCCCCTCCTGCCCAATTCACTAATTTCTTCTGTTTCTCCCTCTTCTTGCAGTCTGGAAGGCATAAAACCAAACCCCTTTGTTCTTTACATTATTTGGTTACTTTGTGGCCCTTTTTTTTGTGCTGTGGTGTCCCTTTTGCCAGCAGTGTGCCCTAAGAGGAGAGACTAAGAACCAGGCAGAGCATGCTCTGAAAAGGTCTGCTAATGTAGCAAGGGGCAGGGGCAACTAGGCAGGGCCTAAGCAAGTTCCATTGGGCTTCCTCTTTTTGCTCACCATGAGATGCTTTTTCCCCCATAAAGCCTCAGGAAAACCTTCTCTGCATTCTGCTTTAGCCAGCAGATGCTCCCCAGACCAAGAGCAGATGGATCCAGCCATATACACAACACCCAAGTGACCAGACAAGGAGCCACTTCCACACCACCCTTTGCAGCCCACATTGATGAGAAGACTAAAGAACAAAGTCCCTCCAGCCCTGGTGATTTACACCAATTCCTCTGGGCTGCCAAAACTCTGATCACAAACAACAACACATGGCCAACATACAGCAGAGAACATCTAATGTCCAAAAAATGGCAACTATGGGCAGTTAAGTAGCCCTGACTATCATCATCAGACTACAATAACTCACTTCAGTTCAAACGATGGATCTCCACAAATAGCATCTATGGAGATACACAAATCCAATTAATTAAGAAATAGATTAGAAGCCATTTCTAGAGCCAGAATTTTAACCTAAATTCAGACGGAGATGGAAATAAATGAAACCCTTGATGTCCTCCACTTTTAGAAGCTCACAGGATTCATGCTTTGATTGTGCACCAGCAATGGGGATCTGTGTTCAAAGAACAACAGTAACAAGAGCTTCTCCTCACACTCACAAAAAATACTGTTGACAAAAAGAAAAGTGGAATTGTCCACATGTTTTTGTTAGAAACACCTTTCAATAATCAAGACTTCTTTGATACAGTCAGTCAGGCAAATCTATCCCTTTTGAAGACTTCTTGCACCTGGAATAATTACCCAGGAAATATGACAATGCATTAAGAAAGACAAAGACAAAAGTAGCCTATATTAATCTTACTCAATAGTTGTCTGGTCCAAAACTCCTGTTACTGGGATTCCATAAAACTGTTGCATAGTGGCAACTGCAGACTGCACAGCTTTTCCCGACTGCAAGGCAGACATTTGGCTGTCAGATGGAAGTAAGTAGCCGTAAGTTTTTAACCAACCCTGAAAAAGAAAGAAACAGATGGTAAGATGCCACAGTAAGTTTTCAACATAACAGTTCAGAACATTTCCTCAAAAGAAAAAGTGACAAACTAGCTCAAAAAATTCAGCCATCTCTCTTTTTTTTGGTTAGGTTTGGTAATACCAGCTGATCCCTAGGAAGGGCTGAAGACCCAGCTTAATATCACCTTTCCTGATGGGACAAGGCAGACCTACCAATCAAAAATGAACATCATCCCTACTGGGCAACTGGGGCAGACTTAGGTCTTGAGAGCACCAGAAATGCCCAAGAAGCTTTGTTCTTGTTCCAGGGACTTCCTGTGCACCCTGTCCCCTTGCCATCATGAGACTCCTCAGTCCCCACAGCAGCAAGCTCCCAAGAGCCCACTGCCTACCACCCACTGCTGTCTCTGGACCATCATTCCAAGAAAACAGCTTAATAGCCCTGAGTTCAGCTTTGCACTTGCAAAAAGCACAGGAATAATTCTAAAAAAACTCAAATGAACCAAAACAAACAAATAAACAACAAAAAAAACCACACTCAGAAACTTTGAAGACTCTGATTAGGTGGGTGTTTCCTCTACCAACAGCTAATACCAGCGAACTGTCAGAACAGGAAAACAGCCAACTCTCCTCAAGGAGTTCCGTCCCTTTTCCCTGCCTCCACCCTAAAACGCAGCCTTAGATAAAACCATGTGTCAAACTTGTCAAAATGCTAAGGACAGCATTTTCAAAAACACACATTAATTCAGGGTTTTTTTTCCTCTCCTGCCTTCCCCTCCCTCACTTTGATACAGGGAGAAACCAGAATATTAAGTAATAATAATAACAATAATAATAGAATAAAAACTTGTTTTCATAAACCTTTCCCCACAACTTTTCATGCACACCCCCTAGTGCTTCATTCTTCTGGTTGATTCAACACTTAGACCAGGATTAATATGAGACCAACATATATCCCATAAGCTTTTTCCCAATCCGTCTGACCCACAGGACAGTCCTCACCACGTAAGCACTGATAAATCATCTGCATGCACTGTTCTTCGACTGACAGCATGATCACTCTGGGAAAGGGGAGAGAAGAGGCTTGTTCTCCCTTAACATAACACAGCAGCAGGAAAGGGGCTCAAGTCAGGAGAAGCACAAGTGGGAGAACAATCCCTGTTTCTTTGTGGCAACAATAAGATGCCAGAAGCCATTAGGGAGAGAGAAAGGAGGCCTTGCTTCCAAAGCAGGAGAAAGAATCATAGAAGGATTGGAAGCCCATCTCATTCCACTCCCCTGCCATGGCCAGGCACACCTTCCACTGTGGTCTACTTGGTTGCTCCAAGTCCTGTCCAACCTGGCCTTGGACACTTCCAGGGATCCAGGGGCAGCCACAGCTTCTCTGGGCACCCTGTGCCAGGGTCTCACGGCCCTCACATTCCCTCCCAATCTCCCATCCATCCCTGCCCTCTGGCAGTGGGAAGCCATTCCCCCTTGTCCTGTCCCTCCATGCCTTGTCCCAAGTCCTTCTCCAGCTCTCTTGGAGCCTCTTTAGGCACTGGAAGGGGCTCTGAGGTGTCCCCAGAGACTTCTCTTCTCCAGGTGAACACCCCCAGCTCTCCCAACCTGGCTCAGAGCAGTGGAGTGCCAGTCCTCAGAGTATCTCTGTGGCCTCCTCTAGCCTTGTGCCAGCAGCTCCTCGTTGGCCTCGTGTTAGGAGCCCCAGAGCCACAGGCAGTGCTCCAGGTGAGGTAGAGAAGCGACACGAGAGCACGGGCTGGGCGCGCCGAAGTTCCCCAAGGGCGGGCACATACAGTGTCACTAAACACGGACATTACCAATGGCTCCAGACAAAGCTAAGCTGCAAAACTGCTCCAAGACCATTTGCTACCCCTGCCTTGGCCTCTGACAAGCAGAGCAATGCGGAAACACTTCATTATGACCAACATTAGCTGCCCTCCAGCAGCGACGGCAGAGCACAGTAACCAAAACAGCTCGGAGTGGGGCTGGCCTCGCGTATCCCCCTTCCTTCCCGGCCGCACTCGGAGGCGGCAGCGGGAAAGGGGCATCAGACGATGGCCACCTGGACACGCCGAGAAACTCCTCCCGGGGACTGATGCTCATGACCACCCAGGAGGGGCACGGCTGCTTCTCCAGCCGGTCCCCAACTTGCCGAGGCGCGGCCGGAGGAGCTGTGCCCGCACAACCGAGCTCAGCCCGGCCCTGCGGGAGATGATGGAAGGTTTCTGGCGGAGGAGGCGGAGGAACCGCTGCCCGCTCGGCTTTCCGGCCCACCCCGCGACACCCAGCGCACATCGCGGCCCCGGGACGCCGGTGGCAGCCGCGGCCCCGCCCGGCCCCGCTCGCGTACCTACCCGGCCGGTGCTGGTGTCGGCGGCGGCGCGGAGCAGCGCGCAGAGCAGCGGCAGCAGCGGC
>NW_024580668.1:12651310-12653265 GCF_017639235.1 Corvus kubaryi | reverse complement strand
AGTCCCTGTGAGGGTAAACGTGGGGCTTGCAAGCAACCGGCTACCGGAGCCGGCAAGGGGGAATCGCCGACCGATCGAGCGGCTGCTAGCGATCCTGAGAGCGGATCGGGTGATTCCAAAAAGGGGGGCCCCGCCAGAACTTGTTACTGTGTTGGGAAAACATAAGCGGGACCCTGAAGCTATTACAAGTGAGTGTTGTGAACATTTTTGCTACTAGTAGCTGGTTTGAATGTTGTTGTGTTGCTTATATGTCTGTGTGGATATTGGTTGTTGTTGGATTGCTTTTATGTCTATGTGGCTGTGTATTTGCTCACCTATCTGTTTGTAAATCGGGGGCGTGCGTGTTGCCGTGTGTTGTTTGAGAGTGTGATATTGAAGCATTTGTTTGGGGGGGTGCTCAGAATCGTGGCTGGGAGAACCCCTTCCCCTCAGTGGTTCGGTTTGGATTTATGGGAGTTTATAAATCCAATAAGACACTGGATAGAGAGGAGAGGCAAACGAGTCCCTTTACAGGGAATATACAGAACCTCTGCAGGAAGATTAGTGACTCTTGATTGGGAACAACCAGCAGCAGAGAATTTAGGGCTTGAAAGAGTATGTGGAATAGCTTGTTTTTGTGCATGCATCAGAACTTTTCATTCAACAAGAGGGTGGCATGTTGCATGGGTATTAATACAGTGTAAAGTTTGTAAGAGAAGGTGGCACTAATCTTCTGCCAGGCGGCAGAGCCTGTGTTCTCAGTGCTATCAGGGGTACTCTAATGAAGTTGATTTTGAGCCTGAGATTTTAAAGATTGTGTGTGGAAAGTCACATTTGGTACCTGAGATTTGGGAAGTTCGGGAAGAAAACTGGGAAAGAACTGTGAGAGAGTGCGAAGAAGGATTTGGGTGGAAGCGAGATAAAACTAGGAGACGGAGATAGAAACAACAGTGGCCAAGCAGGGAGGGAGGTCGTTACCCCCATCCCTCAGTAGCTATATGGTAAAAGCATAGGCTCGACTCTTTCTGTTCATGTGTCCTATCTGCATGAGTGATAGGAGGGACTCCCTGCTTTGTGTGTGGGGGGGTAAGAAAACTCCAGCCCCACACCGGCTGTGGGTCTTAGCTCAGTGCGGATTTTGTGGAAGTCGGAGATGTTATAATTCTATTTATTTAGCAAGCAGAAATCTGTGCCCAGAGTGTTGGGAAGGCAAGGAACATTCTGTGTTGAAACTTTTGTGTGGCAAGGAGCATCACATTCCTAAAATAGTGTGCTAGAAACAGATTGGGAGGAGATAGTAAAGACTTCTGAAGAAATTTCAAGTTGCAGCAAAGCAGGCTTGGCAGAAGGCATAGGAGAATTTATAAAGAGTGTCTTAAACACTATACAGGTGACCCGAAAGGGGTGGCACGGTATTTGAGTAAACTCAAACTCTGAATAGGATGGGAACCAGACAAAGTAAGGAAATTCCCAGAGCAAGCCCGCTGGGCTGTATCTTGGCACATTGGAAAGAGATCGTAGGAGCTGGAGGCACAGAAAATAAAAAGAACCCTTATAAAATATTGTACCCAGTGGTGGTCACTGTATAAATTAGAAAAGGAAGCAAAATGGCCATCTAATGGAACTTTAGATTATAATACCTTGCTCCAGTTAATGCTGTTTCTGAGACGGGAAGGTAAATGGGAAGAAGTTTCTTACACTGATGCGTTTTTCTCCCTCCGAAATCACCCTGAATGGCAGAGAGATTGTGGAAACAAACCCCCCAGTGATCCTATGGTGCTAGCTCTGGAAAAAGAAAATAAAAAAGGCCGAGGAAGAATTAAGCAGTGTTGTTCGTCATGCAGTATAGATCAGAGATGTACAAGGTCAGACAAAGTCTATCAAGCAGCAGCCCAGGGACAAGATGATGATGAACTAACAGATTTGCTTAAGCCTCCCCTTAGGAGACAGGAAGAGGATGCAGACTCGGAAGGAAC
>NW_024580668.1:12625516-12651300 GCF_017639235.1 Corvus kubaryi | reverse complement strand
GGGGGGGTCGTCACTCAGGGGCCTGGCCAAGATGTGGGTGTGGCCCCAGGCAGCAGCAGCACAGCTGAGAGCAGAGCCGGCAGCGCACGGGGAGCTGAGCAGCACAGTCCGGCCCGGCCCGCACGGCCCCGAATGCGACCCCAGGAAGAGCGCGCAGGCACGAGCAGCCCCGATAGCCCCAGCAGCCCTGGCAATTCCAACATGGGAGCAAGCGAAAGAGAAAGAGAAAGCAAGAACGCAGCGAGACAGAAAACAGCAGCCACTCGGAAAAAGGCAAAAATCATTGTAGCTAAGGTTTTAGGAATAGTAAAATGGTATAATGTTAAACAAAATTATGGTTTTATAACAAGATGTGACAACCAAGAAGACATATTCATTCATAGAACTGCTATTAAAAAGAATAACCCTGAAAAATGCATCCCAAGCTTGGGAGATGGAGAAGTGGTAGAGTTCAGGATTATTCAAGGAAGGAAAGGCCTGCAAGCAGCAAATGTCACTGTGCCTGATGGTGTTCCTGTAAAAGGCAGTATATATGCTAAAAATCATAGTCATGTTAGACAATATCTTCATTATAAGCCCCTCCTACAGTCTCCCTTTCCTAATCCCACCTTTCCCTTTTACCCTATATCCTATTACCCCCAGTGTATTCCCAATCTGTTTTTTCACGCATGGTTTCCCTCACAAAATGATGCCTTTGCCAATTGTTTCCCCAAAAATCCCTTTCCAATGCCGAATGGGGGATGAAAAGGGGGAGAGAAGAAATTATCTGTTGTTGTTTAGAGTTCCAACAGGTACAAATGGAAGAAACCCTCTCCTGCCTCAGTTTCCCCACAAAGCATGCCCGGAGAGTCCCTTCTGTCTCCCTTCTGTCAGCCTTAAGATGTTCCAGAGAAAAAATCCGTTTGGACATTTAAAGACTCAGGAGGGTGGCTTGTTTTGTTTTAAAACTGTTCTTGTTGTTTTTCCAGTTGTTTTCAATGTTAAGTTTTAAATCTCTTTTTGTTAAAAATAAACAGGTGAAGTGTTGGGACCCTCCCCCCTGCTGTGGGGTCCTGGGAGAGGGGCCCTGGGGGGGAGGCATGGGGTTTCCCTGGCCCTGGTCAGCCTCATTCCCCGTTGGTTGTTTTGTGTTCCCCTGCATGGGCAAGGACCCTCAGGTCCCATGATTGAACAGTTCCTCGGCAGAGCTCCGGCCATGCGGTTGGAGAAATAAACATCTCTCTGAAACATCTACCAAGAATCAGTCCATATATATTTCTTTTCCACGGGCCTCGTTGTGTGATACATGTGTTGCAGTATCCCTGCTGTAACAGGTCAGGGCTGCCTGTGCTGCTCCAAACCTCAGCTCACAGCCAGGCAGGAACGCTCGGTTCCTCCCCCTGGGCGGAGCATCTCCCAGTGGGTTGATGTAACTTTAGGGGCCATGCAGTGAGGCTTGGTGGCCCATTAGCAGAAGATATGGCCTGGAGGGAGTTATCAGGGATGTGTCATGGAAGAGATAAAGAACCCTGCCCCAGCTGGTTTCAACAGCTGGTGATAGAATGCTCGATTTTGGTTACATCTTACACTGTAACCTGAGACAGTCTCAAACAATTTCTTCCATGCGTGTCAACAGCAAGAAGTAGAGTTGTTCCAGTTTTTGTTGTGAGCTCAGGACTGTGCTGGGAAGACTGTGCCTGGAGGAGCTGTGGGTTATACTGGTACCATCCCCAGCATCCTCACTAGGAAATTATGGGCAGTTAAAAAAAAAAAAAGGAGAGCATAAGTTTTAGCTTTGAATGTTAAAGAGTGTTGAACATGAGCTAAGCAGAGCACTTACAATCATAGAATCACAGAATATGCTCAGCTGGGAGGGACCCACAGGGCTCATCCAGTCCCACCCCTGGCCCTGCACAGACACCCCAACAACCCCACCCTGGGCATCCCTGGCAGCGCTGTCCAAACGCTCCTGGAGCTCTGGCAGCCTCGGGGCCGTGCCCATTCCCTGGGGAGCCTGGGCAGTGCCCAGCACCCTCTGGGGGAAGAACCTTTCTTTCCCTGATACCCAGCCTGACCCCCCTGACACAGCTGCAGCCGTTCCCTGGGTGCTGTCCCTGTCACAGAGCAGAGATCGGAGCTGCCCCTCGGGAGGAGCTGCAGCCCCAGGTGGGGTCTGACCTCAGTCTCCTCCAGCTGAACAGACCAAGTGCCCTCAGCTGCTCCTCATGGGCTTCCCCTCAAGGCCCTTCATCCTCCTCCTGTCCCTCCTTTGGACAATCTCTAACAGCTTTAGATCTTTTTTAGAAGGTGGTGCCCAAAACTGCCTCCAGTACTCAAGGTGGGCCCCAGTGCAGAGCAGAGTGGGACACTCACATCCCTCAACCAGCCTGATGCAGCCCAGGACACTTGGAACCAAAGCAAGGATTGTGCTCTTTGGGGTCATGCCCAAGCTTTGATTTTCACCCTCAATACCATCTAAATCTTTGTTCTTGTGCCCCTACTCTTTCCTCACTGTGTGTTGCTGGATCTCAACACTTTCTCCTGCAGTGCCATTGTCAGGACTTTATTGCACTTCTTTCCCTCTTCTGCTTCTTTTATTTTAAAATAAAATTTTCTGTGGATAAATCCATGCTGTTGTCTTCCTTGCCTCCCCAAGACATTACCAACCCTCCCCAAACTCTAGTCCTGGCTATGCTTGCAGAGTCTGCTGCCATCTGGGATGTAGTCAGCCTCATCCCTGGTCCTGCAGCTGGAGGTGGGAAACCCTGGGCTGTCCTGTCACAGCAGCTGCACATTCCCATGGGGTATGGTGTGAACAAATGGAACAGAGGGAATCTGCAGGTCTAGCCCTAATTATGGAAATTTCACCATGATGTAGCAACACTGTCTCACCACTATTTTAACAGTTCTGGGGCATCTTGGATGGACCCTGGAGCTGGTTCCTTGCTCTCCTTGTCCAGGACTGCTGATGGATCCTGTTTGCACCTTGTGGGACTGTACCTTGCTACTGAGGGCATGACTTGCACTGGGGCCACCCTTGGCTTCTGGCTTGTCCCCCCCCCAGGAAGCCCCGTTGTTGCTGCTTTCTGATGCATCTTGTTGCAAAATCCTCATTTTGGAGTTCCAGTAAACTACTGCTGCCTTCTAGTGGTGTTACAAGCTGCCCTCTGGCTTGTGTTTGAGTGGAGCATGATCTCACAGCAGCTGCTTTGGGATGGAAAACAGAAGAGCAAGGATAAAACAGGTGTTTTGTGACCAGTCTCTCTCTCTGGCCTTGCAGCCAGCAGGGTGATAGCTGTAGCAGAAGACAGCTGAGATATTTTGTGGTTCAGCTGCTCTGAAGCTCATTCTCTCTAAAGTGTGCTCGGTTCACCTTCAGGTCATGCTGCCACTGTAAGGGGAGCAAGAATTCAAACTGAGCATCTCCTCGGGGTTGATGACAATGATCAGAGGTTGGTCACTCTGTCACTGCAAAGGCCTTTGTGGCCCCTGTCACTGAACCTGTGCTGGGTAAGGACCCGCTCCCAGAGCTGAGCTTGCAGGAAGTGACACTCAGTCACTGATGAGATGCTGAGTCCAAACCATCTCCACAGTGGTTTCAAGCACCGTCTGCCTGATGCAAGGTGTTGGGAGAGCCACAGGAGCCCCTCGCCTGTACAGGGAGGAAGAGGAGGAGGCCTGGGATGAACAGACCTCAAGCCTCAAGCTCTGCCTGTCTGTACTGTGTAGATGAAGCATTTGCCTGGGGCTGATGAAGTAAAACTTACAAAGAATATTTTTCCAAATGATGAAAGATTACTTAATTACGTGACCTGCAAGAGGTGAAAGAAAGAAAGGTATGATATTAAAGAAATATGGAAGGTAACTATGATATGGCCTGAGAACAGAATGGGTGCTTTGCATTTCCAGTGTTATTAAAGGTATTTATGACAAAAGGATTAAAGTATGGAAAAGGCTTAAAAAAACCACCAGAGGAAAAGAAAAAATCCAAACTCAAACTCAACAAAAGCCAAACAAGAAGAAAACAAAGCTGACAGACAAGAGAAGAATACTCAACTCTATACCATGAAGTAGAACTGCAGTCCAGACAGAAAGTGCCCTAAATACAGAGACACTCTGAGAAATCATGAATGGAAAGAGCTGTCATAATTAAAGTTCAGTAGGACAAAGGACAGTCTAAATCTTAGAAAAATGAAGGCTTTTCATAAAGTGACTCTTTTGACAATGCAGTGATTCATTAAGCTCAGCTCTGCCCAGCTACATTTATAGTTCCAAGGCGATTAAAAAATCTGTGGCCTTTTGGAGTTGTTTGCTGTGTAATTAGGAATGCACCCATTTTTCTGCTCGGCTTTTAAAAATGGGTATTTTATAGCACATTCTCTGTACTTTCAGCAGTCATTGCTTCCTGATGCTCCGACTGTGACTTTGGCAAGCTCCAAGCTCCCTGGTTCTCAGCGCTGCTGCTGTGCTCCTCACACAATGTGCAACATGTGGAAATCACTGAGGTCTTCTGCCCCACATGCCAATAACTCAAAACCAGATCAGGACTGCTGTCCTCCAGAAACCTTGAGTTCCTACAGCAGTGCAAGGGAGGAAAATACCAAGTCTCTTAGTTAGGCTTCTTATTTCCACCATTTTGGCAAATTTTAAAAGCCACAGAGATTTTCTGTGAGAAAGCCAGTAAGAATCTGTCTCCACTTAATGCAAACGTTATTTTAAATGCCTTCACTGAACACAAACAATTCCCTTGTGTGCAAGGCAAATCCTAGAATTGTGGGTTCTCAACCTTGGCCTCTCAGTGCTGTAGTCAAAAAGAAGAAGCAAATTTAGATGAATGAAAGACCCTAAGGCTCCTTTATAGGAAGCCCTGTGAAAGCAAGAGACTCTTCCAGAATGTTATTTTAATTTTTTGCACTTTGGAGATTATGAACATGTCAAAACTAATTTTCAAAGCTGCTTTGGCCATACACCGTTCATCTGGGGCTGTTTTCGTTTCCTTCTATCATGGGGTGCACAAGAAGAATTTAGAAATTCAGTTAAGGAAAAGACTTGCATGATCTGCAGTTGCCTTTGGATGCTTTTACCTGATGCAGGAGTGAGGACTTGAGAGACAGCTGGGCCAGCTGCAGCAGATGAGTCTGTTAACACAGAAATGTAACTCTGTCCAGAATACAAGGGTTAAGGTAACTTTAAGAAAATCCAGATTTTTTAAGATTACATGCCCAAATCCCAGTCTAAAATTATTAATCCAAAAAAGAGATCATGAGTGCTGAAAAAGAGATACTTTGACTTTGTAATGAGCCAAACATCTTAGTACTGAGGAAGAATAGTGAAAGAAGAATAAAAGCATTTAATGAAAGAAAGCTTTGCTTTGGTTCCTATTCAGTGTCTGTTCCTGCTGATTTGTTTTTCTGAATCAGAGTACTGATGGATGGAAAAATACTCATCAGAAAAGGTTACCTAAGGGATTTTATTGAATTGTTAATAGCATTAACAATTAATACCAGTTGCTAATAGCAAAAATTGTAAGGGCAATCTATAGATGTGATGTGACTCTGGTTTTACCCTTTTAGATGACGATAAACCCTAATCCTGCAGTAAAGGTTTGCAATATGTGATCCAAGCTGTTGATCAGTCCTACACAGGGACACCTGGACCTGCTCCTCCTGCAGCAGTGCTGTGCCTGGAGGCATCAGGGGGTGCATCTTCCCACCAGGGTTTGCTCCCTGATCTCCAAAGTACTGCTGTGTTTCCATTTTCTGCCTCTAAGTGGACTGACTGCAGTCCTGACAGAGAACACCCAATCTTTGTGTTTCAGCATAGGGGTTTCCCCATGTTCAAGAGAATTTTCAGGTTCTTGTGCCCCTCTGGGATGAAGGGCATACTGCCTGGGAAAATATTCCTGCATAAACAAGACTGATGACCTTTTTTTTATAGTTAAAGCAATGAGAACCAGAGAAGCAGGAGGCAGTGATGGAAGGAAGGTAAGAGCAGGTGTGTTCAAACCAGGCCTCCCTTTAGCACCCAGATTTTCAGTGAAGAGACTCCCGATTGTGTGCAACTTTCTGACAACAGCTCCCTGGCAAAAGGAAGGATGCATGGAGGGTGTTTAGTGTGCAGCAGGGATAATCAATTCCTGAAACTTGGATCAGGGGACCAATGGCTTCTGAGCCATCACAGTCCCTGTGCCAATGGCATCACAGCACAGTGGGAAGGCAGGAATTGCACTGGGAAGATGCAGCTGGATGGTGTAAAACAAATGAGGAACAGACCTGCCCCTCCACACAGTGCTCAGGCCTTGATGCAGTGAGAGAGCCAGTGCTGGACACTGAGAGAAGAAAATGGGGGGCTGTGAAAGGGTGCAGGAGAGATTAGGAAGAGCTCTTTCAATAAGGAGACTGGGACCTAAAGAACTGCACTCCTGGTTTAGGGGAGCTGGAAATATTCCAGTGAATGAACCCTGGAACGGTAGTTACTAATTGGCTGCTGTAAAAGTAGAAAGGGTTGAGCAAGAGGCAAAAATGTGAAAATACATTATTTTCAATACTTTCAAGGTATTTTTGAATCTATAAAAATGTCAATTCTTCAGACTTTCAGGGAAGAGACAAGTTCCTGCGGATCTGATCCCAAAACAATTAAAAGCAAAACCAGATGTGTTGTTTGCTGTTAGGTGAGGAAGGAGCTCAAGGCGTGACCCAGCGAGCCCTGCCAAGGCAGTGCTGCTGCTTCTGACCCAGCAGTTGTAAAATCTCAATTAAATGCAGCTCCCGCAGTAGCAAATGGCCAGGGTTCCATGTGAGCTTCAAAAGCAAGAGCAAAAATAGAAAAAAGAAACCAGAAAAAATTATCTAGAGGAGCACAAGTCCAATGAAAGCAGAGAAATACATTTGGGATTGAAAGCTTTTGTTTGTGGTCTTTTAAATAAGAACTTGACAGGCTCCAAATTATAACCAGCTGGCATCTAAAACAATTTTAGTAGATGGCTGGACCCCACAAATGTGTCCATGTGTCTACCCTTAAGGTCTGTAGGTGTTGGAGCAGCATGGGATGTGTTAGAAGGTCTGGGGCAGGCAGGAATAGATTGAAATAATGAATACTGCTGAAAAAAAAAAGAAACTGTAGGGATAAAGAATGGCCTTTGCTGCTATAACTCCCTGGCACATTCTCTTGGGGAAGGACATAGGAGGAGGGTGACTGGGTAAAAAGAATAATATAATCCTGTGGGGTGCTTTAGATAAATAATGCAGGAATGGATCTGCAACAGGAGAAACATCAGCTCAGTATGGAAATGGCCTTGAGGGATGGGGAGGGATACAAGACAAGGCTTCAGGATGTGTTCTATTTGATCCCTGGGCAGAGATCAGGATGGAAAAAGGGAAGGTGAGCCCAGGGCCTCCATCTTGTCAGGTGTGGATGACACAGGCACTGGAAAAGCAGGTGAGGGACTGGATCCTGCAGGTGCGGGGACTTCCCAAGGTGTCAGGGCAATTAAGGGATGCTGCTGGGTACTGGTGTGCCCACCAGCATGGGGAATGCAGGGCACCTGGATCCCCACCTCCAGCACGTGGGACTACCACAACAACCATCAAGCTTCAATCTGCTACTGGATGCACAGCAAAATCCACAGGAATTTGACCTACTGAACTACATATTGGCTGCAGAAGGGGAATTATAACATCCTGTGCACTGCCTAATGCTACTGCCAGAAGAGCAGGAGCAAGACCTTCTGCCTCCAGCCTTTTTGTGGTAAACTGAATTAATTCTGGGTTTATTGAATACCCTTGGCCACAGTGGAAAGCAGGGAGCCCACCTAGAGAGGCTCGTTAGAGCAAGGACTGGTGGTACAGTGCCACATTCCTGTAGGGATCCTGTTTGGCATGTCCTGAAAGCAGCTGGCAAGGCTCCCCAGCAAACCTCTTTCTGTTTATTGACAATTACAGTTTAATTTTTCACGTGGGAATTTGTATCAACAAGATTTTTAGCAATGATTTTTAGGATTCGATGCTGTTACGTACCAAACACCTGTTGTAGCTCACACCTGTGCTGGCAGCCCTGAGGGGCTGGGACAAAGTGTAGTAAACTTGGCAGATACTTTACCCACCCTGCTACTAAGGGGTGTTGCTACAAGCTTGTCTTGGCAAAGGACAGCAGCAGAGCTTGGGTTCACCAAGGGTTTCACAGTGCCCAGCTGTGTTATCCTTGCATCATCTGGATGCAGGAGAAGTTATCCTAAGTTGACAAAGCCTGTGTTTCATATGTGGCTGTGGTGTTTCATGGTCACTCAAATACAAGATAAACAATGAATTAACCAAGTGTTAGTTACAGTTATGGAAACAGCATTCAATTGGGAAGAGACCTGCCTGGTACAGAACAAAATGAAATGCCTGGAAGTAGATTTGGGTGGGAAGGCTGACTTTGCAGGAGCTCTTCTGGAAACACACTCACTTCAGACCAGCTGTGGTGTGTGAGCCAGGTTGGTGAGACCTGAGCAAACCTCTGAACCCCCAGACTGGAATTCTCTGCAGAGAATTGTGCCAGCATGGCAAGTGTGGCTGTAAGGGCCTCGTGTCAGCAAGGAGGCTTTGGAAAGGAGTGGAGATGTGGAGAGCAGCAGGGTTTAGTGGGAAAGAGAACCTTTTGCAGCTGGGTTTCTTTTCGCCATCTCTGTTTCTAAGGACCCAGAAATTTTCTTTCTTCTCCTTCCTAGGAATTCATTAGATTCTCTAATCTGCTGGGATTTACATTCATTACAGAAGAATGTGTCTGGTCTTTCCTTCTTCTTTCTGTTTCTTCCTTTCTTTCTCTTTTACACCATCCATATTTTTATCTCTTTTTTCCCTCTCCTGTAGAGACTTGGATTTCAAAATCTGCACTTACCTGTGGCAGTATGGCTGTGCAGAGATAATATAATATAATATAATATAATATAATATAATATAATATAATAATTACATCTTGTTCTAGGCTCTTTGCCTTCTCATGAATGGGAGACAATGGTCTAATGACTGGAGGCATTTCCACTGGGTGATTGACCAGAGTTCATTATTTTTCGTCTGTGATTGTTCTGATTCCCTAAGGTTTTGCTGTTGACGATTCTGTCCTACAGATAAAGATGGAAGAAATCCTGCCCTGTGAGGGTGCTGAGGCCCTGGCACAGGGTGCCCAGAGAAGCTGTGGCTGCCCCTGGATCCCTGGCAGTGTCCAAGGCCAGGTTGGATGGGGCTTGGAGCAACCTGGGATAGTGAAAGGTGTCCCTGCCCATGGCAGGGGGTGGACTGGATGATGTTTAATATTTCTTCCAAACCAAACCACTCCACATGCTTCCAGGTGCTATATCCCAGCGAGTAAGGATGAACTCTACTGCAGATTTATTCAGTTAACATTGATGTTTTGATCCCCTCGTGTGTTTTTCCCTCACACATTGCAAAAATCGAACTGTGTTTTGCTGCAGCCATACTCAAGCCATCCCAACCACATTAAAACCAAAAGGTCAACTAGGAGAGATATTATATCATAAAATATTTAATAAACATGGAGGCAAGGCTGCTACATCCTTTGTAGCTAATATCTAATGTATATAATATGTTTAGTTCTTTGCTAAGCTATGAAAGACCACTTTTTTTATTCTTTTCGGATATAAGATGTAAAGATCGTGGTGTGGACAAATGTGTACTTTTAAAAATGTCTGGGCAGTGAAGAGCAAACCATTTCCATGTTATGTTTGGGGTAACCTCAGGTGGTGCACAGGTCTTGACTTCTTTCATTCCAGTGCATGCTATTTTTATTACATGCTTCTGTTCTCAATTCTCTGTCCTCTGCATCAGGAACAGAAAATTAATTCTTTTCTCTGCATTACACAGAACAAATGTACAGGAGTTGCTTTTATGTCCCCTGTTTTGCTCTGAATAACCTGACCAGACCTGAGCACATCCAATGAAGCACTGAAAACCCATCTGATTTTTAGGATCCCTTCTGAAAAATCCAGACTATACCTTAGTACTACTGCTACTGCCAAATCAGTGACCCAGGAGATGATACAGATAGTGAGGGGATGCTTTTTCCTTATCTGAAGAAACGGAAAAGTGCAGAAGGGTCAGCTGGCACATGATTTGTAAATGCATAAAATGGACTGCTGTGCCCTAGGCCAGGGACTCAGCCAGCCCAGGGGATATCACCAGGTCAGAGGAGCTTCACGCTGATACCTGGAGAGGGCTCAGCTCAGGGAGCAGAATTTCTCAGTCAGCTTCTCAATGTCTGTCCTCCTCTTGGTAAATACAAATATTCCTGTTAGTCTTGTGACTCTCTAGCCCTTTTCTGGATCCTCTTCAATTCTTAACTACGGTTTTATTTCATGTCTATGACTTTCAATCTATATCACTGAGGTAAGAAAACATTCTTTATCTGTTTGCAACCTGCTGCCTTTCACTTTGTTGTGTCTTCCCTTGATTTTTCATTAAACAGAATAGAACCTGAATCACTGAGGCTGGAAAAGACTTCCAAGATCATCAATCCAACTGTTAACCCAGCACCACTGTTCACCAAGTGCCACATCCATGTTTTTTGAACACCTCCACTGCTTCCCTGGGCAGCTATTCCAATGCCTGACCACCCTTTCCATGAAGAAATTTCCCCTAATATCCAATTCAAACCTTCCCTGGCACAACTTGAGGCGGTCCCTGTTCCCTGGGAGCAGAGCCCGACCCCCCCGGCTGCCCCCTCCTGTCAGGGAGTTGTGCAGAGCCACAGGGTCCCCCCTGAGCCTCCTTTGCTCCAGGCTGAGCCCCTTTCCCAGCTCCCTCAGCCACTCCTGGGGCTCCAGCCCCTTCCCCAGCTCTGTTCCCTTCAGACATGCTCCAGATAACTTAATTTTCCCCAGTAATAGGCACAATCTTGTCTTAGCCTGTCATATTTACACCTGTTCTCTTCTTTAATTTCTTACTGGAATGAATGAATGAATGAATGAGCATAGCTGTACCTTTGCAATTTATGTAACAAACATGTGAAAGCTATTTCAGTGCAAAGAACTTATAGAAACTTGGCTGTTTTCATATTTTTCATAATTTGTTGGTCTAAACATTCACATTTCTTTGAACAGAAGGAACATATTTTATAGTCAGAAATACTGTTTTTGCAGATGGCTCTGTTTCTGTGAAATCTCAATAAATAAAGCTTTGTTTAGGATTGCACTGAAGCGAACAATGTGGTTGGAATTGTGTAGAAGATAATTAAAGGAGGAATGAAAATTGAGACTGTTTAGCTTTGTCTCAACTTGAAAATCAAGTTTCATGTTTGGGAACTTTTTGTCAAATCAGAAATTTTCAATTGTTATAGAAACCTTACAGAGATTATTGCATTCCCTAAAGTCTTTCTGGTAGAAGAAGAGATGTCACTGCCTGGAGAACCATTTGCTTTTGCAATTTTTCAATTACAAAGACACTAAATCTTTTCTCAAACCCAAAAGAATTATATGAGCCTACTTTTGATCATAAGGGGAAAATTGCCCAGAAACTCAATATTAATCACAATAATAATGATTTTTATGGAGAAGCCACCCAAACTTTTTGGGTCTTAATGGCATATGAGACTGAGGGATGGGCAGATGCTTTTTGTTGCAATATGTGTGATCAAGGACACAATTCTATTTGTAGACAAATATTGGTAGGGTATATGTTGCTTAACATTTCTTTTTTTCTTTCTTTCTTGACAGACAACTGCAAACATCTTGAGTTTCCTGGGTGTAACCATCTCAAGGCATGATTATGAGCTTTTTTTCAGCCTGGAGTGTCAGTGGTGTCTTAGTTCTTTGCTTCTCAGAGCCATTGGTAAGGATTTGAGCAACAGCACCAAGTCATTAGTGAGACAAAACCTCACAAGGGATAATGTGATAATCCCCAGAACAGAGTTTTGCAGGAGTGCATGGTGCTTGCAGATGGGGTAAATTACATCAAATGTCTTCAGGCAGGACAACCTGCTTTCCAGCTCCTCCTGCTCCCCAGACATGCTACCCCTGTTTCTGGTTTCCTCTCACTATACTGAGAGTTTCCATAAGAATATTTTTTTTCCATATCCCAGATCTCTCTTCCGAAGTCTTCCTTTTGAAGGTTGCACTTTCGGTAAAGAAAACCAGTGTCATTTGTGTCTTCTTGTTCCATCTGCTGCCCTCAATCCTGTCCTTTAAAACAATGCCAGGATTATTACTGCAACCTGGGATCCTCTTCAGTGTTGCAGATTATCCTACAAGCCATTTACACCATTTTAAGTTATGTGAAAGCTAAAGGAGGAGCAGGAACATTCAAAGGAAAAACTGCAAAGCAAAAAGATAAAAGTGAAGGAACGGAAGTCAAAAATAACCAGGAATGTGGAAAATGGCTGAGGAAGATGGCACCTAGCTGCTTGTTGAGGAAGGAAGTGATATTTCTCCTCAATTATGTCACCTTTTGGAATTGCTGGGTCTTCAAAGGCAATCTTCTCCCATCATTCCTAAGAGATCCCCACAACTGGCCCGAAAAGGAAGGGACTTCCAAAGCCTTTGGGTGCCCCACCACCCCCTGCCCATTTTATGCATGCTTTGTCAGCTCATCTTGAAGATAAGCACCTCAAATTTCCCTGGAGGTGCAGGGTGGGGGGGCTGTGTGAAGTACAAATTATGACTCACTGGGATATTTGAGCAGAATGGTACTGCAATTGTTAAGACATTTGGGCTTTCCTCCTAATCAAACACAGTATTTGAAATGCAGCAGCCTTGTATTAAAACATATTTAGGGCTCAACCAAGCAGCAGATTGCAGGAGAGATTTGGAAAAGTACATTTTTGTTTCCCCAATCACTCTGGTGCTCCCTCAGAACATGTTGTTCCCAAAATCCTTGTCCAGGCCCTGAAGCTCAGGCCCATCTGGCTGCACTGATCCATTGCACTGGACACCACAGGCACATGACTCAGGAGTTTGATTCCAGCCAGGCTTTTCCTCAAGGCTGCTGTGAATCCAACCCTCACCAACTTGGACAGCCTCCCAGAGAGAGTCAAGAGCAAAGTGTAATTCAGGAATCCCAACCCAACACCTGATCAGACACCTTTGCAAGACTCTGCTGTTCTTTAATGGATAGATCATTTTGGCAAGGTGACAGACAGGAGGCTGTGCCAGCCGTGTGGCTTGTCAGCCCCAGGTGTGGGAATGCAGCTCCCAGGGCAGGAGACACAGCTTGCTTCTGCTGGCATTTGTTGTAATGCTTTCAGTGCAATCTTGTCATCCCCCTCTCAGGACTGGCTCTCCCTGGAGCATTAATTTAAGCATCCAACTCTGGCCAGCAGGATATCCGGGATATCTCACAGTGTGCATCACAGAGTCAGGGGGATTATCATGTGAATGTTCTCTACCGTGATGGTGCTGCCTTTTTTCATCCCTCATTGAAGAGTCTTCAGCTAAACTGCATCACTCCGCACTTACCATTGTCTAAACTTTTAAACACACAATTTATGGATTTTAGTGAGTATGTTCTAATGAACAGTAGCTCAGCAGATGTGGCAACTTGCCACCTGTGCCCTAAATTCCTCATGTCTGGTTTCCTGGTTTAAGTGTCTTTGTTATGCACAAAAGCACCTTCTGAATCTTTTATGTATTGCAATGCATAAATGATAAAGCAGACAGAAAGAGAAAACGTTGAGGCAGAAGTAGAGAATGCTCTATTACAGAATCCCAGAATGGGTCAGGCTGAAAGGGACCACGGTGCGACATCTGGTGCCACCTCCCAGCTCCAGCAGGGCCATCCCAGAGCACAGAGCACAGGATTGTGTCCAGACGGTTCTCCAGTGAGGGAGACTCCACACCCTCTTTGGGCAGCCTGTTCAGTGCTCGGTCACTGCACAGGAAAGAATTTCTTCCTCATGTCCAGGTAGAACTTCCTGGGCTCAGGCCCTGCCCGATGCTCTGGTGCCGCTGCCGGGCCCCGGAGCAGAGCCCGGGCCCTGCCCTGAGCCCTCCCTGCAGCCAGGGACACCCAGGGCTGAGGGCCCCTCTCAGCTGGGGCTCCTCTCGAGGCTGAGCAGCCCCGGCTCCCTCAGCCTGTGCTGGGCACGGAGCTGCTCCAGGCCCTTCCTCAGCTGCGCAGCCTCCGCCGGCCCCGCTCCAGGAGCTCCCTGGCCCTGCTGGGCTGAGGAGCCGGAGCTGGGCACGGCACCCCAGAGGTGCCCCCAGGGCTGAGGAGAGGGGCAGGATCCCCTCCCAGACCTGCTGGCAATGCTTTTCCCAGTGCTTTCCAGGATCCCAGTGGCCTTTTGGGGCCTCAAGGCACAATTCTGAGGACAATGCTGGCTCATGGTTAGTGGTCAAGGATGAGGTGGATGGTTATTTGCTGGTGTGATCCTTGTTACAGACCAACAGAAACTGTTATTACAGGTACCCTGTTTGAACTGACCCATTCACAACCAAACCTGCACCAGGCAGTGTCGTGCTGGTATGATCCTGTTGCTGGCAGAAATGCTGCTCTGGAGATAGGCCAAGTGTCTGCCTTTCAAACAGCACCAGTGGGTTCAGAGTATGGGAAGTGTACTAGCTGAGACTAAGGTACTTCCAATTTTCCTTGAACAGCTACATCTTTTTTTTTTTTTTTTTCTGTAAGGACTCCAAGTTGCATGTAAACCTCATTAAAACCATATCATGGATGTATTAAAGCTATAGCAAAAAGTTGTCTTGTGAGGACACAGATGACAACAAAAAGAATGAAAGATGTTCCTTGGTAAAAAAATTACTTCATTACCAGATGATGAATACCACTCACTGGGAACCCTCGGATCTCCTGTAAAATGACATTGAGCTGCATTTTTTCATAGTGAGGTTTAAAAATGAATCTTGGTGGCAAGTGTGTGGAAAGGAGCTACGTTTTTGAGGAAACCTGCTATTGGTTTAAGTTGTAGCAAGTGTTTGCTTCCTGTCTGCCAGCTGAAGTTCTCTAAGGAAGTGTAGGATCAGGATATTATTTCTACTTTCATTTCAGGTTAAAGATTCTTGCAACAAATGGCTTCAATTATCACTGTAAAAGAGGATTTTTATTTTCTGATATTAAGAGACGTTGTTCTAGATTTTCCAGGGAGAACCTTTTTGCTTTTACCAGTTCAGAAAGAATACAACTCTTGCTCTGGGCTTTCTAAATTTCACTGTATATTACAAATTACAGCAATTGTCAGAACTTTCTTAATGCCACTTCAGGTAGAGCAGGCAGGTAAACTGCCCCATCCCAGGATTTATGCCTGTGGATTAGACCTGGATAAAACACATGGCTGCAAGCACAGGATGCATCCCCAAAGAGAAAATGGTCAGAATGACTCTACAGATTTGTTCCTGTATCTCTCAGGGCAGGAATTGTCTTCCAATGTACTTACAGAGCCCACACTGTGAAAAAGCCATGGACATGAGGGAATCAATCTAAGGAATAACCTCATGGATTGCTCCATGTGGATGCTGTCTCAGGCACTTCCAAGAGACTTGATGGGCATCTGGTGTCCAGCCAGGGCCAGCCCACCATGTGCTCGTTCATCTCTGGGGGTGGGGAGAGCTCCAGATTGTGTTTAAAAGAGAGATATGTGCAAGGGAAAGGGAAGAGTCAGGGAGAAAAGAAATCTCCAAGTTACCAGTGAGCCGGTGAGCTAATCATGACTTATGGGCTGGATTTATCTCTGTCCTGGGTTACTGTTCCTTGCTGTCTGCTGTGGTTTGGCTTAGTCACTGCTGCAGCAGTAATAAGTCATAAATTTGGTCATGACACAGGACAGTCTGTTTCTCCTAGAAAAAAGTAGTGATAACAATAGGCAGAGAATTGGATTTTCTCCCCTCCTCTCCACGCAAGAAAGTGAAGTAACTTTGGGACAGCAGACTGCTTACTGCAAGGGATTGAGTGCATTATTGGAGAAGTCTTTCAACAAATGAGGGATTCCCAGCTCCTCCTGTGCAGAAGGGAGAGCAGGAGCTTCTGTCCCCCTCCGATACCTCTTTCTAAATGGCTCCCTGGCTGTGTTGTCCCTTACCTTCCATCCACTATCTTGAGTTACAGCACAAATCTGTGCTTGCCCTGTCCATGTGAACTGTGGCACCAAGCTCAGAAAATCACTTCAGTTGTGTCCTCAAGGGGGGCCAAAGAGAAGGAAATGTGAATGGCAGGGAAGTACTGAACATCAGGGTCCCTGGGCTCTGCAGCCTGTGGTTTGGGAGCAATGTGTAATCCAGAGCAGAAAAACAGCCACAAACCCAGTGTCAGCCGTGGCAAAGCTGGGGTTTGTTCTGATAGGCAATGGAATTGAAGTGAGATGGTCCAAGATGCTTTAGTGCATGGAATTCCCAACTCTGGGTAAATTTTTCAGGGGAAAGAGGTATGTGGAAAGGGACTTTACTCTTTTCCCAGTGCTGCTGCAAAGATGTGGTTCTCACAGGTCAGGGGAAAGATGGCTAAAGCAGTCATATGCTGGAAAGTCAGGCTGTCTCCAAAGGGGCTTCTCTGGGCAAAGGGTTTCATTATAGAATGAACAGTCTCTCTCCACTGAGCCAAAATCTGCCCCTTCACCAGGGTGTGATTCAAACCAGCCTTCTGGGCTAAATCATGTGAGTGTTTCAAGTAAACATCATCTTCCTGCAGGACTTGGGTCCAGACTTGGTCATGACTGTTGCACCCTTGTTCTGGAAGTCAGCAAAAATGAAAGGTGCTCTCAAAGGTGCTGTTAGAGGCCTTCAAATGTGCAAACCTCCCAGCCTCTTAGAGCACATTTTAGTAACTAAATAGCTTGATCCTTTTTAAGATGTAGATGGGAATGAATAAATCTCTGTGGCACTCATATTCTTATGATAATACCCAACTGAAAATTATAATCTATTGTGTGGAGTGGAAAATGCAGCCAAATGAGAGTGTGAGGGCAACCAAGCAGTTGGGTGTGAGTCGCTGCTTCATAAATCTCAGCACACTTCAGCTGTTTTGCCCATGCTGTCAGATAATTTAGAGATCAAGGTATCTGGAGAAGAAATATGGTTTTCACTTCTGAAACTCGGCCTCCTGACTTCTGTTTTCTTTCTCACTTGTCTCAATATAAGCAAAAGTATTCAACACCAAGGCAGATCTTTACTTGTTAGGAATGTCACAGCTCTCTTACCATGAAAGAAATACTTGTGGAAAACCTCAGATTATTCTTTGGGAGTCCAGAGTTTTCCAGACAGCTGCACTGGGAAGATGATGGTGCTACTGGCAGATCAGAAGGGGCGCCTGCTTTCTTTTCACCTAATGTCTTTCTTTTCTGGACCTGCATCCTTATGTTCAAACCCAGAGCTGGGAACCAATTTGTATTTAGTTTTGTACTTGTAGTTCAAAGACAAACCCCATTAGATGGGTGGGCAGAAACCCTGGGCTATCTAAAGCCTTTGCCCTTCCCTTTGCTGTGTATCCCACAGACTCTAAGAAGGCAGTCTCCTCCTCTGCTCCAGTGCCCACCAGGACATGGCTAATTGCTACCTTTTTTTTCCTCTTTTTCTCTCCTTTTTTTTTGCTTTAGAGTGGTCTCAGTTGTGTTTGTCTTAACCTCTTTTTCTGTTTATTTGTTTGTGACCAAACTGTTGGTTTGTGACCAGTAATTTGTTTTCTATTTGGCTTATTGTTGTAACACAGAATATTTTTCTCTGCAGCTGTCCATCACCTGCAGAAACTGAGGAGAGAAGCAGCAGCCAGAGCCACACTCCCTTGCCATGTCCCTTGCTGGAAGGGGACATCAGCTCCTGCAGATAAACCAGACTGATTCAGTGAGAGCCCATCCTCCACTGTGCAGAGGAGCCCAGCTGAGGGGCCCCTTCACATGAAGGACAGAGGGGGTGACATGGCCCATCAAAGGCCACCAGAGATGATGCAACAGACCCTCAGTGTTGCAAGGAACAGTGTCAAACCAAGCTCCCTGCAAGGGAGGCACCTGGGTGTTCCCACCTGCCCAAAGCGTGTGTTAATCCATGGGATTTGATACTTTTTGGTGTGGCAGCGTGGCAGCGGGGGACCCTCAGCACCAGAAGAACCGATGGAGGGGAGCAACGAGACATCACTGGGGCCCCCCCTGGAAGGGTGATGTGCTTCCACCTAACCCCTGTCACTCTCTCCCTGACCCCCCCACCCCCCCTTCTTTCTTTCTTTTCTCTTTCTTTCTCTTTGCCTCTTTTACTAATAAATAAAACATATCAATTTTTTGGCACCAATACCTAACCTCATTTGGTTTTAATCATGTTTTTTGGGTATATTTTGAACCTTCAAAGTTCTTTCTGTTTTATACACAGGACTTAGTTTTCTTTGCTCTTCTGGGTTTAACCAGATTGCAACAAGAATGATGAAAAAAAGTTCATTTTGAGGCCAGCAACTGAACTTTCAGGTGTTGGAGGCAAGGTCATGATATGCCCAGAATAACGCTTTTCATTTTTCTTTTCACTGTGTACAAAAACCACTGGGCCTTCATTTTCCAGCCATGACTATACAGAAATCTTATTTAGGACTGTGGGTGAGTTGCACAGTGTCACTTAATCCAGCTGGTCCAGTGTTCGCAATTCTTTCCTACCTTGTGCAATAACGTGCTAATTAAAAAAAGACTGAGTGGAACTTTTACCAATCCCCCGCACTTTTCTCCCAGAGCTGACAGGCCCCTCCTGTGTGTGCAGCGCCTGCTGATGCAGTCACCTGGTCTGATCAGTCCCTGCAAAACTGTGGGTACTGCTTAGAGTGGCAAGCCTTGCACATTGAACGGAGTATCTGCGGTCTGTGAGAGATAGAGAATGGCTTAAAATGGGTTTTTAAAACCCTCCCAACATTTTCTTTTTCCTTTATTGGAGATTTATTTTGACTGGGCTTAAGTCAATCACTTCTAAATTTAGGTAATAGGAAGATAAGGTGCTGCTTCAGTGAAATCTCTGCATTCACAGATCTGTGCCAGTGTGACGGGTTAGAAATGGATCTAATTGCTTTTATTTTCTTCAAGGACTTTGTTGGAATTCCAGACCCAAGATGTAATTTGGGTCTGTTAACACTTAAACCCCAGTGTTGATTCATATTGCCAATTATCACCAGTAGGTATGTGTCAACTTCCAGTTAAGGGGCTGCCACAAGAAAATAACCTAAACCATATGTCCGTGTGTATCCATTTCCTCCTGTTCACAACTTGTGACAGAAGGTGGCATTTCCGTCAGATCGGGAAAAGGTTGTTTATATTCCTGTATCATTCCTAGACATATCTTTGGAACGGAGTGTTTCCTGGCCATTCAGCCAGGATTTACTCCCTCCCTAAATGGATGCAATGAAAATGTTGTGTACACAGGGTGGGTCTGGACCAAAGCTAGTGACAATGTTTCGTGAGTGAGATGTGACTCAAGAACTTCAGCGGTGCTTTAAATGCTTTTGGATCTCAAATAACATTCAAGGGCAGGAAAGTCTTCAGTGAAAAAAGTGATGCCTCTACAAATATGAGTCTTGCACCTGTTTTCTATAGGAGGAGAAAAGGCTGATGGAGACAGGGAATATTGATGCAGTTTTGATTATGTACAAAGTCCTCTGTTCCTTGTGTGCAGGAGGGATTGAACATGAACCTTGTTCTTGGCTCTCGGACCAAGCCTGGTTTCACCTGCTCTTTCTCAAATCACATGTACAGCTTGTCCAAGCTGTGTGTTCATTTTCCTGGCTTTTTTAACACCCAAAGATGTCTCCTCTCTTTCTCTTTCTTTTTTTGCCATCTGTATTGAAAACGGTACCTATCAACAGCTCTGTCTGCATATTATTTTATTCCCAAATGGGTTTTTCAGTGATTTTTATCATGCAGAGCAATAGGAGGGACAGCAACAGCAACAATCTGTGCTTCAGGCCTCCAGGGAGCTCCTGGACAGACTCTGCACTGTGGCTAGCAAAGCAGGCTGGCAGAAATCCGACTATAAAAGTTACATGACAAAGGCTACAGTTCCCAACATGAACATTCCTCACACACTGGACAAAGTGCTAACTTTAAAGGACACTCTCTGTGGTTGTCCAGGCAGAAGGTTTAGCAAACTGAGCTGTGATAGAGGGGAGTTGGGCTCTCTACACCCACAGTTTTCAGTGGATGTGGAGTACCTGGTTTGTTCAGGAACTGTTGAAAATGCTTGCAAACACCACGTTCAAAATATAGCAAAGAGCTGGAGACAGTCAGGAGAAGAACGAAGTCCTGCCTCTGGAATAACGCGTGGTGTGTTTAAACTTCCCTCTGCAAGGAATTCACAAGCGGTTTCAGCCATAAACCTCTGGATCCACTGTTTCTGGCAGATTTGAACTGAGAGCTGACTGATGTTCTGATGTCCTGGAAAAAAGAGTGCTGTGAGCTCTACCACGAGCCGCTGCGCCCCCACTCACCCCCTTTCTAAACGCGGTGCAGGAGCAAGGGAAAACCCCCTTTGCTGGCGCTGCTGCTGGGGCCCAGGCTGCCGTGTCCGGGCTGTGTGCGGGGCTGTGCGGCGCTGCCCGGGCACTCCCCGGGGGATGGCGGAGGGAATCCCGGTGTCCCCGCTCGGGCACGGCGGGCCCCGCTCCCGCCACCGCAGGCCCGGGCTCCTGAGCGCGGCCGCCCTCTGGCCCAAGTTCCCGCGCGGCGGGCGCGGCCTTCCCTCAGGATCGGGGCACACGCGGATCCCCGGCCCTCTGGATGACTGTTGTGTCCATGGCTCTTCCCACTCACAATCCACAGGGATCACAGAATTCCAGAACGGTTTGAGTGGGAAGGAACATTAAAGCCCATCTCGTTCCACCCCCTGCCAGGGACACACCTTCCACTATCCCAGGGTGCTCCAAGCTCCATCCAGTCTGGCCTTGGGACACTTCCAGGGATGCGGCAGCCACAGCTTCTCTGGGCACCCTGTGCCAGGGCTGCACCACTTGTTCCTTCCCAATATCCCATCCATCCCTGCCCTCTGGCGGTGGGAAGCCATTCCCCCTTGCCTGTCACTCCAGGCCCTTGTCCAAAGTCCCTCTCCAGCTCTCTTGAGGCCGCTTTAGGTACTGGAAGGGGCTCTAAGGTCTCCCTGGACCCTTCTCCTCTTCAGGCTGAACAGGAGCCATGTATGATTCCATAACCTCAGTTTAGGTGTGTAATGGCTACTTCAAACAGATGGGATGTCTGCAGGTATTGGCACCATGAGACAGCCTGGCCTCAGCATCACAGCGAGCCCAAGAGCAGGGCTCGGCATTCAGCCAGGCAAACTCGCAAGGAATTTGTTTGGAGGGCTGGGTAATACTCAAAACCACACTCATAGCCTCCACAAGTGTGTTTCCCATGATTGGGATTTCTGCTGTGCCATCCCCCCAAATTCAAGGCTGCATTTGAAGTTTATTACTCCCAGACTGTGACTGCTCGTCCCTGTAACTTGGGTAACTGCACAATAGTTGTAGTGCACTCAGATTCTGAGCTTTAAGGATCTGAGCTTTAGTTACTGAAGTTAAAATTCTACTTGACCTGCTGCCTTATAGGCCTCTTCCTTATTGTCACAACTTTTGCTCTTCAATAAAATAAGAAAAAAAGTAGAAGAAACCTTTTATTCTGTGTGTTTCAACAAGCTCTTTAACCCAGCCTGTTCTTTTCTTACCAAAACTCATGAGGCATTTTTTCCCCCGAATATCAGATCAAAGATACAAGTTCCACCTAGTCTTGGCAAAATGTAATCAGTAACAACTAATTAACAACTAATGCACCAGCACTCTCCCATTCCTGGAATTTAATTAATTCACAAGGAAAGCATAGAAGAAGAAAGAACAGGGCAGTCCTGCATCCTTAACAGCCTGTTGGCATGGGAAGGGGAAAAATTAATAGAAGGTGATCTCCCAGGTGTGCTTTGATGTTGTGTGTCTGCAGCCAGGAGCTTCAAAGACAGCATTTTGGTGTCCGTTGGAGAAAGCCCAGCCCAGCACTCCTGGCAGCTCCTTTTCTCCTGAGGTGTTCCAAGTATCCTGCACAACATTTTATGTGTTATTCACTAGGCAGCCCAACTGGAGGGTGTCTTGGGATTTTTGATCACCAAGTGTCTCAGGGTATTTGTCATCAATAAAACACATTGCCCAAGTACTACCAACAAAGAAAGCAGAGACTTATTCTAGAATGTGTTAACAGATATGTTATGGATGAGGCATTAGGGAATTATCCGGCTCTGTCTGGTACTGCCCAGAAATCTGACGGAAGTGCTATGCCCAGAACTGAGCACTGAGCTTTAGGAATATGGACATTAAGTGAGGTGCAGGAGACAGCAACGGAAACAAGAACAAAAAGGTTGGATGTTTTGAAAAAAGAAGGCTATGGGGGTAAGACAAGAACGGGCACAGTGATATTCCAAAAGCCTGTGGGTTATCACAAAGGGAGCACTGAGCTGCTGTGTCCTCAGGGACACTGCAACAGCCATTGGGTTAAGTCACAGCAAAAAGGGTGAAGAAATTTTGTTGTCAGGCACTTGAAGAGGCTGCAGAGGGAATCTCTGTCCATGGTGGTTTTTAAGAACAGCATAGACACACATAGCTGGGGATGATACAAAAATATCATTATCCTGTCTCAGGACAGGAGGTTTGTCTAGGCAAGCCCTGGGCAGTGAGGAAGGTGTTGGGACAGCGCAGGTGCAGCCATCAGCAATCCATGTGCTCCAGCTTCATGTCAAGGAAAAATGTCCCAGAGTGGACAGTCTCATATGACAGGAATATCAAAGCAAAAGTCTGCAGCAAAAGAAGGAAGAAGAATTTGGTGGGCGAGCATCTTCAGTGTTACAGCAACACCAAATGTGTCTGCTCAGCTGATCAACATCTTTTCTCCAGTGACCAGGGACAACACCCAGGGAACGGCTGGAGCTGTGCCAGGGGAGGGTCAGGCTGGGTATCAGGGAAAGAAAGGTTCTTCCCCCAGAGGGTGCTGGGCACTGCCCAGGCTCCCCAGGGAATGGGCACGGCCCCGAGGCTGCCAGAGCCCCAGGAGCGTTTGGACAGCGCTGCCAGGGATGCCCAGGCTGGGGTTGTTGGGGTGTCTGTGCAGGGCCAGGAGCTGGGCTGGGTGATCCTTGTGGCTCCCTTCCAGCTGAACATATTCTGTGACTCTCTGATTAAAGAGCTGCCTGCAGTACCTGAAAATCCCTGTAACCCAACAGCACAAATGGGGCAAATACCCAGGGAAACAGGGTGGAACTGAAGCAAGCAAGAAAAGTAATCTTTGAAGTTGGGTTTCAGGTTTTAACAGAAAAGTATTGTAGTCATCTTGGGAAAAGCTAAAACTGGTCCTCTCCTGGCTCCTGCTTTGTCTCCAAAGTGATGGTTTTGCTTACAGAGCATGCTGGGGGCCCTCACTGCCCACTGAGGCAAGTGGGAAAGGCAGAGGAAAGGAAGAGCAAGGATAGACAAGATGTTTCTTGTAGGTGATGACAAAGTTAAACGATAGAGTGTGCATAAGTTTACATCACCTAATGGGAAGTTATGGGCCTTCAAGAATCCAAACGGTCTGGAAATATTAAAATGTAAAACAAACCCTGTAACAATGCTTGGGCTGATGGCTCTGCCTGCTTTAACACTGTATCTTGCATGAAACAGATGACCTTTAAATGTCAGAGTTGGTTGGGAGGCAAAATTTCAACACCTCGTTGTAAATAAGTGTTTTCATTAGTGCTGTATTTTTTTATTAAGCAGTATTAGGGAAATGGAACGAGGAAGGTGGTCCTGCCCATGGCAGGGGGTTCAAACTAGATGGTTTTAAAGGTCCCTTCCCAGCCAAAACATTCTGTGATTTGATGACAAAGGGATGGGAGGATCTGACACACAAGGCTGAGAGCCTGGTTGTTCAACCTATAAAGACAAGGCTCAGAGGGATCATATCAGTGTGTACAGAGGTGAATAAACAAGACAGCCAGACTCTTCTGGGTGACAGAAGGGGCAGAAGACACAGGCTGAAATACAGGAAATTCTGCTTAAACACAGAAAAAAGAGGTTTTATTATTAAGATGGAACAGGTTGCTCAAAGGAGTTGGGGTGACCCCATCCTTAGAGATACTCAAAACCCAGCAGAAGGTCCTGAGGAATCTGTTCCCGTTGCCCCTGTATGAGCAAGGAGCTTGGACCAGACACTCTCCAGAGCCCTTTCCTACACCCACAAGTCTCCAAATCCAGCTGATCAACCAACCTCTACCAGCACAAGCTCATGCAGATCATGGTCTCTTTTCCAGCTGGTACTTGACACCTGCATGGGGGGTTCAAGCTATTTAGGAGGAACTTCTTCTCAGAAGGGGTGATTAGACATTGGAATGGGCTGCCCAGGGAGGTGGTGGAGTCACTGTCCCTGGAAGTGCATAAGGAAAGACTGGATGCGGCACTAAGTGCCATGATCTAGTTAACATTGTGGTATTGGGTCACAGCTTGGACTCGATGATCTCAGAGGTCTTTTCCAGCCTAATTGATCCTGTGATTCTGCATTTAGGAGTGAGGACAGGCTCCTTGCCACAGGAACTGACTGTGTCCCAGGAGCCATTATCTCCAAAGGTGAGAGATTATTTCACATTATTAAAAAGCAGAAGAATGTACATTCTCACATACAAAAAGCCCTCGATGTCCTGACAACGGGGTATTTACAATGGCATGTCCCATTAGAGACATCAAGGGCTCACTTTTAGGATATGGTGGAAATCTCTGTTCAGAACCAGATCAGGAGAAGCTCAGCAAGAGAAGGGATACTTTCATGGGAATGACAACATCCCAACACCAAGCTGGTCAGAGAGAACAGTGGCACAGCTGGAGGCCTGTTATTAGTGGTGTCCCCCAGGGTTCAATCCTAGGCCTGCTCTTTTTGCACTTGTTCATCAGTGACTTGGATGAGGCGGCCAATGGCTCCCCATCAGGGTCACTGTGCATCCCCTCAGAGGGATTTCAGCAGGTTGGAGAGATGGGCAGAGAGGAACCTTCTGAAACTCAACAAGGGTCCTGCACCTGGGGAGGGACAGCCCCAGGAACCTGCACAGGCTGGAGCCAACCTGCTGGGAAGCAGCTTTGTGGAGAAGGACCTGGGGGCCCTGGTGGACAAGAAACTCCCCATGAGCCAGCAGTGTGTCCTTGTGGCCAAGGTGGCCACTGGGATCCTGGAAAGCACTGGGAAAAGCATTGCCAGCAGGTCAGGGAGGGGATCCTGCCCCTCTCCTCAGCCCTGTGAGGCACATCTGGAGTGCTGTGTCCAGTTCTGGGTTCTTCTGGACAGGAGGGACAGGGAGCTCCTGGAGCAGGGCCGGTGGAGGCTGCGCAGCTGAGGAAGGGACAGAAGCATCTTTCTGATGAGGAAAGGCTGAGGGAGCCAGGGCTGCTCAGCCTCGAGAGGAGCCCCAGCTGAGAGGGGCCCTCAGCCCTGGGTGTCCCTGGCTGCAGGGAGGGCTCAGGGCAGGGCCCGGGCTCTGCTCCGGGGCCCGGCAGCGGCACCAGAGCATCGGGCAGGGCCTGAGCCCAGGAAGTTCTACCTGGACATGAGGAAGAAATTCTTTCCCGTGCAGTGACCGAGCACTGAACAGGCTGCCCAGGGAGGGTGTGGAGTCTCCCTCACTAGTGATATTTCAGAATCGTCTGGACGCAATCCCGTGCGATGTGCTCTGGGATGGATGGCCCTGCCGGAGCTGGGAGGTGGCACCAGATGCCGCACCGCAATCCCTTCCAGCGCGATCCGTGCTGGCATCCCGCAGCTGTGCGAGCACGGGAGCAGCTCCGCCCCCCGCCGCCCAGCGCCGCCCTCAGCGATCCCGCCGCCGCCTGGCGCGTGCGCAGCGCGGGAACGCCGCAAGTCGCGCG
>NW_024580668.1:12600559-12625116 GCF_017639235.1 Corvus kubaryi | reverse complement strand
CTTGCCCGGAGCCCCGCCGGGCCCGCGGGTGTGTGCCGGGGCCGCGAGTCCTGGGAAGGCCTGGAGCTGTCCGGGAGCTCCCGGTGTGCTGCCGGCGCCCGCCCCTGGCACGGGGACGCCGGAGAGGGAGACAGATGGCCCCGCCACCGATTCTCCATCGTGTTCTGCGCTATTTAGCGAAACGCAGCGTTTAGGCAGTTACCACTCGTTTCCTGGAGCTTTACTAGCTTGGGTTTTAACCTTGAGAGCCGAATAGCAACATCTGAACAAATAATTACTTCACGTTTTCCGGATCTGGTGGTGTTAGTCTAGGCCCAGTACCAGGGAAGTTGATACATCCGTGTCTGAAAAATTTTTCAGTTGTTTTAAGTGCCGTGTGTTGGCAGCTTTAGTGGCCTCATTTCCATTGCTCTCATGGGGAAAAGGAAAGTTTTCCGTGTGTGAGGTGCTTATCAGGCTGGTGTAGCTCGTGGGAAGCTGCCCTGGCTGGATCCAGGAGATGGCTGCTTCTGGCCTTGTATGTTCTCTCTGGTGTTGTTTTAAATACCTGTGTGGCTTGTTTCCTTCAGAGCAAGGTGGTCACTCAAGCCTTGGAGACAGGCTTGTCCTACATCATAAAGAACTGGTGTAATTACGACTTACTGTAGTAGGAGCTGTGACTGGCCTACTCAGCTGCTTTAACATCTAGAATAAATACGTTGCATTTTTGTGCCTAAATGTGTCATGGGAGCTGCAGTTCTCATGTCTAGGCTGTTCTCTGCACTCATGAATGCTTGCATCAGCTGCTGTCTGACGCAGGTGATCACAGGGCCAGGGACGAGTTCATGGAGTGTCCTGGTTTGAATATAGTTTGTATTCAGTAAAACTGGTTTTCTTGCACAGTGAATTAATTTGACATTGGGGTTATTCCTGGGATCTGCAGTGAAGTTCCACCTCTGGGCATGACAGAGAATAAAGATGGCAGATAACACAGTTGAGCTGTCACTGTTCTTCAGGCTTTGGTATGAGTGTGAGTGCAGGTGCCTTCCAGAACTTCTGTGGCTCTGGTTGCTGGGAGCCAAATACTTTGATACTGATGTAAAGTTGGTGAAACTTTTTAAAGCCTGTGAAGTTGAGGAGAGTGAAGACACATGAAGACTAGGATAGATGGTAAGAACTTCGTTGTGTTGAACTGCAGCTTAAAATTTTCAGAGCTGTGTGTGAATGAAGCTCATTGGTGGGAACGTGCCCAGAGCTGAGGCACAGCAGGGGTGGCACAGGCTTATTTTGTGAGGGGAGGTAGTCTGTTAATGTCTGTTCAGTTTATTAAAAATCCTGAAATGTACATAATCCTACTGAAGATCTGAAAGTTCTTTGAATCCTGCAGTTTTGTGAAGCTTCAGGCAATAATATTAGAGAGTGCTGTGCTTTGAGCAGCCAGAAAATTTGAGTGCTGCTTGATCTTAGTAATTTTGCATCTCACCATAGACATAAGTCAGTGTAGTGTAATGACACCTGAACTAACTTGATCAGGGCAGGGGTGATGTCTGCTTCCTAGACATGCCTGTGTTTATTCAGACTAAGGAAATGGGATTTATTTGTGACTTCTGTTGGAATCCCTGCCGTTTGCCACTGTCACAGCAGTTCAGAGGATCATTGGCTTCAGTCTTGAGTTGCATTTGGTCTATGAAAGTGATTGTGTTTCCCCCTTGTCTGTTTGTTCACTTGCTAATTTTCTGTAAGTTGGGATTTTGACTGTGTAGGCACTTGAAGTAAGGAGCAGCTATATGGAGATGGATGTGAGAAGAAGCCATGTGGTCTACAGAGGAGAAAACCCCATATGGGAATTTGGCTCTGAGAGCAGAAACAGGACAGGAATTTTTAACTTTTTTTCACACAGGAAAAGCATCCATGTTTGTTGTGTTTGTACTGGAGGCTGCAGTTCTTTCAGTAGAAAACCTGCAGCTTTGTAGTTTGTCAGAGCTTAAATGGTATCAGAAAGTTTGGACTAAGCCAATGTGCTGAGCAGAGAAAAGGAATAAAGAAAACTTGGAAACACCTACCTCAGAAAGCCAGAACACGAACAGCCGGGTTATCAGGCTGGTTCATTTATGTCATGACTTGTTAAAGCAAATGTGACCTAAGGCTCCTGCTGAGTACTTGTTGAAGCCCTTGGTGAACAAAATATTTCAGGCTTAGGCCTCCTCCTCAGGTTGTGGAGTGTGATGTGTTCTGAGTAGGTGTTGGGTGTGCAGAAGCCTGGCTTGCCCTGCTTGGCTGGGGTGGCCCTGCTCAAGGCCCCCTGGGTTTAATGCTGAAAACCCATCTCCTGCATCCAGGAGTTGTCTGGGTGTGTTCAGTGTGGTTAGGCTGCAGACACTCTGTAGGCACAAGAGATCCTTTATGGTGGTTCAGATGTCTTTTCCTTCACAAAGAGAGTGATTTGGGGCAGGGGGGCTGGTTCCTTCTTAGAAACTGTTACATCCGATCGAGGCATGATTTTAGGTTTGTTTCACATGAGAGAATAAAAACCTCTCCAGCGTCTTGAAGAGCATCTTCATGGAAATGAGTCAGCCACTTGTGCTTGTTCCCAAGGCTGTGGACTGTGTCCATGCAGGCAGCTTTCCTGCTGTCCCAGCAGGCTGGGGAGGACCAGGAGGAAGCAGATGTGTAACCAGTTGGACATACTGTGATTTCTGTGCATTACAGGAGTGTGATTCACACCACTATCTAAGGAAGCAACAGAGGAAAGCCCTTTGGCAGAACTCCTTTGAAGATCATTCCAGCACAGCGTATGCAACTAAAGACACACTTCAGCAGTTTGAAAGCCTCAGTGTCCCGTGTTTGTGCAGGCTTTGGGGATGTTGTGCTTCAGACACCCATATGAGCAGTTTGCTGCCTTTAGTAGAGCCTTTATGAAACGTGTGTTTCAGAAAATGGGAAGAATATCACAAGAATAGCATGTGTAGGAGAATGAGAAGTGCAAAGAAGGGTTCCGTTGTGGGGAGAGGGCAACCAGCAGACTTCAGGGTGTAGCTGAGCAGGAAGTTGGACAACTGCTTTTTGGTGAAGTGCTGGTCCTTTCCTGAGTGAGGGTGTTCATGATGGTGAACTACAACTCGGTGAGAACATTCTTCCATTACTGGATAAAAAACATTGGAAAAAGTGTCTAAAATTGTTGTATTTAACATATGCTATGGTGTGACAGTCCAGGCAGATGTGTGTAACAAACTGACCAACAGCTGGGATGTCAGCATGTGTCTGAAGTGAAACAAAAGGCCTTAATGTGTTGGAAAAAATCCCTCAGGTCTGCAGATGATGAATAGGTTAAAAGTGAGTCTGGGGTTAATGCCTTCCTCACAGTCAGACAAGGGGAATTAAGCTACTTTGCTGGCTGAAGAGCGCATTAACAGCTTTTAATCACTTGGTGTCTGAGGTTCAGTTTCTCACCTCTGGGGAGGGATAAGGATGAGACCTTTGCCATTTCACAGTTTTCAGAGCTGATGCAGGTCTTGCTGTATCATCAGCCCCTTCTAGGTTTCCCCCTCATCCAGACTGTTCTTGTCAAGACAGTTGGCAAATCTTGCCTTTAATAAATCTGGGAATGAATGTGTCTCACAAGTGGAAGCGATGTGTGATTGGACTGTGTGCTTTGATGGGGTTAAATTTTCTTCCGATGTTGGGTGGTGCTGTATTACTGCAAAATTGGAGTCCACAATGGTCATAAAATAGAGACGGTAGCCAGTCTGTCAGAGAGTCACAGCTTTAACATATTTTCAGCTGCACTAATTAGTAGATGGCAGGAAACTTGGACTACAGGAAGAGTAGCAGAAGCTGTGAACTCTGTCAGTTTTCCCTTGTAATTGACACAGTTGAGGTTGAGGCTGAGGACCAGTTTGGGAAGAGTGTTATAAGTATTAAATGAGGGGTGATTATTGAGCTGCTAAGGAACTCTTGACTTTTACAGATGATTTTCGATCCTACTATGAGCAAGAAGAAGAAGAAAAAGAAGAAGCCCTTCATGCTGGATGAGGAAGGAGGAGGAGACACACAAATGGAAGAGACTCAGCAATCAGAAACAAAGGAAGTTGAACCAGAGCCAACAGAAGACAAAGATGTTGAAGCAGATGAAGAAGACAGCAGGAAGAAAGGTAAAGTGAATCCATGTAGATAAACTCTCAAAGGTGCTGTTTTGAGACTACAAGGCCTGTTTCAAGAATCTGGCATCCCAGAGTACAATGTCAGAGCCGCGGTTTGTTCGGAGATTTGTGAGTAATCTGTGCTGCTTGTTTGGAGGGCAGATTGCTCTCCTGCTTGGCATCACATTCACAGACATCACCAAGTTCCCAGAGGCTAATGTAATTTCCATTTTTCTGACTCAAACAGTCTTTTGTGTGAGGCAGTGGAAAGAGACTCTCTAAAATAGTGTGGAGTTTTAAATCTTCCACGTGCAGGTGTTGCAGTAATTCCACAAATATGGCTCTTCATCATTTGAACAATTAAGCGATAGCGCGAATAACAGAAACATGGTTAAAGGAGTTTCTAGTTTTTGGACAATTCTGAATGTTATAACCAAACCAGAGTGTTCTTTGGAATCTTTCAGGAAGTAAGTGTGTGATTGTGTATAAAATCTTGCTTTTTAAATTGAGGCCAATGTCATTTCAAGATTACCTAATTCAGAGAGTGCCATTAACTTAAATCCGTTTGTTGATAAAATTGGCTCCTGCTGTAGACCAAAGAAACTGTACCTTCCTCCTGCAGTTCTCTTCTCATTTTTTTTGTCCAAGCATATCTAATGACAAAAGTAACTAATTTATCTTGTACAGCAGAAGGAAAGATGAAACATTTAAAGAATCAAAAGACACAGTTAGAAGATGCAGAAACTAAAACAGTATTTGGGGGCAGCGGGGAATGTTCTCTTCAAAACCTGAAGGATATCCACAGGGGTTACAGATCGTTGCTCAGATTGTTGCTCATGTCTTACTGTAATGTTTTAAAGGTTTGGATGTAAATTAGAAACCTTAATGTCTGAACTGTTTCTACAGTGACACTTCTTTAGGCAATCCTTTGTTCTTTAGATACAACAGATGACTTGGATGATTTAAACTTCTTCAATCAAAAGAAAAAGAAGAAAAAAACAAAAAAGATATTTGATATAGATGAAGCAGAAGAAGGTGTAAAGGTTTGTTTACATAACTTGACTATGGCTGAAAACTCTCTTGCTTTCATTTTCTTGAGTTTAGCAGTGCAGGAGTTGTTTCAAGTCTGTCATTGTGTCTTAATGCAGTTCATAATTAAACTTTACGCGTCTTTCATTTTTTTTGATGAACGTGTTGCTCCTGCCTGGGCTTTTTGTCCAGAAGTGGAAAAACCTGCCTGCTCTGCACAAAGAGCAAATAATTCAGCAGTATGTAGGAAGGGTTGGTTAACCTCAAGGTTAGTTGTCTTTTGGGGTTGGAGAGGTAACTGGATGTCAGAAGCCACACACAGAACAGTCCTCTAAAGGCCAGCCCTTCAAATAAAGTGCACATATCTGCCAAGAAATCTGTTTTCACTCTGGTGTTTTCTTTAGAAAGGATTGGCTACTGTGCTGTGTTCCTGAAGGTGTACAAGATATTTTTACTCTTCTCAAGTTTTATTCCAAGTAGTGTTTTTGTATCACATGTCAGTGTAACTGGCAAGCCCAGAGAGCAAGAGGACAGAGAAATGTTACGTTATGTATAAACCTCCTCTTCAGATTCTGCCTTTTGGGGAAGAAAATGTTCCTCTGATCTAGCCCAGAAGACAAAATACTTGCTCTGTGTTCTTTCAGAGTACAGAACTGTGATAGCAAACTGGAGTAGCACAGCTTTGCTTTCCCTTACTGCCTGCCACGAAGGGTGTTTTGTTCCCTCCTGCCCTCAGATGGCTGCTGCCCTTAAGTATAGCCTGACCTTGTTCCTGGCTAGCCAGAAGTTAAGCCAGAAAGTGCAAATCTGGCCCTGCTCCTGGAAGCAGTACAGGGCTCTCTTGAACATGCTGGAATTCCATTCTTACCTGTTGGGTTCCAGGGCTGTGGTGGATGTTACCCATATTCACCTCTGTAGTGTGCAGCTGGTATTATTTCTGATGCTGTGCAGTGGAGGTCTGTGTTTAACACTGGATAAACTACAGCCTTACTTCTTTGCAGGAATTGAAAATTGAAGGAGATGTGCCAGAGACAGTAGAACCTGAAGATGACCTTGATATCATGCTGGGCAATAAAAAGAAGAAAAAGAAGAATGTGAAGTTTCCAGATGAAGATGAGATAATGGAAAAGGATGAAGGTATAACCTAGCTCAGTGAGATGTTGCAAGTGAAATGTATTCTACCTTGTATGTGAATAAGTTCTGTTCAAGTGCCTTTTTAGTTCCAGAATTTGTCAGAAAACTGTTCTTTAAAAGCACTGTATAAATTTCCCATGAGTGCTGGTGTCCCCTGTTGACAAACAGAGGAGACTTGAGTCCACATCTTAGTGGAATTTTATTTCATGTAAGCATGAGGTTAAAGAATGTCTCTTAATGAATCCCCAAAAACTTTCTTTACAGCATTTGAGGATGAAGATAGCAAAAAAGATGATGGAATTTCTTTTAGCCTTCAGTCAGGACCTGCGTGGGCAGGCTCAGAAAGGGACTACACATATGATGAGGTAATGTTCCAGAGACTTTTAAAACCTATTTGCTATGTTCATCTGCATCAGTAGAGCCTTATGCTCGTATTTCCTATTTCTAACTTCAAAGTAAAGGACTTGCAGTCAGAAGCTCATTAGCAGACAGCTAACAAAGCATGTCTTCTATCGCAGTCATTTTCATATGGGGCAATACTGGTCATAGTTCAGACACCTCTGCCATGGGCAGAGCAAATCCGTGGGGAAACAGTGCTGGGATTTTGCATTTATCAGAACGTTTTAAGTGTGTTCTGAAGCAGGTGGGGAAATGCTCTTAGGCAAAGGTACTCTGATATTCACTGTGAATGCTGTTGCAGGTGGCTTTTAGAGGTGAGGTACTTTGAGACATGGAAAATGCTCACGTGGGTGTGAATCCCTTCTTTTGCAGTTGCTCAATAGAGTTTTTAATATCATGCGGGAAAAGAACCCGGACATGGTGGCTGGAGAGAAGCGGAAATTTGTCATGAAGCCCCCGCAGGTTGTGAGAGTAGGGACCAAGAAAACATCTTTTGTCAACTTCACAGATATCTGCAAATTGTAAGTTTCCTCTTTGGATTTCCCAGGAATAGCAGATGGATACACTGCTCTGTGCTCCTGTGTTGAAAGCAGTGTTTTCTGGCAAGTGGCTGTGGCCAGGAGTGGAAGCTATTTCAGTCAGAGAGCTCATTACATTGCTCTGTGAGAAGATATTTCTGAAAATAATTTATTGAGATAATTTCTAATTTTATACTTAAAATACAAAAATGGTACATGGGCTCTTGGGCTGAAACTTGGTGAGTTCATTGGCTTCTGTCAAGCTGGGTCACCAGTGGTACTTATGTGCAAGCCTTGAGGAGAAGGGTGGGAAAGGTTCTTTCTAATTTGAGCTGACTACAAATACTGTTCTCTCAGTAAATGGTGTGGACTCCAGTAGTGTTTTCCCACTGTTTTCTGCAGTGAGATATCTATGTCTTAATTATGTCTTGTGAAGACAGATCTGTTCTTTGTGAGCACTTCTGGGAATGCAGATCTGTGGGTGTCATAAATGTGCCAGAAAACCCAGGGAGTTTTTAATGGTAGCTACTAACATTTTTCCAGGGGATGGGACAGTTGGAATGAAAAATCTCTAATAGAAGACTTCTGTTCCCTAGTTGCTGTAATTTTGAGTTTGGTTTGGTGGGGATGGTGGGAGGTTTTTTTGTGTGGACTCTTGAGGTTTCTAATGTCCTTAGTCATTGTGTGTGTGTACTCTTTGGTGCAGGCCCTCTGGCACTGCTCCCTTTGAAACTTGGTAACTTAAATTGGATTTACCCTGCCAGTCCTGCATAAATACCAAATTTCTCTGAAAGGGAAAGGTTAAACATTTCCTTACTTTATTTTTAGATTACATCGTCAGCCAAAACATCTCCTGGCATTTTTGTTGGCAGAATTGGGTACAAGGTAAGGCTGCTGGGCTGTGGGTGTGCTTAGGCTCAGTATTGATCAAATATAACATTTTTGGGATTAGATCTTTATACATGTGCTGGAACGTGGGGCTTTTGTTCCCTGCACTTCAGTGCTGTGCTGGGTGATTGAGGAGAGAACATTTTAGTGAGGAGGTACAGAGTCCTCCTTTCCAAGTCTTCCAAGTCCTAGGGAATGGTCTTGTTCACTCCCATGAGATAAGCAGGTGAGGGTTGTGCCTGGGCAAAACTTCCTGTAGGAAGTAGCTCTAAATACCTCAGAATTTTGCATTTTTTTCCCTCACAAAGTGATTCTGGCTGTGCTTTTCTTGAAGAACACATCCTTACCTTGCTTCATGTTCCTGATTTGTTTTAACACTTCACACCTGCAAATGAAATAATTAATTTTCTCTTTTCAATTAGTGGTTCAATAGATGGTAACAACCAACTGGTAATCAAAGGAAGATTCCAGCAAAAACAGATAGAAAATGTCTTGAGAAGATATATCAGTAAGTAGAACCTCTTTTCCCACTCCAAATTTCTCTCAGGCCCCTTGTGATGCCCAGGGGCCCATGTATGGCCCAGGTGTGTGCCCACCATGGAAAAGGCTGAGGAGCCACAACTTCCCTTTATCATGGAATAATGCAAATACAGGTGGTTCTGCCATGGTTAGGCCACATGGGCTGTACTCAGTCCTGCACTAAAACATGCCAAGGAAAACAGAGCATTTGAGAACTGCTTGTTTTCATCTCAGTTTCGTGTCTTGGCTTTGATGAGGACTCTGGACAACAACAGTAATTGTTGATTTTGTAGTCTATTGTACCCATGAATTGACAGATGCAGTGTGTGTGTGTGTCACTGCTGGGCAGAGGACTCAGATTATGTGTCACAGAGCTCCTGCTTCAGTGCTGTGTCAGTACCAGCGTTGCTGACACCTGGGAATGCTGCTTCAGCAGAGGAACCCGGGCAACAGCAGTGGGAAGTCTGTCCTGGTTATTGATTTTCAAACACCTGTGTCAGTGCAGGATGTACCACATCCTCTTTGTTAACCAGGGGCAATTTTTAGGTTTTCATCATCAGCCTCTTTGAGGTAGTAGGTGTGTTTGAACAGCTTTTCAGGACAGCTGTTGCACAGCTGCTGCTGCTCGATTAACCGCCTGTTCCTTCCCCGCAGAGGAGTACGTCACCTGTCACACGTGCCGCTCCCCCGACACCATCCTGCAGAAGGATACCAGGTTATACTTCCTGCAGTGCGAGACCTGCCACTCCCGCTGCTCCGTGGCCAGCATCAAAACCGGCTTCCAGGCTGTCACAGGCAAGAGAGCACAGCTCCGTGCCAAAGCTAACTAGGTTTGCTAATCAACACTGGAGGTGGCAAAGTGTTCTGGGGAGATGGGACTGGACAGGTTTACAATCGGAGTGGATTTACCATTGTATTAAAGCAAGGCTGTAAAAACGACAAGAAATTTGGCTTTTGATTGATTGGTCTGTGAAATCCTTGCAAGATGCAGATCCTCAAGCTGTTCACATACATTTGCTCATTGAATATATTTTACCAACTGTAAGGAGCGTGATGGGAAAGGAGGTGCTTTTTAATCCGTTCAGACTTCTGTAAAACACGAGATAAATTAAAGATACTATACCAGTGAGTGTCTTGGATTTGGATTTTTCCTTCAGTTTCCTCTTCCAACACTGGTGGGAATGGTTGGCGTGTTGTTCTGCAGATCATGTCACTGAGCTATGTCCAAGACCCAGAATGAAGTTTTAAGATAAAGGTTATTTTGCTTTTACATAACAGACTTATTTTAGTTCTGCTGTCATGAAACAGAGAAAGCAGTCACAGAGTCCCAGGGCTGACAGGCCAACACGAGCCCTGCTCCTGCTTGCACAGCCGTGGGTGCATTGTGCACAGACAGGGGCTCAGGGCATGCTGGTACTGCTTAATTAGGCAAAAATAGCTCTGAGAGAGTTCAGACACCAGATTGATGCTGAATCTTAACACAGAATCAATAAACTGTACTGTAAGTTTTCATAGTGTCATAGTACTAAATTTTGCAATTTCTAATAGAGAAACGTTTATATTTCTGAAGTCCTGCACTCTTCATCACTTTAAAAAGAATCTAAATGCAGCAAAAAACAAATAGTAGGTCTAAATGTCATTGTATGGTGGCTGCAATACAGTCTTCTATAAATCTCGAATTTGCAGGGGACACTGCCAAGTAATTTGGGTTCCAAATTAACACTTTTTGCTTCCCATGCCCTTCGTCTGCTGGCAGTGGCAGTGACCTTGAGGGGACACCTGGTGCTGTCCTCGCTGGGTTTTGTGTAGAAATTGTTCCAGCTGGGGAGTACAAAGATGCAAATGGGGAGTGAAATTCCCCCCTGGGTTGCAGAAGTGGGGACAGTTGTCACTTGATTGCTAAAATGTCCCAGGGGGAGGGAAAGGTGCAGCAGCTCAGGGCCCCAGGCACCCACCCCTGCAGGTCAGGGGAGCAGCCTCCTCCACAGAGGAACTGGTCCTTCTGAAGGCAATAAAGCAAACACCACAACTTGAAGGGTTTCTACTAAGTTTTAACCTTTGTATGTTAACACAGAGCACAGTACTGCTGGGAAGTCACTCACTTGCTATTTGAAAACTTTGACAGCACTGTAAGGTGAAAAATCAAGGTTTTATGGTTGGTTTCTTAAAAGCATTTTGAATTTCAAGTGAGCTATAACAATGTTGGATGTATCTTAAAGTGAATAAAGCCAGGATCAGTGCCTCTTGTAACATCATTGTTGTATTGTTTCTTCCTCTAGCAAAGAGTCTCCTGTTGGGAGTAATACCTTGGAGAAGTGCAAGTTGCCTTTTTGTTCTGGTGGCTTGCTGGTGGGACACCCTGAAATAGTTGAAGAACAATGATACTTTGTTCTAAAATGCTTGTTTTTCCCTGGGTCAAATACCTTTAACATACTTCAAAAAAATACAGTGTGGCCTTGAGCTGGTGCTGTATTTCAGTGCTTTAAATGAAAAGTTCCATTTAGTGAAATTGGATCAAAAAGATCCAAGTTGCATAATAAAGGAATAAATAATTGCTCCAACCTCTCAGCTGTGAGCTCTGGCTCACAGGAGAGTTTCATAGGTGTATTTTGTAGATGTGCTTTGAGTCTGTGCATGAAACCCTCAGGGCTTTTAATGACTAACATTTGAGTGCAGCATCTTGAGCTGTAGGCTCAGATCTTGCTGTGGAATGACCTCCCTCATGCAGGAAAAGTCTGTGTCTAGGAGCAGATACTGGTTGGGCTTTATTTTTCTTAGAAAAAACTTCCAGAGTACATTCAAAAAGTGTTGTATGAACACAAATGCCTCTTAGGAGGCTGATGTGAGTTTGAAGTGCAGTTGTGTTCAGAGGCAAAAGAGTTTCTACTTGAGCTGGCTGTGAGAAACAGCTTAAGGATGGTGTTCTTAACAGAGGAAGAAGGAGGTGGTAGCTGTGGTTGCCCTGGGTCTGTGTGCAGACATCTTTCTGGAGACAAAGCTGTGTTCTCCATGTTTTTTTTCTCTCTGAGCTGGAAATCGGCAGTGTGGAGATGTGGGAGCCAGATTTTGGGTACTGACAGGCCCTGGGTGACCAAGAGCTGAGCTGCTCCTCTCCATGGATTTTGCTATGCCCAGTTCTCCACCTGATCCAAGTAATCTGAGCAATGCAGGACTGTTCCTTCCCAGCAGTGAAGGTGAGATGCCTTCCAGCCCAGAACATTCAAGAGAAAGTCATCTGAGCTTTGTTCCTGGAGGAGTTGGGAGAACCAGACAGGAGAATTGCTGTTGTGGTCAGTCAGCCTGAGATTTACTGATGTCTTGGAAGAATAATCTCTTTATGCCCCCCCTTCTGCCAGGACATGCTTTTATCTCCACTGTCAGGTGGTTGCAGCTTGAAGGGTTGAGGACCTTGCTCACATCCCTGCAGTAACCAGGGTAATGGGAACATCTCATTCCCTAATTCAGCACAAATCCAGTGGGATCAGCTGCCTTGGGGTTCCTGTGCTTCTGTTCTGCTGAAATCACTGGTGGCTACTATGAAAATCAGTGAGAATAAACTCCATTGCTGGGAGTTTCTGGCCAGAGCAAGAATTTAATCACTTTTTGTAACCACAACTGGTGTAAAGGAGGAGCATTTATGAAATGCCTCCATCGAGAGCTGGGAATTTCTGGTGGTCCCAGGCCTGTGACATTGTGCAGTGTGTCGTCCAGGACTGGCCACGTCACCCTGAGATCCCTGGTTTGGGGCAGCTTCTCAGGGAGACTGGGGCACCTGGGGTTGTCTGCAAGGAGAGGAAGAAAACAGATTTTCAAAGCTGCTGCTACCAGGACAGGGTTTGTCATGAATTTCAGGGGGTGTTGAGCTTTAATCAGGTGAAAAGACCTGAGGTGGTGGCTGGTGGAGGAGGCACAGGAATAGAAACAGCAGGAAGTTCCTGAAAGTCAAGAAAAGGGGAAGTTGAGTGTGATGCTGACAGCTGAGAATCATTAGAATTTATCTGTTCATCTTGTGAATAACATTTCTCCAGCTCTCCATTCTGCCCCTGTGCTCAGTTTTTCTCCAGAGGTTTACTCCTGATTACTGGAATAGTATCCAAGAAGGGGAGAGGCCCGGCTTTGAGAAGGATGTGAACACAGATGTTGAACAGAAATCAGCAGCTGCACAAGAATTTACCAGTTCAGAATCAGGCTGGATGGAGAGCAAACTGCAAAGCCTCTCCAGCTCCTAAAAGAATTGCTGGATTTTCTGTTTCTGAATTGTTCCTGCCATGGTGAAGGCCAGTGCCTTGGTGCCAGAGTAGCAGAGGACCCGGGTCCCAGGGGGATCAGGACAAGCCTGTCCTGGGGAAAACCTTTCCTAGGCTTTTGGCAGCAGTGCCCACTTCTGGAGTCTGCAGAGGGTGGGATTCTCTCAATGGCCATGGGAGCAGCCAGGGTTAGGCTGGACCTGTCTGGCTTTGCTCCTCATTCTGCTCTCTGCATTTATAGGGACATTTGGCAGTTCACAGCTTGCTCTGGTTCCAGGGGTTTGGGCACCTTGGGAAAACTCAACTGGCTCCAGTTTGGGATAATAGCTAAAAGGATTTTGGGTGAACAGTAAAATCCTATGGCAGAGAAAGGAGCACAATTCCCTGTGTCCTTTCCCTCAAACGCAGAGAGCTGAGGGAGCAGAAAGGTTGCTCTGATCTGATCAGTTGCTTAAAGGATCTCATGACAGGAGGAGGAAAAAGGCTTTTGAAGGAAGATGTTACAGGGAAATACCCTCCTGAAGAGAAACAAGTTCCAGGGCTGCTGCTGATCCTTAACACATTATCTCACCTGGACATGGCTTTGCTTTGAAGGGACCTCACCAGTCCCTGAGCTAAGAAGTTTGGTGTTTGCAGGTCTTTCATTATTTTATCTATTTCAGTGATGAAGACAGGGAAGCGCCTCCAGAGGCTGTTCAGCCAGTGTTTAGTTTTTAGAGAAAGCCTGAACGCTGCTTTTCCTGCAGGTGTTTCACCATACGTGGACTTAGATAAGCTCCACGTAAACATTGCCTTAGGTATCACACGCATAACCCTGTGCGTTCCTACACATCCTCCATACCCAGTGGCTGTCAGTCTGTCAGTCTGCCCCAAACCCATGGGAACAGGTCTTTATACAGAACTAGAAATTCCAGCTGGCCCTGGAAATGTGTTGCTGCCCAACAGACCTGAGGAACTGGGTTTTCCTCACTGGAAGAAAAACACTTTCTCACTTCCCTCTGCCCTTGTCTGTAAGCCCAGGCTCACTCCTTGCTGCCTGAGCTTGCTGTTCATCCTTTTTCCTTTTTGCATATTGCAAACACCTGCATAATTTTGAAATAAAACACTTTACCTCTGTGGTGGGAAGCATTTTTCTGCCCAATACCCACCAGAAATGTGTGGTACATCCCTTCCTCCCTCTCTTTTCAGCCCATTGCATCTCCCACAGTGGTCTCTGGACTCACAGAAGTTCTGTGTTTTCTAACAAAAGCAGCATCCTTAATTCTACATTCTGTAGTAAAGCACATCACTTTTAAAATTAATTGTTTCTGTCCCCAGCCCTGCTTTGGGTAATTATTCCATGAGTTTGGTGTATTTCTTTCTTCAGTGTGAGAGCATTGCACTGGGGGGGAGCAGGACTGTGGGACTGATGGCAAAGCAGTTTGTGCCCTGATTGTCACCAGTGTCAGGTGGTTTATTACAGGGAGGAAAGCTGAATGTGATTAATTTTGAAAATAAGGCACAGAAGGCAAATGTAAAATAAATTTGCAGTTACATTTCTTGTTTTGTGGACTGAAATGCCTCTATGCTGCTCGTTGCCCTCAGACCCTGCTGCAGGCCTTGTGCTGCTTTTGTTCAGCACCAAAATTGCCTTTTTTCCCACCAAGGCTGTGATAAAATAAGTTCTGAGAAATGTGAGCTCATCTGAAATGAAGCTTAAAACGTTTTTCTTTGCTGCCTTGTCCCCACACTCCCCAACAGCCTCAGAAAACAGAGGGAGGAGATGTTGCTTTCTCTACTCTTCTGAAGGAGCTGTGCAGGCAGCCCTGGGGTTCTCCTGATGTGATTTGTGCTTGAGGCTGTGGGTGCTGTTGAGGGAAAGCCCTTGCTTGGGGCTGCCTGGGGAGTCTCAAATACTCTGTACATGGCACTTTGTTTTTAATTTGAGGCCTTCCCCACTTCCCCAAAATTCATTTAAACTGTGTGCTGAAGCACATTGTTTCCCTTTACTCTTTGTTCTGAATGAAGGAGGTGGCCTTTAAATCCTGTCCCTGGCCAAGAAAATCCGTGGCTTGAATCAAGAGGAGTGTGCTGAGGCTGGAGCCCCTCTGTCCCTCTGGAGATGCCGTGGCCATTCCTGAGCTGGGCCAACTCAGCACAGGGATGCTCTGGCCAGTGTGGGCAGGAAGGGAGGAGCCAAGCTGGGGCACAGAGCGCAGAGCAGGAGGGGATGTCCCAGCTGAGCTGCCAGGCCTGCTCTCCTCACCCCATCTGGCTCGGGCTCACCCAGCAGGAGGAAGCTCTGAGTGTTTGCAGTGCTGGGGCTCTGCACCCTCGTGCCTGGGCCAGCCTGTCAGAGGAAACAATCCCCTGCCTGGGAGGACATCTGGGCAATGGAAGGTGCTGAACTGGACGTGTTCTTGCTGAGCCAGTGCAGGGTGTCCATCCTGACACCTGGCTCTGTCCAGGGCAGGCAGAGCGTTCCCCATGTGGCTGACTCCTTTCGGCACCACTGTCCCCATGCAAGGCTCGGGGGTGTTTTCCTGCCAGAGGATGGACAGACTCCACCAGGAACCTGTGGGGATCTTGACTACATCTCCAAATGTTTGCAAAACTTGACTGATAAGAGGAAAAAGAGGGAATTGAACCTCCTGCAGGTAGCAAGAAGACAATGCAGGAGGGATACGACCACTGTGACAGACACAGCAACTGGCTCTTACAAATTCCCCAAAGAACAGTCCCGTTACAGCTGCAGTAACTGAAATGTTCCCAAAGTGCTGCACGGCCTGGAACTGTGATGCTCATCAAAGTTAATGGGAGTTACTAAAGTCAGTGAGGGTTTCTGTGGCATCTCCTGACTCAGACAGTGCATGACTGCACGCATTTTGGCCCCAGTGATTGTTTGTCTGTGTCCAGAAGCACCTGGAAGGAGCATTTGGGACTGGAGTAACCCTGCTCTGCTGCTCTAATGCCTGCCCAGGCCAGCATGGGAGAACCAGAGCACCAAAACTTCCGGCACATCTGCTGATCCCATCTCATCCCACCCCACCCCATCCCATCCCATCCCATCCCAAGTGTGTCACCAGTCTCAGACATTCCCGTTTCCTTTGCAGAGGTGCAGGCAAGGCAGCAGGCACTGAGACTTTGGGGTTGTTTCTAACCAAGACCACGCTGCTTTTGCCACTGATGGGATGGCAGCAAACAGAGCAGTCCAAGTGAGAAGCCAGGTGAGGTCCAGGACACTTGGGAATGGGACATCCTCTCTGTGGGTGGTCAGGAAAGTCTTTAACAAAAGCTTTTTTCAAGCTCACACGTGGCAACTGGTGCGTGTTCAGTTGAGCTACTCAGCTTCTGACTATGAGCTTTCTTCAGACTATGCAGACGTTGAATTAATTGTTGCCTGTGGGGTTGTTCTGGAGAGAATGGACTGGCCCAATCCTTGTCCTCCCACATGCCAGCAGGACAGGGGGGATTTACAGGGAGCGACTCCTTGGGGATGCTGGACCATGGAAAAGGAGGTTGGGTGCATATGGGGTGGGACCCTTTACATTCATTCAAAAGCTCACGGAATTTGAAACATCTTTTTTGCATCATGGATGTTTAAAGGGCCTTGGGGAGGACCCCACACATCTTTCTGTTAGCCAGGCCAACCCTAAAGGCCCAGGAGCTGGCTGTGCCTATGAGCCAGAAGATGAGATGGGGGAGAAAAACGGGTTGGTTTAACTTCTATCTGGAACTGAGGAAAAAAGAATTTATGACTTTTGGAAGAACAGGGAGGCAATTTAGGACAAGTACAAGAGTGTCATGGGGCTATGCAGGGAGAAAATAAGAAGAGTCAAAGCTCAGCTTGAACGTAATCTGGCTACTGCCACAGAAGACAATAAAAACTGTTGTTGTGAATACATTAGCACCACCAGCAGGGCTAAGGAGAATCCCCCTCCTTTTTGGGATGTGGCTGGGGGCCAGTCTCTTTTACCAGATATCAAGGGATAGGACAAGAGGAAATGGCTTCAGGCTGTGCCAGGGGCGGTTTAGGTTGGATATGAAGGAAAATTTTTTCACGGAAAGGGTGGTCAGGCATTGGAACAGCTGCCCAGGGCAGTGGTGGAGTCACCATCCCTGCAGGGATTTAAAAGAGGTGATGTGGCACTCGGGGACATGGGTCAGTGATGGCCTTGGCGGAGCTGGGGGCAGTTGGACTGGGTGGCCTTAGAGGGATTTTCCAACCTAAATGGAAATGTGGGAACCTAATGTGGGAAAGCCCCTCAGAGCAGGGGTGACCCCTCCTGGCTGCCCATTCCCCTCCTGCTGGAGCCAGCAGGGAGCTGTGCAGCTGGTTTATGGCCCAAAGGGTGCATGAAGGGGTCAGGGGTGTCCCTTTCCCACCCCCTGCTGCCCCCTCACCTCTCCGTGTGGGTTCTCTTCACCGTCACAGAAAGACCTCGGTGAGCACCAAAACCCCAGAACTCATTTCCTTGGGGCCCCACCTACAGCCAGGAGCGGAGTGAGCTGCCCTACAGGGGCCTGGAGAGCTCCCCCAGTCCCTCACTCTCCTCCCAAGATAATGAGCAAAATCAAACCAGTTGTTTGCTGGGAGACTTTGGCCGTGGAGTGACCCAGTCCCAGCCCCTGAGGCACTGCAGCACCTCAGAGCTGGGAACATGACTGAAGGTCGGGCTGATTTCCATCTTCTTAAAAGCCAGTTTGACTTGGTTTGGTTTTGGTTTTTTTTTTTTCCCCCTCCTGTTGTTCCTCCTTCCAGCCACAGACACCCAGCCATCAGTCTGATGCTGCTGCTTTTCTCACCTTGAAGGGAACTGCTGACTGATGGCAGGATGCATGGAGAGATGGATGTTCAAACATCTCAGACTCACCATAAACTCAGGCAGCTTTGCCCTCCAGTGGTGGATGGTGGCTCAGCCACAAAGAACCCACCAAGGTTGGATGGGCCTTGGAGAAACCTGGTCCAGTGCAAGGTGTCCTGAAGAGATCATCTTTAAGGTCCTTTCCAACCCCAGCCATTCTGGGATTCTGGGATTCTCCCCATGTGGTCACTGGTCCCTCCTGACACCACTCTGGTGCCAACCAGAGCAACACTGTGCTTAAGAAGCAGTTTTTGGCACTGCTGGCTTGTGCAAACTGGCAAAGCAGCCAGATTTTTCCAGTCTGTTATGAGCTGGACAAGTGAAAAATCCAGAGATTAAAGGCCAGGATTTGGCCCCTGCTCTCCTGCATTAAAGAAGTTTCCAAGCCTCCAGGGAAAAATCCCAGAGCCCCTGTGAACGCAGATGTTTTGGTCAGCCCAGTGGGATATACCTTGTGGAAGGGAAAGCAAATCCTGTGGGGAGAGCGGAGGCTTGGAAAGGGAAAAAAGCCTTGTCTGGAACAGAAGAAAGAAGTGTGTGTGTACAGCAGACAGAAGAGAGGGGAGGCAGATTAGATTTCTTTCTTTTATTATACAGGATTGTATGTACAAGGTCACCTCTCTCCCGAACATCAGCATCACAGTCAGTTCACAGCCACACCTGCAGCTCATCTCTCCAGGCCTGGAGAACAGCTCGGGACAGCACGGTGCAGACATTGCACAGGAACCACAGGGGAAGGATGGGCTCTCCCTTCAAGCCCTCCTCAAGCAGCCCAAACTAAGAAATGCAAAGGAAACTTTGTGCTTCAAGGGCCATGCGTGCCCCAGGATGGTGCCAGGGAGAGGAAGTGTCACCCCTGGAGCTGTTTTCCCTTCACCCTTCCAAGAGATGCCGTGGATGAGGTTGGAGCACTTGGGACCACCGAGGGCCAGGTGTGGGAGGGATTGGCCAAGGGGAAGGTGTGGACAGCACTTTGGGTTCCAAGCACTGATGTGTGCGTGTGTTCTGGAGGGGAAGGGGGTGGGCAGGACACACCATGTATGAAAAAAGTGCTGTGGGAGTTTCAGTCCCGTCTACCCCGGGAAAACAGGACAAGCCCAGCAAGGAGAAATGAGAACGGCTGAGGCCTCTCGGGTGCAGGGGTCCCACGATGAGCCCTCTGCTCACAGCACCGGGCAGGGGGCAAAAGCAGCTGGGATCTGGGGAGCAGGGGGGTGCTGGCACACCCACATGCATCGTGCTCGGGGTATTCCCTGTCCCCAGCCTCGGGCACGCTGTCACCCCAGGGATGGAGCTCAGGCAGAAGCAGGAGCTGTCGCACCACTCTCCTGATGTGCCCTGACCGGGGCAGGAGGAGATGTGGGCAGCCAGGGAAGGGGCTGATCTCTCTGGCTCCAGGCTGCAGGAGGAGCTCCCTTCCTTCCAGGGAGCAGCTGGTCCAAGGAAAGGGTCTCATCCACAGCTGCTGGCACCCCTCACTCTGCAGAGGCTTGCTCAACCCTTACATGGTGGAGAATGAGGACACCAAATCACTGAGGGTGACGTGTCCTTGGTTTCTCCTGCTTGGGATCACTTGCTTTCCTGCAGCTTCCTCTCCCCTCCCCTCTTCAAGCAGCTTCCCAGAGCGCAGCAGCTGCTCCAGCACCGACTCCTTTCCACCTGGAAGTGACCCTGGACACACAGCAGCTCATGGGGCGCAAGAGACGTGACAGGAGGTGGCCGTGCTGGGGGACAGCTCACCCCACACCTCTGACTCAACAGGATCTTCAGCACAGGAACACAGATTGTCCAAACTGAGACAGTACTTTTCCCCCAGTCAGGAAATGCTCTGGCTCTCACCTCGCACAGGAAAAATGTCTTTATTGGGTTGGGCTCAGTTCTCTCTGCTCTCCTGCAAGCAGCTCTAGAACACCTCTGGCTCCCTTGGGGACACAGCTGCTCTCCTGATCTCTGTGGTGGCTCTGGGTTGTGCAGGTCTGGCTCCTGCCTCTGGCTGCAGAGCTCCGAATCCATTGCAGGGGTGGTGGGGATCCGCTGGGAGGATGAGTTTTCTTTGCCTTTGCTTTACAGATGGATGGAAGATGTTGGGCCATGTTTCTTCTTTGAATGCCAGGTAGAGATGACAGCAGCACTTCCATTCAGCTTGTCTTGCTCAACGTGCCAGGACAGGGTTTAGCCTCGTGCTTTCCTCACACTGTTGCTCACAGCTGCTCTGGGTGGGCTGCAAGGAGAAAAGGGGAGCTACAGCACTGTCCTTGAACCCCACAGATTTGTCATTTAGGAGAGAGGGTGAGGGACTGGCCAGTGACCCAGCTGAGCAGCCAAGCTCCATGTCTCCACATAGGGGATCAGTGGAACAGAGCCTCTCCTGAAGCAGCAGCCCCCCAGCCCAACATGCACAGAACAAGAGCTTTGGCTCAGAATCAGCAGCAGGGGAGCTGTACCTGGTTACTGTAGTCTGGCATCCTCCACATCTGTGTAATGGCTGTTCTCCTGCAGGGAAAAGGAACCACAAACAGTAAACCCCCCTGTGTCCCTCCTGCCCTGCCTGGGGCGCTGTGACACCTCGCATGTGGCCACCAGCTGGTCCCCTGGTGTGGGAGAGCAGTGCCAGGGTGCTCAGTGTGATGGAGGAGCTACAAAACACACCTGGTATGGACACCAGGGGCCAGGGCTGTGCTTGCTGGCACAACAGAGGCCCAGGCAAAACCACACAATTCCTCTGGCTCCTTACTCTGAAACGGCTCTGCCAAACAGACCTGGGGTGTGTAATTCCCTCCTGGGCTTGGAAGTGATGGAATCATAGAATCATTTAGATTGGAACAGACTTCCAAGATCATCAAGTCCAACCATTAACCAGCACCTCCGTGTTCACTTCCCTGGGCAACTGTTTCAATGCCTGACCACCCTTTCAGTGAAGAAATTTCCCTGATCTCCGATCTAAACCTCCCCTGGCACAGTTTGAGGCCGTTTCCGCTCATCCTGTTTCTTGTTCCCTGGAACTGCCCCGTGATGCCAGCGTGCATCAGTCCACAGAGGCAAATCAGAGTCCTGATTCTGCTGCTGAGCACAGGAACTGTTTGCAGCAGTCCCAGTTTGCAGCAGAACTCATTTTCCAGAATGGTAACACACATTCATCACTACAAATACCACAGTAATGGTGCTGAACTGCTCCCCATGCAGGGGGTTTGGAAAGCATGGCATGTTGTTGGACTGGCTTGATGGTCTTGCAAGTCTTTTCCAGCCTTTGTGGTTGTCTGGAATTTCCTGCTGGAGCTGTTGTGCAGTGCAGCATCGCTGGGAGAATGGGGTGCTCAGCAGGAGTGTTCAACCTCCTGCACAGGGGGAGCATTTCAGGGATGGAAATGGATCCAGCAGTTGTCTGCAGGGGACACGAGGGAGTCCAAAAGGAAAGGCAAGGAAACAGGCTGTGCCTGAAAGCCAGGGGAGGTCTCCTTGCTGTGGGCAAGGATCAGGGACAGCCCAATGGGGCTGGCACCGTGGCAGGCATCTCCTCACACCACGGGTACAGAGGCTCCTCTGGAGGGCTGCAGGACGGGGCACCTCCACCACCCTGGCATCTGGGGGGAAGGAGAAGGGCTGGAGCAAGAAACAGGAGACTTTTGGAGAGCCTCAAGAGTAAGTCCCTGACCCAGCTGACCAGGGGAAACATTGTTCTCGTTCCTGATGGCCAAGGAACACCTGGTCAGGGATGTGAAGGTGGAGAGAAGCCTTGGCTGCAGAGCCCATGGGACTGTGAACCTGAGTAACCTGAGAGAAGTGACCAACACCAAGAGCAGGATCAAATCCCTGAACTTAGGAGAGCAGATTTTGGGTTGTTTTGGGACCTGCTTGGCAAAATCCCATGTGAGACTGCCTTGGAGGCCGAGGAGGCCCAGGACATCTGGGCTTTTACTGTGTGAGACTTTCACTGAGCCCCCAGCATCAACCCCAAAAACCATTTGGATGCAGACTGGGCAGATAAATGACCAAACCTCCCTGAAAACAGAAGAAAATCTGACTGCAAATCAACCACTGTGTGCTGTGAATACCTGAACACATCAGGATACCTTTAGCTCTCCCTCCAAAGCAGCTGTCTGTGTGCAGGGATCTCCCCTTGAACAGATCCCTCAAGACACCCCTCACCTGACACCAGGCATTGCTGGGCTGGCAGGTGACCTTTTTTGCACAAGTGTGACATTTAAGGCACGTACACAATGATCTTTGTATCCCATAGTAAGTGCAGTGAACAGTACTGACCACCAATCCAACTGCACTTACTAAATATTTTCCATACCCAAATGTATGGCTCAGAACTCAATGATCTCCATCAGCTCTGAGTGACCTCTGACTCTTCTCCTGTCACTCCCCTGCCCCTCAGTGCCAAAGGGATTTTAGGGACCCCATTTGGGTGCCGTGTCCATGGACAGCAGTGTCCATGGTGACAGCCACACTGCTGTGTGTGAGCCAGAGAGATGTGGGACAAAGGAGTCACTCCCCAGGAACTGGGGACACTTCAGGAGTGCTCAGTGCTGGTGCAAAAGTGCTCAGTTGAGGTCAGGAGCAATACAAAGGCTGGCTCTGGCAAGCTGCCTTGCAGGGCTCGAGGAGCTCCCTGCACATGCCCTGCACACACTGACTTGACCATCCAGAGCACTTGGGAGCCTGTCTGAAGCTGGCAGTGAAATATTTCTGGTCTTGATGCCACATCAGGACCAGGGAGTTACAGAAAATAGAGATGTAAGTGAGCTGAAATAGACATCTTGTTCCTCGTAATGAGGACCAGCTCTTCCCAAACCATTGCCAGCAGATGTCTCTCCACTATTTTCTTACCCCAGCAATGGCAGACAACTGCCCGTTTTTTGTGACAGGCTGTGTGCTGCTTTATCAGCATTAACATCAGCAAGTTTCCCCCTAATTTCTACCCTCTGTTTCCCTTGATGTAATTCAAACCTGGACTTCCTTTTCCTGGCACAGAGCTTGTGCCTTTCTTCTTCCCAGTGCCTGGAATGACGTCTCCCCTCAAGCAGCTCCCCCCAGATTTGGCAGGACTGATGGACTCCAGCCACGAGGCCCCAGACCTGGAACAGCTGAAGGACCCTGTTCAGAGCCCTCACCCATCATGGCTCCAGCAGGACAGAGCAGGAGAGCACAAACCAGCTGGGAGTGTTTGGGGTTGGAGGAGCTTTTAGGCCTGGGGAAATGCTGTGGATGTGCAGCATGGCCACCCCAGGGATGGGAGGTGAGGAAGAGGAGAGGGAGGCTGAGATTCATCCTCACTTCTGCCGCCAGCAGTGCTGGAGTGGGGATGGGTTGGAGCTGTGCCAAGGGGCCACTCAGGGCAGGTCATGTCCTTCTACCCTGGAGCCCTGTTGGCCTCAGCCTGGATCTGGAACTGGTCCTGTTCTCAGCAAAGGTTTGGTTTGGGATAAATGACAGTGCTGGCAGTGGTTACACAGAGCCTGGTATGCCCTGTGATGTACCCAAACACTGGGCTCCCATCCAAAGGCACACATTTGTCACTGGGTTCCCCAGGAACACCCCTGCTTGGGGCAGGACTAGGAGCAGTGGGGCAGATGTGTGCCTGGCACCAGCGGTGCTGGCACTGCCCTCGCTGGGGGTGCCCTGGCTCGGTCAGACCTTGGTTTGTGCCATGGGACAAGTGCCTCTGGAGAGGGACTTTGGACAAGGGCCTGGAGAGACAGGACAAGGCTTCACACTGACAGAGGGCAGGGTTAGATGAGATATTGGGAAGGAATTTCCCTGTGAGGGTGGGGAGGCCCTGGCACAGGGTGCCCAGAGAAGCTGTGGCTGCCCCTGGATCCCTGGAAGTGTCCAAGGCCAGGTTGGACAGGGCTTGGAGCAGGCTGGGATAGTGGAAGGTGTCCCTGCCCATGGCAGGGGTGGAACGAGAAGTTCTCTAGGGTTCATTCTAATCCAAACCCTCCTGTGACTCTGTGGATGTCCAGTCAGGTGCAAGGGCACTGCAAATGCAGCTCATCTAACACAGCCTGTCTTTGCCATGGGATTAAATCCATCTAAGAATCACCTGGGAGCAGAGCAGTGTGGTTTAAACCACTCCTAGCTGTGAAATCAAGTATAAATGTCTGAATTTCAAGAGCCAACCATGTTTCCTTCAGCACCTCCACAGGTTTGCATGGGCAGTGCTTTTGCAGGCAGCAGGGAGGTTTGGAAGAATAAGCTGTGAACAACAATCGGATTTAAATACAGCAATTTCTTTGAAGGAAGGAAAAACTACTTCTCCTGGGGATTTAGCAAGTTCCAGTAAAGCTGTGCCCCACGACTGAACTGCTCTGCTGCAGGGATGTTTCACCCAAGCTCTCTTACCAGTTCATCCTCACACTCCTCCCGTGCGAGTCCCTCCTCCTCGCCCTCGTCCCCGTTGAGCGGCTCCTCCACGTTGGCCTCGGCCTCGGATGCCGTGTCCTCCTGGGACACCTCGCTCTTGCTGCTCTCCGCCTTCTTCCGGGCCTCTGCAGGGCAACAGCTGGGTCAGGGCTGGGAACGGGGGCCACAGCCTGAACCCCGGGGTCAGATGGCCCCCACACCCGGGCCGTGGGGAAATAACAGTGATGGAGAGGCTTCCTGCAGCGGGGAGCTCTGCTGATCTTGAGGAAGCGGCCTGGGAGACCATGGAGAGGGCAGAGAAGGTTCCACATCCCCCAACAAGGCTGTGGGAGCCAGGCAGGGCAGGATAGGATAGGGACAGGGATAGGGATAGGGATAGGGATAGGGATAGGGATAGGATGTAGGATAGGATAGGATGGGGATAGGGATAGGGATAGGATAGGGGTAGGATAGGATAGGATAGGATAGGATAGGATAGGATAGGGGTAGGAT
>NW_024580668.1:12470814-12600549 GCF_017639235.1 Corvus kubaryi | reverse complement strand
GGATAGGATAGGGATGGGGATAAGGATTGGGATAGGGATAGGATAGGGGTAGGATAGGACAGGATAGGACAGGATAGGGGTAGGATAGGACAGGATAGGGGTAGGATAGGATGGAAGAGAGGAGAACAGACTAAAATAGAACTTGGATAGGATAGGATAAAATAGGGATAGGATAAAATAGGGATAGGATAGGAAAGGAATGGGAATGGGAATGGGAAGGAAAGGAAAGGAAAGGAAAGGAAAGGAAAGGAAAGGAAAGGGAGAATAAGATAGGACAGGATAGGATAGGATACAATACAATAGGATATGACAGAGTAAAACAGAATAGTAGAACAAAAAAGCAAACTGAAAAAAAATACAAACGATATGACAAAGGAAAAAAAATCTCATCATTTTAAACCCCAACTCCATTAACTTCAGGAATTCTGGTGTGTAATTTTGGCCTGTGATTCTACCCTGGAACCTGGGGGTTGACATTTCCCTGTCAAAGCCTGGAGGGAGTTGTGATGCCAAGGCCAGCCCTGAGGCATCCTTGCACCCCACTGACCTGCAGACAGCTTCTGTTCCTCAGCAATCTGCTCCAGCCGGCCCAGGAGAGCATCAATGTTGGATTTGATCTGTGTCAGCTCAGTTTTGATTGTCTGCAGCTCACTGCTCTTCACTTGGAGGGAGGAAGGAAGGAAAGGAAGGAAAGGAAGGCACTCAGTGCCCTGCAGAGCACCCGCGGAGCAGCCCCACCCCGCGCCTGCCCCAGGGCACTTCCTGAGCAGACAGAAAAACCACGGAGGAACCCCGGGCTGGCAGCTCGCTGGGAAACTGGCAGGGAAGCTGGGGGGCTGCTCCCAAAAAAGCCTGTGGGCGCTGTTTCAGGCAGGCTGTGGAGGCCGAGGCCGGCCTTTGGCGCGCTCAGGCTGCACCTGCACTTCCCCAGCCGCACCCCCCGCAGCCGGGCTGCTCTTTCCAGGCGTTCGGGGCTTTCTGAGGGGTTTTTTGGGAGGCCCCACGCGTGTCCCCAGCCCGGGCACACACTCACACTTGAGCTTGGCCGAGCTGTTGGCGATGGCGGCCGACCTGGCGAAGAGCTTGACCGGGAGCGTGGCCTTGACGCGCCGCACCAGGGGGATGGTGACCCGCGGCCGCTTCACCGGCACCACCCGCGGCACCGGCGACACCCGGCCCCGGTACTCGAAGATCCTGAGGGGGAGGCAGAGGAAGGACGTGGCAGCCCTGCCGTGGGGTGCCCCAGCCCCAGCCCCCGCAGCGTTCCCGCTGATCGCGGCCATCGGATCCCACCCCACAGGCTGGGCTGGGCCCCATGCACCCCAATCCCTCCCTCCCCTGCCCCACAAAGCCCCTCTGGCTGACGCCTGACCTGTCGTAGAAGTCGTCTCTGTAGTAGTCATAATCGAAGTCGTAGCCACTGCAGAGACATCAGGGCATCATGGGTTAATTAGTGCTGGTAACTCATTATTATTGCCCCCTCACGGGCTGCTGAGTGCCCCCAGGGCCACCAAGGGTAAATAGGTTGATCCCCCTTCATAAGGGACTCTCATTCAGCAGGACATGGACAGTCCTGGCTGCAGGGAGATGGGCTGAGCCCAGGAGGAAGATTTGGGGGGCTGAAGGCACTGGAGAGGTTGATGTTGGCAGCGGGGTGTTAGCCTGGTTATCTCAAGGAGGAGCAAGATGTGTGTGGAGGAAAGTCGGGACAAAGGGCATATTTATGGGGATATTTATTAATTTAAACCTCTCTCCCCCCAGCCGGGCAATGCCCACGTCCTGTTCTCTTAAGCTTGAGCTGCATTTTAACCTAAAGTAGGAGCATTCCCCACTCCCTGGAGACCCAGTAACACACATTCCCCCCTTGCTGCAGCTGTTTTTTCACAAGGCAGCAAAAACCAGGGGGTCTGACCCCACACATTGGTACCAGTTGCCCCAGCTGAACACAGCACCCTTCCCTGGTGTGCTGAGGCTCAGTTCACACTGGCTAAGACAGAGGTGATGCTGGTGGTCTCTTCTCTCTGCTCTGAACAAAGACAATTAGTGCAGCCCCAGAAAGCAAAGTCTGTCCTGCCTCCTGAACTGCCTGAAAAGAATGGGAAGAATGATAGATTGATGCAGGGAGAGGGACGGGCTCAGCCAGGAGGAACAGGGGAGAGGGAAGGATGACCACCCAAGTGTGTAGTTGAGAGTAAATTTGGTGCCCTGCATCTTTGACAGAAGCGACAAGAACAATGTGAGGCTGGCTGGGATGGCTGGTGGGGTGTGGTTTGGAGCAGGAAGTCTCTCCTGCCTATGCTGGCATTGAGGTCCCAGCCAGTGTTAAGTTTCAGTAACTGGTTGGCTTCCTAAATGTGTTTTTTCCACACTCCTTGGGTTCCCCAAATGCCTGTGGCAGCATGTGGAGACCCAGCCTGTGCCCTGGGGGAACCTGAGGGTGGCTGGATACACCAGAGCTGCTTTGGGGCCAAAGAGTTGGTGCCAGGGTGCTCATGCACCTCCTGCCCCAGTAGTGCCCTGCCATGGGGACTTCAGTGAGGAGATATTCCATAAAGCTGGGCTTTATCTCTGAGCAGCTGCTGCCTGCGGCATTCCCAGCTGGCTGAGGGTGGGATGGGGAGAGCAGGGTTGCACTCCTGAGGAAAGAGCACTGGTGGGGAGATGTGGCTGTGGAGGTGTTATCACCACAACCCTTCCAGATTCCACTGCTTGGTGGAAAATAGCCATTTTTGACCGATGAATTCCAGATTCTTTTCAGGTGCCCTCCCCTTCAGACCTGAGTTGTAGCCAACATTCCTGCTGGGCTCAGAGGACACAGGAATATCCCACAGCCTCTGTCCCAACCACTGCATGATCTGTGTTTACTTATTCCCTCTTCTGGATTGAAAGGGAAAGGCACTTCCTCGCAGGGCAGCTGCTGCTGGAATGAGCCCAGCTGTGTGTGGGGCTGAGGGGATGGACAGCAGGGAACGAGGCACTTCCATGGAGCTTTTCATGATTGGTAACTTGATTTCACCTGGGGTGAAACCTGGAGATACAAAAATTCTCCAAGAAAATAGCTCCCCTCAGCCTGCCAATTTATTTTGATCACCGAGGATGTTTGACTCCAGGTCTGTTTGAATCCAATAAATACAAAATACCATCAAAACAGGAAGCCATTTGAAAGAAAAATTGAAGAAGGATGCTTCTACACTGTCAGACTCTCCCTCTTCAATTTTCTCCCTCTCCTTAGATGCAACTCAAATGAAATTGCTGTGATTTTGTAATATTTTCAATCCTGACAGGCTCTGGTGAAGTGCTTCTGGCTCTCTCTCCAGCAGAGACAATGTTCTCCCCAGTCCCAGGCAAGAGGAGACAGTGGCATCTCCCTGCAGCTCCAGGGCTCCAAGTGGGATGAAGCAGTGCCTTTATCCACACCCTCCATGGGGTGTTGCTCTTGCTGGAAGCTCCCCGTGGCTTGGAGACCACGAGGCAGCTTGGCAGGATTTGTTCATAAACAACACAAAGCTTGGGAGTGTTTGGCAAAATTTTGAGATGCCCAAATTCCTTTTACCTGACCCCATTTCACACTCCTGGTCTGAGCCAGCTTTTCCTCCAAGCCTTTGCTCCCTGGCAGAGCTGTGGGATCACACATGGGCAGCTCCATGGACACATGGGGATGGAGAGGAGCTGCAGCCTCAGTCCCAGCACACAGCACTGCCCTGGGCAAAGCCTGGCACCTGCAAACAAGGAATGGAGCCCTGGATGGCCTGGGCACCTCCATCTCCAGCACTGCCCCTGCCCTGAGGCATTTGGGCACCTCTGCCCTGCTCCTGGGCTTGGCTCCAGCACCAACAGGAGGAAGCTCAGCCTCCAATATCTGTAGATCCAAAGACAGAGAGGCCCAAAAGCTCATGTGAAGCCCCAAGCCTCTTCCCAGAGCAGTCAATCTGCTGGATGAAGTGGCCAATGAACCCTGGCAATGTTATGACACTGTGTTATTCCCTATTTCCATGGGGAATGTGGGAGCAAAGCTGGGCAGCCCTGGGTTTTCCTGGTGGGAATTGCTCCTGGCAGTTCTGCAGGGTATTCCCAGAGGCAGTGGGGGGGTCACACCCTGCCTGGACTGCAGGGCAGGGGCCCCAGAGCATCTGTGGGTGCAAAGCCCGAGGGTAGGGGTTCTCCTGCCCTGGCCCTGAATCCTTGTGGGATTGGAGATACTTCCATCCTTTCAAAAGGAATTAGGGGCATAATTATCCCAGGGAGCTGGTCCTGACTTCCCAAAACACGAACCCCAGCCTCTGCAGTGCTGCTTTGATTCCTGACCATGGGACAGCCCTCAGGGAAGGCAGGGGGCTGGAATGAGGGGTTTGGGGCAGTCTGGGGCTGTGTGACCCTGCTGTGACACACCAGTCACTCGTGGCTTAGCAGGTGATCCCAGGGAGGCAGTGGCTGGATGGTTTTAGCAGCATCCCTGGAATCGGGCTATGAGCACAGGGCAGGTCTTCCCAGATGAATCCAGGAAAACAGCTGGTAAAAGGGAGTGCCTTAGCATGGGTGATTTATCCTGAAAATTTCACTGCATGTAGGATAAAGCATCCTGAGACTAAGGGGTTGTTTCTCAGCGACCTGGCAGGTCTGTCTTTGTGTACAGGAATAATTTTTGCCATTTTTCTATCGGCCGGTGACACTGCACCCTTTCAAAATAAGGGACAAGCAGAGGCAAAGGCTGGAAAGCAGGAAGGCCTCAAGGAACACCTCCTGCTGCATTCACTGCCTTGGCTTTGTTTGCCTTTAGCAATCAAACAACATTTATACTGACTCAGGTTCAAAATGCAGCTGTTCTTAACTGAAGGGGGATTGTTTGCATGTGCTGCCTCTCCATCACATTTGTGGGGCCACTTCTGAGCCTGTACCTGAACAGCAAATGTGCATTTGAGCACCTGTGCTTTAATTACTGCCTGATACTGCTAATCACGAGTGCCATGTTGAGCTCAGCTCCCACCCTGCTGCCATGGCATTACTGCAGCAGGCAAAGGAATACCTGCTGGAAAGCTGCTTGGAAAATGTGGCATTGATCAAACAGTGATCTGGTGGAGCTCTGTGAGACTCCTTCCTCCTGCAAATAGCCAAGGCAGTGGGAAATAGAGGAATGTGGGATGAAGCCCGGCATTCCCAAAGTGCTGGGGCTGCTGTAGGCTGGGACATCATTGCTCACTTCCCCCTCTGCCCCAGAGCTGCTCTCAGCCCTGTCCATGTGGATTTGGCACTGGGATGTCACTGCTCCAGCACCAGGGCCTGGGAGGGGTGTTCAGGGATGGGCTGACACCAGCTTGGGGTGGAACGGGATGGATGCCGGTGTTCACTAGCTGTGACAGTCAGTCAGCAGTGCTTTGTCCCTGTCACCATTTCAGAGACCCCTCCTGGGGCCACTGAGCTGCAGACACCAGCAGCTCTTGCTCAGGTTGTCCTCTCTGTCCTTTTGGCCATGGAGCAGCTTTAGCCCCAGCACTGCAGGGCAGGGCAGAGATTTGTCCCTCCAGAAGCCCAGAGGGGCCCTGGCAGAGCCACCTTCCCTTCCCAGCCAGCTGACAGCAAGGTGGGATCGCTGGCACCAACCTGAACATGGCCCCAAATGCCCCAGGAAATCCTGTCCTGACATTTGCTGTGCAGGAGAAAAAAAAAAGTGCTGCCAGAAGGCAGATTTGGAGAGACAGTGAGTGCCGGCCTGGGGACATGGTCACAGCACCTCATTTCCCAGCCAGCCCCACGGGCAGGATGGCCACGCTTGTGGCGGTGGCCGGGATGCCGGGCAGGAGCATCCAGGAGCCTTCCCTGTGCAAAGGGATGCTCTGGGAAGTGCCAGAGGGAGGGAGGAAGGTCCAGAGATCCAGGTGTGGAGGAGAGCAGTGAGGGCAGCGAGGCTTTGTAAGAACTGAAGGTGCCTCGTGTGGAGACACCTGAGAAAACTGACAGTGGCATGAGCCTGGGTAGAGCTGGATGGGAGGTTACATCCCCAAGGATTTCTACTGAACACCTGGACCCCCCCTCGGGCTGGTGGACAGCTAAAAATGTCACGACTGTTGCTTCCTCTGTGTTCAAAATGGAACTTCCCTTGCCTTGCCTTCCCCTCGACCCTCCCATGCGGACTTGGAGTGAGGCAAAGCAAAACCCAGCCTTTAGAAAAATCCTCTGCTGTGTGTAACAGCGCCTCTATAAATTACAGTGCTCTGATTTTTGAAGTCTAACGTTTAGAAAAATTGACGGTGGTTCGGGAAGCTGTAAGCACAGCTCACTGCAAACCTGGATTCCCCGTTTTCCAGGAGATATCGTAAGTTCTGCCAGCCCAGATGGCAAAGTTTTAATCTGACAGCCAGTCTGGGATGAAACATTGCTGGAGCTCGGAGCAGTGCAGTTCTCTGGCCCATATTTTAGCATACCCATATTTGTGGGAGGGAGCAAACATCTCTCTCAGCAGGCTGGAAGTCTGAAACATTGGTCATTCCAGAGGAAGGGATTAATGCTCCAGGCACGGGTGAGCAGTAAATGAAAAGCTCGTTAGTGCAAGATGTATGGAAGGAGCTGGTGTGCCTTATGGCCCCGGCCCCATGTGAGCACTCCACGTGCAGCTGAACAGCAGGAGTTGCATCATCTCTACTCCCATCTCCTTCCCCTCAAGTGTCATCCCCTGGGAATCCAGAGAGCCACGTCCTGTGAAGGGCCAAAGGGTCCCAGGATGGGAGAAATGTGCCTGAAAGCTGCACAGAGGGAGCTCAGCTGAGAGGCTCCTGGAAGGAACCCAGAGATGCCCTGTGGGTGGTGGGAGGCTGCTGGGGCTCTGGGGGGTCTGGATGTGCCAGAGCTGCACTTTCCAACCAGGATTTGCCATTCCACAGCACACTGGTGCAGGACCACACGGCTGAGTCTGAATCACAGGGTTCTCTTCACCCCTTGCACTTATTTCTTCTTTTTGTGGAAAAGTCTCCAGTTCTCCCATGATTTCCCCTTTTGCTACACCCACCTATAACCCCAATACTGATTTTAGTCTTTTCCTCCCAACCTCACACCTTCCAACTCGTGATTCAGCATGAGACTGGCATCAAAATTGTGACAATTTATAAATAAAACACATTTGGGGACCTTGTTATTTGGTTTTGGGTTCCTGAACCTGCAGGTCACTCCTGAAATACCTTTTCAACCACAAGCAAGAACTTAATGAGTTTCTCCCACATTCCCCTGACTCCAGAGTATGGGGCTTAAATGAAAATCTTCACCTCTTGTGGAAATCATGATAAATTCTCTTGAGCTGAGGGCTCACTGACATCTGTAACACACTCCATGTGCCACACACCTCTCCATGTCCCTCCTGTCCCTCCTGTTCCCTTGATCCCTCATTGCTGCTCCTCAGAACAGGCTCCCTTGGGACTTCCCCCGGCCTCTTCCTTGCTTCACCTCCATTTGTCACCCCCAGGGTTTCCCACTTTCTTCCCTTCTCCTCTCCCTTTGACAGTCAGTCTTCTCTTTCCCTGAATTATCCCTGTTCCCTGTTTTTCCCCCACACCCAGCCCCTCTGTGCCCACTCCTGCTGCCTGGCTGGAGGGGGGTTCTCCTCTTGCTCCCCCTCCTCCGGTGTGGTTAAAGCACAGGGTACTGCTCACCCTTCTCCAGCCCTCTCCAGGTCCAGCACCTGCACAGGTGGGACCATGCCCAGGAAATCTCCCACACCACCACAGGCACTGGGCCAACCTTGGGGCTGCCACTGCCTGAAGGGCACTGCCAAGGAAAGGAGCCCCTGGGAGAAGCTCTGGATGTGCAGTGTCCAGGCTGCTGGGGGCAGGGAGCTCAGGGCAGTGGTCAGGGGGTGCTGGAAGGCAAAAACAGCAGCCCAGACCTCACACCCAGGTGAACACCTACCTGTACAAGGCAGAGGCTGCTCTCTTCAGCCCTTTGGGTCTGTTGGGTTTGGGCTCCCCGGCCATGTTGATGTCTGCAAGGAAGGGACACGCAGCTGTGACACAGCATGTCCCTTGTCACCTTCACCTGTACCTGGGCACGGAGCTGGGGCAGATGCACACAAGCCTGCCAGAGAGAAACGAGCTCTCCCACACCCCCACCCATTCCCACCTGCTTCTGGCACATCTGGGGCCTGCTGGGGCTCCACAGGAAGGCAAATACATCGTGTTGGCAAACCTCTTCCTTTTCCTTTCCAGAGCCACTCACCATTCAGCTGGCAGTCAAGCACCGTGCTCCAATCCACACACACAAACTCAGGACAGCTTTCTCAGGAGAACTTGGTGTGACAAGGCAAAATCCAAACCTGCTGCACGCTGCTGGCTGCTGACAATCCACCCCTTGATCCTTTGGGAATAACGAGGAATGCTTGGCATGAGCCAGCCAGGCACTGCTATGGATTTGGCTGCGTTAAACTCTGCACGGGGTGCCTGTGCCTGCAGCTGCTCTTGGAGGAGCATCTTCTGCCAGGGGAGGGGAGAACAAGCTCCTCTAATCCCCTGAGGAAATTTTGCTCCTTGGCCTTGGTGCCAAATGTGCTTTTGATGTGAGAATAAAGTGACACAGCCAATTTCATGGAGCTGCCGAGAGCCCGGCAATCCAACATGGGGTGTGGAGCCAGAGCTCAGAGAGGTGAGCAACTGCTCTGTTCTGAGCCCAGGACAGAGCAAATGCCCTGCTGGCTTCTCCAATCAGCCCTAAACCCTGTTGGTTCTTCTGGTCCTGTGTATCTAAAGAGATGTCAGACCTCTGGGCATGTCAGATCTCGGCAAGACAGGATTTCCGCATGTGGACCAAGTCCACCATGAAACCAGGGCCCTCAGACACGGCAGGAATAAAGAGAAAGGAGCATTCATGTAAAAGAACCCCTCGTATTTCAAAAATCAAAGTAGTGGAAGGTGAGGGAGTCAAAGACCAGCTGCTGAGTCCATGGGGTTGGCAAGAATCCTCTTCATCAGCTGGTGTGAGGCAGGTGACAGCCAGGAGCTCGGAGGAACCACATCTGTGTTTCTGGAAAAGGCTGGGTGGGTTCAGGAGACTCTTCAGCACATGTGGGTCACCTACTGAATGTCTTGGTCCTCAGCGGTCTGTGTTGACCTGCCCTGAGGGAACTGGTTCCCCCCAGAGAACCAGGGGCTGGGAGTGTCCCACCCATGGGTACATGCTGCAGCTCCATGACACCGGTGCCCCACGGGAGCATTGGGATGGACCAGAGATGTGGTGGGAGAAAAAGATCCCAGAATGGTTTGGGCTGGAAGAGATCTTCCCTGAAAGACCATCCAGTTCCACCCCTCTGCTATGGGACACCTTCCACTGTCCCAGGCTGCTCCAAGCCCCATCCAGCCTGGCCTTGGGCACTTCCAGGGTTCCAGGGGCAGCCACAGCTTCTCTGGGCACCCTGTGCCAGGGCCTCACCACCCTCACAGGGCAGAATTTCTTCAGTGATGCCTTGCTCTCTGCTACCTGCACCTTAGGGGGCATCCAACCAGCTTTTAGCACATCAGACCATTTAAAACTTTTATTTTTTTATGCTTCATGAAGGGACTTTATGGAGAAATGTGGATGGGGGGGTCCACACGCCATCAAACTAAAGAGCCTAAAAAGTGATCCAAAGGAGCACCCTGACGTAGTTATTAACCAGGAAAATCACCTTCAGGAGCACAGGAAGGCTGCAGCACTGCTGGGATGAGCTGAGCAGGAGCAGCACAGGCTGCATGCGCAGGACACAGTTCTGGAGGAGCACGGACCTGCTCCCACTGCCCAGTGCCTTGCTGGGCAATTCCTTGGGCTGTCTGTCAAGAGACCTCATTCCTGCTGGAGCCGGAGCTCAGCCTCCTCCTGAGCTTGTACAACCAGCGTGGTGTTGGGGGGGCTGAGGGGGCTCAGCCATCGCACCGAGCGCTCCTCTGGAGGCACCTTCCCATCAGCGCCTTCCTTGCTGCCTCCCTCCCTCCATCCTGCCATCCCCAGCTGCAGGGGAGTGCTGAGCCTGAATGCTGAGAGGCTGCACGTGGCCGGAGGGCAGGTCCAGGGCCAGCTGCAGCCAGCGGGAACATTTCACACACGGTTGCCTTTCTGAGCCTGCAGAGCCACCAGGGCTGCTGGCACTGCAGGGGAGAGAGGGGCCCATCCTTCCCTGGTGCAGCCCAGAACACACCCCTGCCCAGCTGCAGCCCCCTGGCTGGGAACCCTTTTTGCTGTCAGGGTGCATCTCTCCAGCTGCCACGCAGTGCTCCTGCGGACTGGAGAGCACCAGGATGGGGACACCCTCCAAGGGAGAGGCACGGGAAACCCAGGAGGTGAGAAGAACAACAATTAGCTCCATCTGCTGGTCCCCACTGCTACAAAGAGCCCTGCGGAGCCCTCCCTCACTGGCACGTGCCAACAGCAGGGAATTCTTACTCTCAGCTATGGTGGTGATGGGCAGTGATCCCACAGCATTCCCTTGAGAGTGAAAAAGGACAGACAAGAGCTCAGCATGCACATCAGCCTGGACAGATTTTTGCATCTCATTCCCATTCTGGCTCCCTCCTCTGCATCGCTGACTCCATCTGCCTACCCCAAGGCAGTACTGATCCCTCCTGCTCAAATCCAGGCACCTGCTCCCTGGAAATGGAGAGGTTGTGCTGTGTCCAGTCCCCATGGCAGGGTGAGGGGACGGTGTGGATCTAGTTTCCAGTGCCTCCTGCGATGACTGGGGTGTCTGGGAGTGTCTGCAGAAGGCACTCCAGAGGTTGCCAGGACCTGCAGGGACAGTCCCTTCAGCAGGGTGTCTGCTGTGTCCCCTGGCAGTCCCAGCCTGTCCTCCCTCTCCACATTCTTACCTGGCCATCCCTCCTCTTTTCAGAGAAAAACTTTCCACCTTGATTGTCTAACCACAGATCTTCTCTGCTGGTTCTCCTGCAAGGGGAGCATCCCAGTGCTCACACCTGCCAGCAACAGCAAAGGGAAGCCTGATGAGCTCTCCCGTGCTCAGACTGGCCCATGAAGGGCGGGAAGATGAAAGGCAGCTGAGTTTGCACCTCGTCCAGGACATGGACAGGACACCCAGCTATCACACAGCCCTTTCGCCTCCTTTTGGAATTCCAGCCCTTTGAGACCAGCAGAGATGAGAGGTTTCAGAGGTTTTCTGACAGAAGGTTTTTCTCATGGCAAACCTTTCATGTCTCTCATCAGCTAAGTGAGCAAGTGCTCCATGTCCCTTGGCCACGTCTCCTGTATCTGTCTGGAGCATCACAAGGAGCTCCTGGGTTCCCCAAGGCCCTCTCCATCCTATCTCAGACTGCACATGTGGGCAACATCTGGGCTGGAAGTATTCCTGGCACACTGAGCTCTGCCAGGTCTGCAGCTCCGCTCTCTGGAGCACAAGAGAAGTGAGCAGAAGTTTCTGGTATCCAGATAAACCTCAGAGGAAGCAGCACAGCCTCAGCACAACTTCTTACCTTGGACTGCTGTGCCAGCAGCAGGGTGGGAATGGGCTGCAAATTGCTTTCCTGGGTGCCCACTGCCTGCAGCAGGCTTGGAAATCACCATTTTTCATTAAAAATCCTGTCCCCAGTTCCAATTCTCAGCTTGGAGCTGGTGACAAGGACATCTCACAATATGACTCCTCAGAACAATCTGCAAAGCAAGGGTGCAGCTGGGGGGGATTTGCTTGTTAGTTCTCATCCCACAGCAGTGCAGAAGTGGGGGGGGAGTTCTCTCATTTCACATCTGCTGGCTGAAGTCAGGCTGAGCTGGTCTGGATATCAGCTCTCCTGACAGGCTGAGGGTAAGGCCTGTCCTGGAAGGGAATCACTGAATCACAGCATGGTTTGGGTTGGAAGGGACCTTAAAGATCATCTTGTTCCACCCCCTGCCATGGGCAGGGACACCTTCCCAGGCTGCTCCAAGCCCTGTCCAGCCCGGCCTTGGACACTTCCAGGGATGGGGCAGCCCCAGCTTCTCTGGCGCCCTGTGCCAGGGCCTGCCCACCCTCACAGGGAACAATTCCTTCCCAATATCCCACCTAACCCTGCCCTCTGGCAAGGGGAAGCCCTTCCCCATTGTCCTATCCATGTCTTTAACACCAGGCAATGTCTTTTCCCCACCCTTGTTCTTCCCCAGCAGTTCAAGGACGAGGCCATGGGATGATCCAGAATCGTGGTTTTGCCGTTTGGCTTCTACAATCACAGCCCACAGCTGAGGTTTTGGGCCACGATGTCACACAGGCTTTTGATCCCATCCCACACGGGAGCTGGGAGCCTTCAGCTCCTGCCTGGGGGTGCTGTTGGAATGCTGCTCTCCAGCTCCGTGCCCCGCCACGCCTCCTGCTCATCCTGCCTCATCACTCGGTCCTCACCGGCTCCTCTCTGAGCCGCTCTGCGCACCCAACATCCCGGTTGGACCGGGCACTGGCCATCCCTTCCCCATCCCCTACGGAACAGCCGAGCCAGCCCGCCCCGGACACCCCGGCGAGGGGACTCACCCAGGGTCTGGCCGGCCAGCATGCGGCCGTTCTCGCCCAGCACGGCGGCGCGCGCGTGCCGCTCGTTGGAGTACTGGACGAAGGCGTAGCCCTTGTGCACGGAGCAGCCGACCACGCGGCCGTACTTGGAGAAGATGGTCTCCACATCCGACTTCTTCACCACCGCCGTGTTGAGGTTGCCGATGAACACCCGCGAGTTGATGGACTTGGGGTCATTCTTGTTCGTGATGTTGCTCGTCTGCACCTTCAAGGACATCTTGGATGCCTGCAAGGACAGGTGGGGAGTCAGGAAGGTGTGCAAGGGAATTCCCAGATAAAGGGAGGGATGGGGAACAAATCTCGCAGCAGAGGGAGCAGCTCCTCAATTTCAACTGGTCACAGTGGGGCAGAACCCACCTCCAGGAGCCCCTGGGTGTTGGGAGACCCCTGGCACAGTCAATCCTAAATTCTTGCTGGCAAATAATTGATCAGGCTGACACCCAGTCAGTTCTGTGCAGGATCAGGAGTTGAACTTCAATGATGTTTGTGGGTCCCTTCCATCTCAGGGTATTCTGTGATTCTACAGTTGCACGTAGGGGAGAAACCAAGATTTAAATCAATTTCACATCTAAGTTTTATAAGGTTTAATGCTGTCATACCAAAGCTTTTACCTCTCTCTGCTGAATCACAACTCAAAGAACTGCTCTTTTTGAAGCAGTCTGCATCCAGCACCTTGGCTGATGCCCACTTTTCCAGGCTTTTCCCTGCCAGCACCTCCCAGCTCAGCACAGCCCTCACCGCGCTCAGGGATGGCTGTATCCCTGTGGGGCCACACTTGCACCTGGAAGGGTACTTGGGATTTCTGGATATAAATGATGTAAGCAGTGATCAGCCCGTGTGCTCCTGATGGCACCTGCACTGCTCTGCCTGCACGCCGGGCTTTGGGCTGGATTTTGTGCAAACAGGAGGTGTCACTGTTAGCTTGGAAATCACCATCAGCTGCATCAGCTGGAAGCCACTCCAAGCCCCTTCCGGCAGCTGCAAGGCAGGATCTGCCGAGCTTCATGCCCCGGGTAGCTTGTGGGGACAGCTTTGCCCTCTGAGGACAAGGGACAGGGCTGGAAGTTGTGTGAAATCCGAGGCAGTGTGAGCTGGCTGCTCAAACTCCAGCAAAACCCAGAGCTGTCCAGAGAGATCAGCTTGATTTGCAGCTCCCAGACCCCGAGGGATGCTTTGGGGTCACCGCTGTGCTGCACACACACGGTGTGGGATTTACCCGGCAGCTGAGCAAGGTGTTTTGTGATGCACATGGAGGTGCTGCTCTTCCCCAGCCCCTTCCAGCAGCACCCACAGCTGCTCCCACTCCCAAGGGCAACTCCACCAGTGCATCCACAACTCCTGGAGGTCCCCGAGCTTGCCACAGGGGTTGTACTGCTACCACAGGGCCTGGTGTCCCCTGCCTGGTGGTCCCCAGCATCTGCCCTGGCACTGGGCAGAGCTGGACCCTGCCTGGCTTTGGGGTTTTGGCTCTCTGGGCTCAGAGCCCAAGTCTGAGCAGCCTGGTCCAAGGTGGGGACAATGGCAGGACCCTGTCCCCCTGGTCCCCAAGTCCTGGCAGGCTCTGCTTGCCCCCAGCCCAGCCTGCCCAAGGCACTGGCAGGGCAGTGTGGGATGCTCCAGCTCTGCTGAGCCCTAAAGCACAGAGTTTCCTTTCCTACACTCCTGCCCTGGCAGGCAGAGCCTGGCAAAAAGCCACAGTATTTTGGGGTCGCATCCAAGACTTTCCAAAGCCCCAGTCCTGCTTCTTCCTTGCGATCTCCTGCACAGAGATTCCCCACAGGACACAAAATCTCTGGTTGCTTCTCTCTTTGTTAAGGGGGAGAACATCACCACACCCACCTCACCCTTTGCCAGGGGAGCCCCGTTTCGGCTCCTCAGGGGGTGGATGTTTTCCCTTCTGAGCTCCCAGTCCCTTGGGATCTGCTCCTGCCATAGTCCCACTCTGCCCGAGGGTGCCCACACAGACAAGCATCGCTGTGTCAGGGCTCACCATCACTGCTCCAAATCCCAGGATCTGAAATTTCAGTTCAGGACAGGGACATGGGAGGACAGTCCCCCATCCCCACAGGCAGAGGGTGTTTGCAGCCTAACCCAGGAGCCATAGGATGCTGGAACAATCCCTCAGCAGTGGGCTCTGTGCCAGGGGCACTCCTTCACCTTTCCAGCTGGGAGCACAAGGAGCTGGACACTCCATCCCTTGCACCATTTAAAGCCAGACCACACAGAGCACTGGAGACACCTGGCAAGTCTGACCCTCTCTGTGAGGATGTGACTCCACAATAAATCTCCTCTGGCTCCAGCCCCTGCGACTCCATTAACCTGCCACTGAGGCTGGAAATAATTTTCCTGCTAAATCCAATAATAATGAAAAAAAAAGTTACACTTTGTCTGAGTCTGGCTCGTTGTATTTTCCCCTTCACGCTTATGGATTAAAAGAGCCAGAGACTTTTGTTCTATTACTTTAAAACCAATTCCTGGCAGGCAGTTTTCCTAAAAACACTGGGAAGAATAGCCAAAGGAGAGGACTTTCAAAGGAATCTAAGTGAATTCAATTCTCAACCTTTGGCAAGTGCTGCTCCAACTTCCACCCCTATATCAACCCTTGTTCAATGCTCTCTGTGTGAATTTAGTTTTGCAGTGCCACCTGGAAGAGGTTCCCAAAGGAAACTGCCCCTTTCCTGCTGCAGATGGGGAGAAATGGAGGCTTTTCCCAGCTCTTCGGTCACTCTGGGTACCCAGCTTAAGCCTCAAGGACTCATGTCACAGAAATCCTGAATACCTGCACCACAACCAGCTGGAGGCTGCTCCAGGGTGGCCAGTTCCCAGGGAATCTGCATCCTGATCGTGCTGGGAGGGGCTGAGGCTGTGCAGGACCCTCAGAGAGCGTGCACACAGGTGGGGTGTCTGCAGCCAGGGGTCCCTGGGTGGCCTTGCTACCCCGAGGACACATCAGACCTGCTGTGAACCCATGGTCCTCCTTTCCCTGCGGATTCAGCAATGCCACGCCAGTGACTCCAGCACGTGGCTTTACACCTGGTGAGCCCTGGAGTTTCCAGCTCCTGAAGCCCATTTTGTCTTGTTTCAGAGCCAACCTGCCCTGGCACCTCTTTCCCCCACCCCAGGCCAAGCCACGGGGACATCCTTGGTCCCTCTAAGCTGCTTCCCCTCTACAGGATGCACTTCCACTTTTCCATTTCATCTGCTGGAGTCTGTGCAAGTCTCCAACACATTTTGTACCCACCCATTGCCTTCCTTTCCCCCAGCCTCCAGAGAAATTTCCCTGGTCCCTGGGCAGAGCCTGAGCCCTTCTCCCATCCTTGGAGCCCACCATGCAACTTGCACTGCCCTGGGAGCCGCCCATCCAGGCTTGTGTCCCACCTGGATGCCAGGATGCTGCAGGAGACCATGTCCAAAGCCTTCCTGCAGTGAGGGCACACACCACCCATGTCACTTTGGCACAGTAAACAAGTGGCTTGGTCAAATCTGGCTGCAGCATTGCCAGGTCTGGCCCTTCTGCAGGCACTGCTGAGGAATGTTCTCTTCCTCAAAATCAGACACAGCACTCATATCAAATTCACCCCTGGCTCTGCTTTCACAGCCCAACACTGAAGAGCTTCACTGCTGCTACCCCCCAGTCCCAAACCAGGGAAAGCCCAAAGCCTTCCCAAGGACTGATCACCCCAGCCAGGTATTATTGACAAGAGCCTGAAGCTCTGCCCAGCTGTTTGCAGCTGCAAACCCCAACTACATCAGGGGCTGAGCTCCTCAAGCCTGTGTAGGAGGGACGTGGGTTAAGCTGCCTCTGTGCCTGGGCTGGAACAGGCTGGCTGGAGGGTTCAGGTGGGATGTGGGGAGGGGGGGGGTATGAAACTGTGTTTTCCCCCAAATTTCATGGGCTCTCAGCAGGTGCCACACGAGCCAGCTCTGGACCCTTCCCCATGTGGGTTTGCTATAAAGAAAAAGAGACCTGGATGAAGCTGAGGTGCGGGCAGGAAGGCCCCAGGGGGACCTTCAGCTGGAGAATGGAATCTTCTAAGGCATCTCCCCAGATGAAGATTTTGGCTGCCGTGGAGTTGGGGGGGGTTGGGCCTCTCCCAGGTCCCTGCTGCCCATCCCCAGCTCGCACCCTCCTTGTCTGGCTCCCATGACCTTCCCCATGCTCCCTGCAGCTGGACCAGCACGTGCTGTGCTTGTTCCCTGTGCTGTGTCCTCTCCTGCCCACCTGCATCCCAACAATCCCATAAAGCTGGATGTGGGATGAGCAACTTCCACCCCGCATTGCAGGGACCAGTGATGGAGTGGGGAGCTCAGCATCCCCATGCCTCAGCATGGCCTTTCCCTTGGAATTCCCAGTGGCTCCAGGGCCAGCTCAGGACACGGCAGCTCTGTGCAGGGGATGTGCCTGGGCTGATGGGAGATGGGACAGGGCCAAGCCAAGGTCAGGAGAGGTGACAGCGACACCGCAGGGCAGGGCTTGGGAGGGAGCCACGGGACCCCGGCGTCGCTGCAGACGGGAGCTCTCCAGGGCCATCTGCCCACGCTCTGCTGGCCCTGCCCGGGCAGGCAGCAGGGATTTGGCAGCAGGGAGAAGGGAAGGCCAAGGCTGGGGAATGCTCTGACAGTTTGGGCCCCACTGCTGGTGTCTCACAGCCCGCTGGGCACTGCGTGTTCCAGCACCCTGTGCTCTGCTGCTCCCGCCCACGAGCCAGGCGTTCCCTGGAGAAATCAGCCTCCCTGTTCCACTCATTTGGGATTTCTTCTTAAACACAGCAGTCACCTGGCATCATTTACTGGCCTCCTTAGAGTAACAGCTGGAAAAGGACATTTGAACCATGGCTGTTAATGTTTCATCCTCCCCCTCCCTGCACTCCAGCAGGGCACTCTGCGCCATGTCCAGGTGAAATCCAGCAGAGCTGGAAATCAGCTCGGGAACAGCCCAGCTCCACAACTGGGGAGCAGAGTGGCCTCTCCAGCCACTTGGATACACCATGGAGAATCCAGCAGGGCTGAGTCAGAGCAGAGCAGCTTGGTGATGTGTCTGGTCAGAAACACCCACACAACACACACACATGTTCCTGCTTTCAGACAGAGATTCCAACAACCATCGGCAGCATTTCCACAGCTCTGATTTCACTGTTCAGCCCCTAGCCTGCAACTGCCACAAGATGGGCTGGAGTTGGAAAAGAGAAAAGACAGAAGGCAGCAAGGAATAATACTTGGACATGAATAAATGAACGTGTGAAGAGGTTCTTCACCTCCAGGACACCAGAGAACATCAAGGACAGAGTATTAGGATTATCCCTGTTTTCTGCAAGGGAAACTGAGGCCCAGACAGGAGAGGTGTGGGGTGAAGGGGTGTGTGCCCCCAGCCTCAGCAAAGCCTCCAGAGACATTACAGTGGCACTCCCAGCTCCAAATGCCCCCAAAGACACAAGGAGACTTAAGGATGAGGTTGCCAGGAGTAAGAATTCTCCTTCCATCCCTCCTTCCTTCTACCCTTCCTAGAATCACAGAATGATCTGAGGTGGAAGGGGCCTTAAAGCCCATCCCATCCCATCCCACCCCTGACACAGGCAGGGACACCTCCCACTGTCCCAGGTTGCTCCAAGCCCCAATGTCCAACCTGGCCTTGGACACTTCCAGGGATCCAGGGGCCTCCCCACCCTCCCAGGGAACAATTTCTTCCTAATATCCAACCTACACCTACTCCCTTTCCCTTTTCCTTGGTTCCTTCCTTCCCTCCCTCCTGCCCGTGCCATCCCCCTCTGCACAGGGAGAGCCCCTGTGAGTCCTCAGGGGACAGCAGTGAAGCCACCCCACGGTGCCCCAGGAGCACATCCATCTGCACCCAGGCTGGGCTCTCAGAACCCTCAGACCATCATCCCTGCACCCTGACCCTTCACACACCCCTGCAGCCTGGGATTTACCCAGGATTCTCCAAAGGTTCAGCCCTCTGGGCACAAGGGCACCTTGTGTGCCACTGCTGGGTGAGAAGAAAATACAACAAGGATTTGCACCCCAGAGAGTCAGGGACCCCCTGTGCCAGTTCTAAGAGGTGCTGAGGACCACTCCAAGGTCCCAGCGAGCACCCACACCCCAGGACAGGCTGTGCCCACCTGCACACACCCCTGTTCCATGCTGGGAGGGGGATGGATGCCAACAAACTCCTCTCCCTGCCTCTGCTGCTCTTCTCTTCCCGTGACAGCACACCTGGCACCAATGTCACACACTGTCCCTGCTGCTGCCAGCATTGCAGGAATCCCTTAAAAATACCTCTATTCCACCCAGAAACAGCCCAAGGCTGGCACTGGTGTGCTGATAAGCTGTCCCCTCGCTGCTCTCAGTGCCTTGTTTGCCAGAGTAGCTGGTTAATTGAGAGCCAGGTGGCTGCAAACCCCAGGGGCCCCGTGTGAATGACGAACTGTCACGGGAGGAGAAGGGAAAGCAAAGCCTCGGCACCCCCGTGTCCTGCAGGAGCTCTTTGTGGCAGCAGCAGCCAGGCTGTTCTCCCCCTCTCATCACATCTGCTCACAGGAGGGGAGATGTGCTTTTATATCCTGCCCACTTCCCCTCCCAGTAACACCAGCAACACGTTTTTCCAGTTTGGAGGTTTGACGAATGCAGACATCCCGCAGGGACCTCCAGCACGCAGCAGAGGGACAAACTTGGTCCCTGCCAGGTTTGGGGCAGATTTGGCATTTGGGGTATTGGAAAAAGCACCAGCAACCTGTCTTGCCAGCACAGATGGATGCTCCAGCCTGTGGAGCTCCAGTGTGAGTGGGGTGCACCTTGTTTCAGGTCCTTTTAACCATCTCAGGTACTCCAGCACAGGGCACACCCCAATCCTGACCTCACTGCGTTTTGGAGGTTGCCCTCGCTGCTTTCATCCCAAATCTTTCCCAAACATCTTTCTTGCCACTTGCAAGGGAGCAGCACAGAAAACTTCTGGAATTTGATGGCGACAAAACTCTAAGTAGGGTTGTTGTGACAGGACACAGGGAAATGGTTTTAAACTGAAAGAGGGTCAGTCTATATTGGATATCAGTAAGAAATTCTCCCCTGTAAGGGTGGGGAGGCCCTGGCACAGGGTGCCCAGAGAAGCTGTGGCTGCCCCTGGATCCCTGGAAGTGTCCAAGGCCAGCTTGCACAGGGCTTGGAGCAGGCTGGGATGGTGGGAGGTGTCCCTGCCCATGGCAGGGGGTGGGATGGGATGAGCTTTAAGGTCCCTTCCCACCCAAACCATTCTGTGTTTCTATGAATTTAAAGACTTAATCAGAAGCATTACACTGGAAGACAAAAATCCACCAAGGGAGTGATTTGCACTTTCTTGCAAGTGGCCAGAAAGATGATTTTTAGGGAAGGCCTGGGCAGTTAACATTCCCTAGCACAAACTGGCAGGTCTGTCCCACAGGGAAGATCTCACTTCGGGCAGCCATCAAGCTTCTCCTTGGCTCTGAAGGGTTTAGGAGAATCACAGGATCACAGAATGGCTGGGTTGGAGGGGACCTTAAAAATCATCCTGTTCCGCCCCCTGCCATGGGCAGGGACACCTTCCACTGTCCCAGGCTGCTCCAAGCCCCGTCCAGCCTGGCCTTGGGCACTGCCAGGGATCCAGAGGCAGCCACAGCTTCTCTGGGCAACCTGCTCCTGGTTTGGTTTTTCTTTCCCTTTAAGCTGAAAAAAGGAAGTTTTGAAGAGAAACACAGCCAGCTGTGAGACAGGGGATTGCCCTGCTCAGCTCCATTGGCAACACAGAGCTGCACAAGCCCTGGGAAGCACGGTCCCTGCCACCTCCAGTGCCAATCATTCCTCCCTGGAGAGCCCTGAGTAATTTCCTAGTGAGTCCCCAAACATGAGAGCCGCGCTCTGAAGCATTGGTTTAATAACCAACACAAACCCTGCAATCTTTTCAATAACTCCTGAGTCCCCAGCAAGTCCTGCACAGAAACCTGGAGGGCTCAGCCCTCCTCGGAGAGAGCAGGAAGATCCTGCTCGCTGCTGTGTGCTCCAATAAACAGAATAAACTGGCAGGAAACCAGTGCTTGGGGTTTCTGGGGAAAACAGCTTCAATCTTCCCAAACATGAGTGTTAAAGGACTGGGAAGTTATTAAAAAAAGGGGTAGACAAAGATGTCACAATTATTAGACTGGTTCTGCAGGCCCAGGGCTGTCTTTTGGGGGAATATTTGCTGTGCTGGGAGCTGGGAGGGCTGGAAAGCTGGAGATGAGCTCAGCAGGAGCCAGACTGTGAAGCTGTGGGGTCTCTTTGCAAACCTTGTTCCGCCTGTAAAGTGCAACCAAGCACATCCCAGTAAGGGAGGATCCCTTCCCTGCAGACAGAGCAGCTCCTCGGGTCCCTCGAGTGCCATTTTGGGCCGTCCCCTCTCCCATCGGACAAGGGGCTCCTTGTACAGGGCCTGGGAATTTGTCCCAACGCTTCCCAGAGCTCCACCTTGCACACCATGGAATCATTAAGGTTGGAAAAGATCTCTGAGGCCATCAGGTCCAAGCATCCACCCAGCACCACCACCAGGCCCATCACTAAACCATGGCCCCAAGTGCCACATCCACATGCTTTTTGATCATTTCCAGGGATGGTGACTCCACCCCTGCCCTAGGCAGCCTGTCCCAGTGCTTGACAACCCTTTCCAAGAGGAAATTTTTCCTAACATCCAATCTAAACCTCCTGTGGCACTACTTGAGGCCACCTCTAGCATCACTCCAGAGGCTCAGGCTCTGGCAGTGGCAGTCCCTGACCTCCTGGTCCTGTGGAGGTGCACCAAGCCCCTGCTGGGAACCCCTGGCTGTCCCCCCACCCCTACCCCCTCTCCATGGCCAGCCCACCCCATCAGGGCTGTGTGGCTGAAGCTGAGATGCAGAAGGCACCAATACAGCCCCTGTGCATCCCCACTGACCCCCAGATACCTCTGGGGAATGTGGGGACCACGTCCTGCCCGAGGACAGGGGCTGCCCCCTGAGCAGGCAGGCTCAGGTTCAGCCCAGCTGCCACCCTGTGTTTTCCCTGGAGGAAGGAAATGCTGTTCAGACCTGACCTGCAGGGTCAGCTGGCACTCCTCAGGCTGGGGACAGCCCTCAGGGACAGGGGCTGTGATGCCTCTGCACCCCCCGGTCATGGGAGAGCAGCCGGACATTCCCAGACATTCCTGCCTCTGCAGGCACCTGGATACTCCCAGGGAACTGGGGCTCCCATCCCTGTTCATAACCTGACCTCACTGCCTGCTCCACTCAGTTTATGGGGTGGGTGACAGGGGGGAGCTGCTCCCCACCCTGTTCCCCTTCCCCACGCTCAGGTGGAGGCTGCACCATCCCAACCTCAGACTGAAAACACGAAGGGAGAGCAACCAGGCAGGCCTGGCTCCTCAGGGCACACACACTCCCACACACACATCAGCAATAATGCAGCCTGACCCCCGAGGCAGATGTGGGTTCTGCAGGAGGGCTGCCTCCAGCCCCTGATCCTGCCTCATTCCCAGCACGGCCGACGCACGGGGAATTGCACTGGGAGCATCCTGGCCTGGAGCTGCTCCAGCACAGCATCACCACAGCACCTGGGTGATGGCACCTGGGCTGATGGCACCTGGGGTGATGGCACCTGGGGTGATGGCACCTGGGTGGTGGCACCTGGCTGATGGCACCTGGGCTGATGGCACCTGGGGTGGTGGCACCTGGGGTGATGGCACCTGGCTGATGGCACCTGGGTGGTGGCACCTGGCTGATGGCACCTGGGCTGATGGCACCTGGGTGATGGCACCTGGGTGGTGGCACCTGGCTGATGGCACCTGGGCTGCTGCCTCTGTGCCAGCGGCAACATCAGCTCCTTTAACCCCCAGGAGGAGCACTGATGGCCCCACAAATCTGGGATTCAGTGCTGGCTGATGCAGGGCTGTCTGTGCCTGGACACTGGGGACAGAACTGGCTCCCCCCCAGCCTTCCTTCAACTCTCCACCTCACTGTGCAGAGAGCCTCCTTTTTGAATTTTTAATTAAAACAAGTCATTTCAAACTGGAGAAATCCTGCCAATCCTTTGAAAAGCTGGCTCTGGTTTAAATGTCTGAAATGCTCCATAACAGAGCCATAAATAATCAATAGCTGCCTAAATAAGTATTTAATCAGCTGTTAAAGGTACAATGGTCACAAAGTCTATCGGGTCAGCACTTAGTTTATAGCTGTGGCTCGTTACCATCTGTCCTATATATTATTTATGTCTGTAGAAGCTTAAAAACCTATTCATTAGAGCCTGAAATCCTTCCTAATAAGTGTGATAAAGGATGACCTAGAGCTGGACAGTGAGAGGCATCCAAGGAGCCCCTGCAGCATCCCTGCTCCTCACCCTGCCTTGTGCCTAGACATCTGGGGCTGCCCCAAATGCTGCACAACTCATTGCACAGGTGTGGGGTCACGCCAGAGCTGCTCATCTGCATCCCCTCTGGAGATTGTGCTGTACCCCAGAGAACCAGGGAATGGTTTGGGTTGGAAGGGACCTTTAAAGATTGAGTTGTTCCACCCCCTGCCATGGGCAGGGACACCTTCCACTAGCCCAGGTTGCTCCAAGCCTCATCCAACCTGGCCTTGAATATTCCCAGGGATGGGGCATCCATCAACTCCATCTGCTTGACAAGGCTGAAGTTTTGTCTTTGAAAACATTTTCTCCATGAAAATGTATTTTAAATTAAGGCACTTTTCTCCTAGAAGCCCTCCCTCCCCAAACAGGAGCATCCTTTGATTGCAGAATATGCAACAAGCGGAGTTTTCAGCAGTCTCTGCTTCCAATCATCGCAGAAATCTCTTGTGAACAGACCAACGTTCTTTTTGACAGAAGCAAAATAAATTTTAAAGGTCAATTGAATCAGATAAGCCCAGTCTGGCAGCCCTTTCAGATGCAGAATTCCATGGATAACATTTAGGTTCTGCTGGAGAACAGAAACAAAATTCTTTGGAGGAAAGAATCTTCAAAAGAAAGAAAAAAAAAGGGGGGAAGAAAATGAAAAGGAAACAGCAATTAAATAGAATGTCATCCGTAATCCCACCAGTGCAAAACCTGGTGATTACCTACCAGGCACTGGACAATGCTACATGCACTAATCTAATTAAAGGCCTTTTTTACAGGCAGCTGAAGGCAGCTCATTAGTGTGTAACCGAGATGCTCATTAATGGCTGGCCACGACTAATTTCTTGAGAATTATTCTTTAATTCTTTATCATTCCCAGCCTAACAGAAAACCACAATGTTTCCATCCCCCTCTCCCACTCCCACGGGTTCTGATGTTCCTTAATGAACACCCCCCCACCCGGCCTCACTGTTGTTTGAACAGCAAGTGATTGATTTATTGATGAGGAAAACCAAGGGAAGTTTCTGAGAATTTTCCTGGCTGGTAATGACGTGGCCTTGCTGCTGCTGCTCTCAGCACCTCCCACACGTGGCAGGATGAGCAGGGCTCCCAGCCTGGCCACAGAGGAGCCTCCTGCCCCGATCCACGAGCCCAGGGCTCTCCTTCTCCTCACACAAACCCCTCTGGCCATATCCGAGAGCTCCCCCAGGCTCCAGGGTTGGGTCACATCCTACCCTTCCCAGGCCAGGTTCCTGTGGGAAGAACATGTGGCTCTCTCACCACAGGGCAACGCTGAGTTAGAGGGAAAACCTGGGCTGCAGGAAGGCCCCCATTTCATGCTGCCAATTAATTTAATTTAACTGCCTCCAGGGCCACCCAGCTCCCAAAGAGGAGCTGCTGCAGGTCAAGCTTCATTGATGGAATCCCCTTTTGAGCTCCACCAGTGCCTCTGTGGTTGAAAAAGACCTCCAAGATCATCCGAGTCCAACCATTAACCTCATCTCTTAAGCAGAGGTCCTGCATCGTGATGCCACAGCTTCTTTAGCACTCCAGTGCTGCTCTTCCCAGCCAAACTGGTCCTGCTCATCCCCCAGGCCACCTCTGCCAAGCCAGGAGGGCTGTGGCTGGTCCTTCTGAATGAATGAGCAGAAATCAGGGATTTCCCGTCCCTCAGGATTTTAGCACAGCCCCAAGTGCCAGGAGACTGGGCAAAATCATGAGCTGAGGACAGCAGGACAGTCACCACCCAGACCAAAGGGGTCCCAGGGACCCAGACCAGACTGATCCTTCAAAATGCTTGTCCCTGTTCTCCTGCAGGGAAAACCACCTGACTGTCCTCCCACCTGCTAAAGGACTTCATGTCACAGGTGCCACCACAGCCACTCACTCCCAGAGCCTGGGCTGGTGCCAGGGGGAGCAGGACATGGGGTGAGGAGCCTCAGGGAGCCTCACTGAGAACCTTTACCAGCTGAGGGTTTTGCCCTGCTCCTTTCCTCTCTCTGAGTTAATTACCAGCTGATTGCCTTTCACAATTATTTCAGACACCTCCAATATGCAGAATGACATGAAGTATTAAGACATAAATCTCTGTGGAGTGGCTGGGATGTGGCTCCCACTTCACTTCTGGTTGGATTTGCTGAGGTTTGGTTGTCTAAATGCCAAATCTCTCAATCTCTGAGGCTCCACAGAGATTGGGGAGGCACCCTCTTTCCATGGAAAGCATCTCAGGTGGGAGAAGGAGATCTGGAGAGTGGCTGAGCTGCTCAGGGGGCCAGCTATAGCGAGGCCTATGGTGGTAGCCATTCCTTTTTCTCCTGAAAAATAACAAATCCTGCTCCAGATCCACTGGCCTTTGCCTCTCCCAGTTCTACATGGATGCAAGGACTAAAGCAAAGCCTGGCTTTGCAGATGGTGCTGTGCTCCCCTCGGGGACTGATGGTCTGGGGATTTCCCTGCGACGTCAGCGGGCTCTGGGCCAAAGCTGAGATCAAAGCACGTCATCTGCTGCTCTCATGCTCCATCAGCATCAGCCTGCCAGTCGTGCATGCCAGGATGATGGGTCACAGCTGGGAGGGCTCTTGGGACTCTGCTGATGCTGCTTTCATCCCTTCACTCCCTGCCAGCCCTTCTTGGGGACTGCATTCAGCTCCCACAGCAGGGGCTGAAGACACAGACCCCCCCCTTTAATAATCCAGCAAGATTAGTAGCCCATCACTGTTTGTTGATTATGGTCATTCTTTTCTGTAAATGAAGTTTAAAAGTCATCAACAGATTTTTCAGCTGTGACTTATGAGCCCTTCTCGCTGTAGGGGAGTGAAGCAATGACAAATCCCCTCCAGCAGCACCTCATCTGTTATGTGTTAGGAGTTGCCACGTTCCAATTACCAGGGGCCCCCGGAATCCATAAACAAAAGCTACAGAAATGTCCTCACAGCTGCTGGGACCATCCCTCAGAGCTGGTGACTTCCCTGCCACAGCCCCGGCCTCAGGGACCAGGGACATGTGGCCTTATTGATGTTAAGCAAGCACTGGGCCCAGCTTTGGGGAGGTGGAGATCTCCCACACAGGAGATGTGGCTGAAGGGCTGCAGGAGCTGAGGGCTGCAGCCACTGCGAGTGTCCCCCATCCAGGGAAGCTCCTCCTGATGATGATGAGGAGCATGGAGAGCTTGCTGGGAGAGCAGCTGGAGGTGTACACAGTGCTGAGGGTGCAGGACCCTTCTGGCTCTGCTCTGGGATGGAGGTGGCTCCCCATGGATCATCCTGATGGAGGCATCCCGGTAAAGCCCGATTTCCCTGCCAGGGTAGAGCAGGCTCTGTGGGGACCCTGCAGCTCCTCACCAACACAGGATGCTCAGCTCTGCCCTTCCCATGGGGTGCTGAGCAGCTTCCCCACACCAGGCAGGCTCTCCTCCTGCTTCCACTTATAAAGGCTCCAAACACCACGGGCTGCTGGCCCCCGAGTCCTGGCAGCTCTCCAGGTCTCTGCAGATCCTTTCTCTAGCCCTCCCCTGGGGTCCAGCCCCAGTGTGGGGTTACACACAAAGCTGGAGCCTCCCAGCCTCTCCCAGTGCCACACATCACATGTCAAACTGCCAGGGGACCCTGGAGAGCTTCTTGTTGACACAACAGTTTATAAAATCAATTAGATCCCATTAAATGGCAATTTGGCCCTCATCACACTCAGCCTCCTCTGGGAGAGGGGTAATGGCCCATGGACATTTCCTGTTTGGCTTTAATTTGTTGGGCCTGGTGGAGGGAGCACTCACAACAGCAAACCTTGCTTTCCTAGGCAACAAAACCTGTCACTAAAACCTCTGAGACCAGCTTCTCTCCAAATTTCCTCTCCCAGAGCCCTCTGAGGTGTCCTGGGGGAGCCACATCAGAGCAGGGATGTGGCACTGCACTTGTGGGGCTGCCACGATGGACCAGACAGGTGTCAGGAGCTCGGTCTTGCATCTGGCAGTGGCCAACACCCAAGCCCTGCCTGTGACACCAGCAGAGATGACAAAGAACAGCCTTTGACTGCCCCGTGTGTGCCTGACATCCTCACACCCCAAAACTGATCATCCTTCTTCATTCACCTTCACTGACCACATGTGAAAGCAGGCAGGGATTTATCCTGTTAACCCTGTATTATCCTATTTAACCCAGTCAAAACTGACCTTTTACCAGCAAACCTGGCTGCCTGGGACTGTGCCTTCCATCACTGATGCACAGACCCTTGGGGGCTCACCCAAGCCAGCGTGACTTTCAGCTCTGTTTGCTTTCCTGGCTGTGCAGGGCATCTCTGACTGTCACAAAGAGCTGTGAGCAGAAACAGATCTGTCTGGACACGGCTGCTCCACAATTATTCATTTTAACAGTAGCAGTCGCTGGGAAAGTAGCAGAAGAAGAATGATTTCATTTTTGTAACCTTGAGTTCCCCCTGCCCTGCTTGGATGAGTTTGCCTCTGTCATTTCCATCCCCCAGGAATGCAGGCCCCACGCTGCTCCTGCTCCAGAGCATCTTCCACATGTGCTGAAGGCTCAGTCTCAGCTCTCAGATGCCCAGGGCTTGTTCCAGTGTGATGGATGATGAACCCCCAGGGAATCTGGGACTGACCCTCATGGATAAACCCTGAGCAGCCAACCCAAACTCATTTCCTCTGGTGAGTGCTCATCTGCAAGTGCTAAATGAGCTGCTGTGAACTGTGCCCCTGTTCCTCCACACAAACACCAGGGGCCCGGCCCTGGCTCGGTGATGAACTGAAGCTGATGCAGTTGAATGGGGAAATTGAGCTGGTTTATGAAATTTCGTGGTTCACTGTAGTGGGATATCAGCCTTTCCCTCATCTTCCACTTTGCCAGGGTGCTGGTTGTGCATGGGAACACCCCCCTGATGCACCCAGAGCCACGACAGCCATAAATCCTTGTGACGCTCCTGCTCACGCTCTGGTTCTGGGAAAGGCAGGGAATTATGCATTTATACTTTACAGAAGAGTCTGAGACATGCCAACACCTCTGTACCACCTGTGGTTATTGCTTAGGAACTCACTGCTGCACACTGCCAACACTAGGGACAGAAAAATGAAGAAAATGCCATTTTGAAGTGTTTTCCTAACCCCACTCCATCCACAAGGCTTTCATTCTGCTAAATTAGTGACAGCTGCTTGGTTCTTTGCAGGTGAGGTCTGTAATGGCAGCACTTGGCACTCCCATTTAATGGCTGTACTGGGAACTCCCTGGTGACCAGCACTTTCTCCCAGTGCTAGGTGGCTTTGTGAAACTCATTTTTATTTTGTGAACCACAACTCCCCACGATGCCTTTGCAAACGTTCAGCAAACGTACCCCAAATATTGCAGAATCTTAGGATTACTTGGGCTGGAATATCCTCTAAGATCATCGAGTTCAACTGTTACCCCAGTACTGCCAAACTCACCCCTAGTCCATGTCCCTTAGACATGACAGGAATAAAAAGTGTTCATTTAAAAAATGCTTTTTTTTTTTTTTTTGTTAGAAACCAAACTAGTGAAGAGGGTGAGGGAAGAACTTGTAATGGTGGTGTTTGTCTCCCTGGCTTTGCAGAGGCATTGGCCAAAGCACTCCCTGCCCAGACGACCTCTTGCTCCTGAGCAGACAGGAGGGAACATCCCTGCAGTCACCTCCTCCAGAGTTAGTGAATTCCTCGTCTCTGTGGCTCACACAGGCTCTGGGACTGGCTGCCAGTTCAGGATGACACTTCAGACTGGGAGGGCTCTGCATGACGAGCATTCATACAAGGAGATGAAAACCTCCCCCTCTGGAGCACCCATGGGAACACCTTCCATGGGAAAGCTGGGAAAAACCCTCTTTTTGTCACCTCTCTTTAACCTCCCCATGCCATAGCCCACCGGAGTTGCTTTCTGGGTTCAAGATGAAGCCATGAATGTTTGCTCATGGCTGTGAATCACCTGAAAAGCAGCCTGTAAATGCCAGGGATGGCACTGATACCTGCCCTAGATAACGTCTGTAGGGTCATTAATGCCGATCACCCCACAGACGTCTGAGACACAGCTTGTCCAGTCAAGAGGGATCATTTTAGAGCAAGATCCTAAAATGGGTTTTTGGAGATAAAGAGGTTATCAATAAACTTAGACTTCTTTAAGATGTTTGTCTTGGGGCGTGTGTTTTTCACTCTGAGATCTGAACATTGACTCTGAGAGCTGGCGAGGGCTGGAGGTGCCATTATGGAGCCATGACAACACCCAGCAGCTGGAGGATGAGGCCAGACAAAGTCAGATTATAAACCAGGTGAAACACTCCATGCTGGGGGTAATCAGCCTGAGAGGCTTCTTGCTCTGACAGATCCTCTGTTGCTTTTAAAGCAAGGCAGATGATCTTCCTAAAAAACCTGCTGCCTCTTACGTGTTCCTTTAATATGGAATTCAGGGCAGTCCCAGGGCCTGACTTATACAGGTGGTCAGATTAAGGGATAATTTGACTTAATAAATTTATTCAGCAACTTATCACACACATGACAGCTCATGCACATGGTGCTGTCTCCCTCCAGCTTCACATCCAGAGGGGTTCTTCTCCCTTTGCCAGCACCAGGACATCCTGGCAGAAGCAGGTGGTCTAGTTGCCTTGCTAAAGCCTGTGGTAGTTCTAACCCTTCATCTAAAATATCTAAGAATGTGCCTTTGGCTGTTAAACTACAAGTTCCCCCATTTAAAGGATGTTTAGAACCTACTTTCCATTCTCTTTGAAATTAAATCCATGTTTTTGTTCATTTTTGGACAGCCACTATCACCAGACGAATCCTAGTTTCAGTCCAGCACCAGGAAAGTTGGCATTACTAAAACTGAGCAGGGAAGAGACACTCTGGTGTTTCGTTCAAGGTTCAATTCTCATTGTGAACCAAAACCTGGGAGTTTAAACTTGAGGTGGCCAGGTACAGAATATGAGATGGGTGCTCTGAACTTCCCCTTTTCTGGTTCATGAGCTGTCACCTACCTGTGTGCCCACACAGAGACCGGCTCCTGATGGAATTACAGACCTCTGCTTCACTGAGATCATAGACTCAGACTGGGTTGGGTTGGGAGGGACCTTTAAAGGTCACCTAGCTCAACCCTGTGCCATGGGGAGGGACATCTTCAACCAGACCAGGGTGCTCAGGGCATTCTCCAGCCTGGCAATGAATGTTCCCAGGGATGGGGCAGCCACAGCTTCTCTGGGTGCCCTGTGCCAGTGTTTTACCACTCTTGTAAAAAACTTCTTCCTTATACCAAACTTAAATTTACCCTCCTGCAGTTTAGACCATTCCCCCTTGTCCTACTGCACCAGCGTCTCCCCACCTTTCTTACAGGCCCCCTTCAAGGCCACAAGAGGTTCTCCCCAGAGCCTCTGCTTGAAAGAGAAAGCCCAGAGTTCCCACAGTTCCAGGACAGCAAAGCCAGTCTCAGCTGCCCCAGGAGCTGCTCTTCCTGGCCAGTTCTTGGTGTCAGAGCTCCTGGTGTGGCTGCCCAGCAAAGCTCCTACAGGAAATGGCACCTTACAACTGGTCCCACAACCAACAGGGCCTGAAGGGCTGAGGGAGATATGAAAGGGAGATGTGATGTCCAGCAGGTCACCAAGACGTGGCAATGTCCCCACCAAGGCTCCCATTCCTCATGTCCCCAGCACCGCTCCTGTGCTTCCTTGTCACACTTGTGCTTCTTTGATGTGTCCCCTGCAACCTGCCAGGCTGGATGAGGGGACCTCTGAGCCCAGCCTGCTCGGCAAACTCTGCACAGCACTGCCAAATCTGTGATCCTCGCTCAGGCCAAAGTCCCTAGGATTTGGGACTGAGCTTTGCTAAAGCGAAGACCTAATGCAGGCTGAGAGAGCTGGGGCTGCTCGGCCTGGAGAAGAGAAGGTTGTGTGGAGACCTCCCAGCACCTTCCCAGTGTGTGAAGGGGCTGCAGGGAAGCAGGAGAGCGACTCTTCCTCGGGAGCTGTGGGGACAGGACGAGGGGGGATGGGATCAAACTGAAAGAGGAGAAATTTAGGTTAGATATGCCCAGAAAGTTGTTCCCTGTGAGGGTGGGGAGGCCCTGGCACAGGGTGCCCAGAGAAGCTGTGGCTGCCCCTGGATCCCTGGCAGTGTCCAAGGCCAGGTTGGACGGGGCTTGGAGCAGGCTGGGCTAGTGGAAGGTGTCCCTGCCCATGGCAGGGGTTGGAATGAGATGAGCTTTAAGGTCCCTTCCAACCCAAATAATTCCATGATTTTCTGAATCTAACGCTGTGAAACCAAAGGACTGAGTGGACTTCTGCAGAAGCTCTGTGGCTAAGCCATGGATGACACAATTCATGCCACCATCACATTTCATTTCTACTCTTCAGAGTTAGTTGTCTATCTGGGCAACAAAACCGCTCTGGAAACTGCACTGTTCACTCTATTTAAATCATCAGTTAAAGCCTCTGGAAAATGCAGTGGAGCTCAGTGGGGAGGAGATAGGCAAATACAGGCATTAAATAGGTACAGGTGGAAAAATTTCAGCCAAGCTCAAATTTGGCCACCTTGAAGCTCTGCACAGGTTGTGCCTTGAGCTCCTCACGTGGAGTTTGTGACATGCCAGGGGCAGCTCAGCAGCACTGTCCTGGCCCTGTGCTGGTGCCAGAGCCAAAGAGGGGCATGATCCATCCAGAACGTGGTGGAGAGGGGTAAAACTCCCAGAAGGTGGGAGAAGGGTTTAGAAAGAGATCCCTTTCTTCTTAACCAGCTTTCAGCTTATGAAATCATGATCCCACCCTTTGGGCACTGCCCTTCTGTGCTCCCCGCAGTCGGGGAAGGTGTCACAGCAGAGCAGGAGGGCATTACACAGGAATTTGGGGAGATTTCCACACCTTTACAAAGCTCCCTGCTGCCTGGACGCCTCCTGACTAGAGAGATTAAAGGGATTAGAAGCTTATAAATGATGAGGCAGGGAAGTGAGGGGCTTTAGAAAATACCAAGGTCTTAATTTACAAAGGATGTTTAAAAATGAATGGAGTGAGGATTTTCTCCCACAGGACAGTGGGAAGATTTCCTTGTGAGGGAAGGTTATTTGACCAGTAAAATGGTTGGCCCATCCCATGTGGAAGTACCAATGTATATTTTATACAGTGCAGACAAAAAGCATCTCTTCTTTACAAGTGAGGTGAGGAGAGTGAAGGGGGCTGCTAGGATGGCAGAGGACATGGGTTCATGAACACAATGAATGAAGTGTTGCTGGAGCGAAGTCGGGAAGCACATTTCCACATGAGTAGTTCATTGACTACAAATTGTATTTTGGGGTACGCTGAGCATTACTCCCAAAACGTCCCGGTGGAGCACTTGCAGGAGGAGTAAAGTGCAGATATTTTATTTTCACAGACATGTGGGCAGTGTGGGCTCTCTCCTTGTTTTCACCTCCATCCTGCCCTGGGAGGGCTGTGCTATTCCCACACTGACGGGCAGCTTGGGCCAGTTTAGTACCCAGCCCTGGTTAAACCAAAATTTAACCGAGCCTGTAACAAGGAGGGGGTGGAAAGAGCTCTTGGAGGCTTTCCAAGGAAGGGTTTACAGGTCAAGAATATGTTCTTCCCTCTCCATTCTCCCCAGGCAGAGAGAAGGGACGGGCAGGATGGGTGCTGCTGCAGAGGCTGCAGGATCCTGGCTTTGGCTAACAGCTTTCAGACACTTGGATAAAAGCTCCCCAGGCTTGTTTCTGCAGGTTTCTTCTTGGCCGTGAATGCAATTCCTGCAGAAGTAATTCCCAGGGTAGGTTCCTTTCTGTACTGGCCCTTTCAAGCATGGTTTTCTCCATCCTCAGTCCCTGCTGTCTTGTGTGTCCCAGGTAATTCTGTAATGCCAGGAATCGAGGCAGTGCCTGCAGTGAAAGCCTCACTCTCACAGAATCCTGGAATATCCTGAGCAGGAAGGGACCCACAGGATCACCCAGTCCCACCCCTGGCCCTGCACAGACACCCCAACAACCCCACCCTGGGCATCCCTGGCAGCGCTGTCCAAACGCTCCTGGAGCTCTGGCAGCCTCGGGGCCGTGCCCATTCCCTGGGGAGCCTGGGCAGTGCCCAGCACCCTCTGGGGGAAGAACCTTTCTTTCCCGATACCCAGCCTGACCCTCCCCTGGCACAGCTCCAGCTGTTCCCTGGGTGCTGTCCCTGTCAGAGGGAGCAGAGATCGGAGCTGCCCCTCGGGAGGAGCTGCAACCCCTCAGACTCCTCTGCTCCAGGCTGGACAAACCAAGTGATCTCAGCCACTCCTCATATGGCCTTTCCAGGCCTTTCACCATCCTTGTGGGTTTGTAGAGACCATCTCCAAATGCCCACCATGACTGTGGGCACAGCTGCACCATATCCAGAAACCCCCTCAGATCCCAGCACATAAAGGACTCACAGTGAGACCCCTGTGTGCAACACTCCTGAGACAGTTTGGAGGGGTTCCTACCTCTGGAGGCATCTGCTCTGCTTCCACTTCACTTCTCACAGCATCCCAGAATGGGTTGGGTTGGAAGGACCTTAAAGCTCATCCATTCCCACCCCTGCCATGGGCAGGGACACCTTCCACTATCCCAGGCTGCTCCAAGCCCCATCCAACCTGGCCTTGGGCACTGCCAGGGATCCAGGGGCAGCCACAGCTGCTCTGGGCATCCTGTGCCAGGGCCTCCCCACCCTCACAAGTGGCCACTTATGCCAGGGGCTCCTCTACCTTCCATGGTGTGTAATGGCCAGGCAAAAAAGCCATTTTGGATGATTTTTGATGCATCTTAACCGACTCATCTCTCACAGAACAGAGCAGAGCTGGAGTCACACATTATTCTACAGTCACACATTACTTCTGCTCGTAAAATCCACCCAAAGTCCAGACACGTCAGCACAGAGAAGGGAGTAAACATGATATCTGAAGGGAAGGAGAAAGTGAGAATGGTCTGGGTCTCTGTAATTAACCCTGTGACACTTGTGAATGCTTGACAATCTGAGAGTGTAAATCCTGACACGCATTTTTATGTAGTTCAGCCTCCCCTGCAATGCCATAAACCATAACAAAACCAGGGCCACACCAGAGGCTGTGAACTGGAGTATTAAGCCTGTTAACCTGCTTAAACTTCAAACCCCCTGTGCAAAGTTAAATTAAGGCAGATCAGGACTCTTAATGGAATTCAGTAGTTTCCGGTGCCTCCATTAAATTCCAAAATCCCATCCATAAAGTTGAGAAGATGGGAAGCAAGGATGCTGCACTGGGGTTTCCAGTTCCCAATAGCCTGACCATGATCATAAGGTCTTTGAGCCAGTTTGTCCCTCGGATCATATGCTCTGTGCCTTCCAGAGAGGGATTGGATTTCCTAATCTGGTCCATGGTTCAATCCGGCAGAAAAATCAACAATCACTGTAATCATACCCTGGAATGCTCCTGATACGGTTCTCCTTCAGTCCCTGATTTTGGAGGTGGACTTTGCTGCTTTCTGTAATTTGCTCCTGATTTACTTCTGGGGTTGTCACCAAGTTATCAGCCAGGGTGTGGCCAGCAGGACCAGGGCACTGGCCACCTCTCTTTACTCGAATCCTGGGGTCAGTTTTGGGTCCCTCATGACAAAGACATTGAGAAGCTGGAGTGTGTCCAGGGAAGGGAATGGAGCTGGGAAGGGGCTGGAGCCCCAGGAGCGGCTGAGGGAGCTGGGAAAGGGGCTCAGCCTGGAGCAAAGGAGGCTCAGGGGGGACCTTGTGGCTCTGCACAACTCCCTGACAGGAGGGGGCAGCCGGGGGGGTCGGGCTCTGCTCCCAAGGAACAGGGACAGGAGGAGAGGAAGCAGCTTCAAGCTGTACCAGAGAAAATTTAGGTTGGAGATTAGGGAAAATTTCATCACTGAAAGGGTGGTCAAGCACTGGACAGGCTGCCCAGGGCAGTGGTGGAGTCCCCATCCCTGGAGGTGTTCAAAAGCCCTGTGGATGTGGCACTTGGGGACAGGGGTCAGAGGTGGCCTTGGCAGTGCTGGGGAAATGGCTGGACTCGATGCTCTCAGAGGGCTTTTCCAAACTAAACTGTTCTGTGATTCTGTCGCTTTCCAAGCAGCCTCTGGCTGCCTCAGAGGAGCTGCTGGTGGCCCTGGGGCCCACAAGGGTGGCTTTTGTGCCTCTCTGCCCCTCTGTGTGCCCAGGGTGTGCCCACAGATCCTGCCTGGAGCCAGCAGGACTCAGCCTTCCCCAGCCTGAGCACAGCAAAGCTGGTGATTCAGAGAGGAGGCTTCAGTAACCAGGACAGTGTGACTTGACAGAGCACTTGCCAAACTTTCCAGGCCCCAGGTGAGATTTACAGAGAGCACTGGGCGTAGGGAAGTATTTCTTGTGGAGCAGAGGAGTGAAGCCAGCGAGCGCGGGCACCGGGAGGAAGCAGCATGATCCATCAGCGGGGAAGAGCCAGACAACTGATCTGTTTGCTGCAATTCCACTTACAGCCAAGAAAAATGAGCCATCATCACAGGAATTATGTGTGGCAGGGAAGGACAAACTGCTCTAATCAAATCAGCAGGGGTTCAGATAACTCCTGGAAGAACCCTGGCACCCAGCTCCATTTGGAGGGAGATATTGCGCCGGGAGGATGCTCCTGGCAGGACAATGAGGCACAGACACTGCTCACCCTCCCCTCCTCCAGGATGGATAAATAAGCACTCAGAAAGCAGTGCCATGCACCTCCAGAATACTGATTCCCTAGTGCTAATATTTCCTGCCTCCCTGCTACAAAGCCAAGGCAATTTGATTTAAGCCAAAACATAAATAAAGAACTTCCCAACAGTAGGGTGAGGTGAGGCAGAAGAGGATGGTGGGGAGGAAATATGGAAGCAATGAAAACTAAAGCTAATCATGCAAGTTGCTGAGACTGACTGGCTCCCAGAAACGCCTGAACTGGCTCCTGAAGGCAAAGCTTTCATCTGGGTCCCCACTGCTCTGTTATTTTTCTCAAGAGAAGTGTGACCCTCAGGGCCAACGCCTTGAAGCTCCTTTCAAGTTTGCTGATTTGAGCAGCAATGAACATCCTTCTGCCCCTGTGTTGGCACAGAGCAAACCCCAGACCCTGAGAGGTTTGTTAATTCCAAGTTCTGGGCCCCCCACCATCAGAAGGACATGGAGTGAGTCCAGAGGGGACCACAGAGGTGCTCTGAGGGCTGGAGCCCCTCAGCTCTGGAGCCAGGCTGGGAGAGCTGGGAGTGTTCACCTGGAGGGGAGAATGCTCCAGGGAAACCCTAGAGCCCCAAGAAGAAACAAATAGCCTCATTTAGGGCCAAACAGGCCCATCAGGACTTTGAAGGCTGAGCAAGCACCCCTCTATTAGACCTCATCTGGCTGCAGGTCCTGCCCAAGGGAAGAACAAGCCTGCTTTGCCCACAGCTCCCCAGCGGCTTTGCCACACCACTCCCTTCCCGAGCCAGCAGCACTGGCTCTCCTTCCAGCTCTCCCTGCTCCTGTGATGTATGACACCTGGGAACTCTCATATATCCAGTGGGCAGGCTCATTTATACAGTGTTTGAAAAATAGATGGTGGATGAAGCGCAATTTGGTGTTGTAGCAGAGCTCTGTCCCCCTTGGGGTGTCAGGGCATTTGATTAAAGCCCTTTTATGGGAAAATCAATATTTTCCTCATTACAACTTTCATTCTCAGGCCTAAAAACTACTGAGATGGACTTGTAAGATGCTGCACTACATGCATGCACACACGGGTCTATTCATTAGGGGACTAATCCCACAGCATTTATTTTTCTTTCATAAGCTCTGACAGAGGTAAATAAGCAGTGTGGGGATCTCTCTCTAATGGGTTAGACACCATCTGCAGCAGGCATGCACTGTTTACTGCTGGATTAAAGGATCCTGCTTCGAAAAACTGGCTCAGACCTTCCCAAGATCCCAGCCAGAATCTTGGACAAAACTCTTCCAAGGCCAAAACAGCCTAAAGCTTTGACTTACACCCAAGGGCTGTAGCTGAGTCTCCTCTGCCTTTGTGAGTCCCTCCCTGTAGCACCGTGTCCAGCTCCGTTGTACAAGGACCTGGAGCTGCTGGAGTGAGTCCAGAGGAGGCCACGGAGATGCTCCAAGGCTGGAGCCCCTCTGCTCTGGAGCCAGGCTGGGAGAGCTGGGGGTGTTCAACCTCAGAGCCCCTTCCAGGGCCTAAAGGGGGCTTGTGAAAAAAAGGCAGAGCAACTTTTTACACAGGCAGAGATTGATAGGGCACAGGGGAGCAGTTTTAAACTGAAAGGAGAGATTTAGGTTAAGTGTTAGATGTCTCCGTGAGGGTGGGCAGGCCCTGGCACAGGGTGCCCAGAGAAGCTGTGGCTGCCCCTGGATCCCTGGAAGTGCCCAAGGCCAGGCTGGATGGGGCTTGGAGCAGCCTGGGATAGTGGCAGAGGGGGTGGAATGGGATGGGCTTTAAGGTCCCTTCCAACCCAAACCAGTCTGGGATTCCACGATACGATTCCATGCTTAGTGGGATGAAATGAATAAAGGACTGACTTGAGACCCATGAGACACAGACTTGACTCAGCTTCTGCCTCTGCCCCCCTGGGGACCCTGGGTTGTCCCTCAAGAGCTCTGTGCTTTGGTTTTCCCTCCCGTACCACGGGCTGAGCTCACTGTCCTCCAGTGGGGTGACACCTGCACATGGACATCCTTTAGGGGCTGGAAAAGGAGTGGGATCATGGCTGGGGTTTTGGCACAGAGCCTGTGGCTCTTCCCATGGGTAGTTCCAGGGGCAGCACAGCCCAACCTGCCGGTACCAGCCTGGGCTGCTGCTCATTCCCACCCTGCAGCAGCTCCGGGAACCAGACAAGCAGCAGCAATAGTAACAAAATAATGCTTAATAATCCCTTCCCAAAGCAGCCCTGATTTATTTCTCCTGGAGCTTGCTTTGACTTCTGCAACCTGATCCCAAAGTGCTGAAACCCTGGGAACAGCCCAGATGCTCCACTTGGGAATGCACAGCCACCACCACCTGCACCAGCACCAGCACCAGCACCAGCACGCTGCCTGGACTCAACCTAATTATGGAGTCATCTAGCTTGGAAAAGTCCTCTAAGATCACTGAGTCCAAATGCTTCCCCAGCACTGCTGAGCCCACTGTGTCCCCAAGTGCCACACCCACATGGAAATGATGATAAAATGATGATAAATCCAATTTCCTTCCTGCTCAGCACTGAGGACGCAGATGAACATGTCCAGCAGTGCTTCCTCTTCACAGTTTGAATTAAAAGTTTTCACACTCCAGTTTATTGTTGGTTATTGGTTATGGTGATTTTGGGAGCCAGAATGACGGACGTGAGGCCAAGATGGTAAATGAGGCATAAGGAGAGGACAGGCCCTGTCTCAGAGTCCCCAGCCCAGCCCAGAGCTGCACTCCTCACTCCACACCACTCCTCTCTTGGGCACCTCCACTATGGACTCACTTGGTCCTGGAAAGATCAGAAGAAACTTTATTATCTTCCGTTTAAAGCACTTCAGGCACTCCACCCACCCAGTGTGACAAAAGGACAAACTTCTCAACAAGATGAAAGGAACAAAGTGAAGGCAATGGCAAATGAAAAGACAAAGTCACAGCATCAGCCGGGGAGAGAAATGTTTCTGTTTGTTACTTTTTCCTTTCAAAATACAAAATTTCATTACCATCCGAAAGGACTGAATATCTTCTGCTTGCTCCCTGGAGGTTAGGAAGTGGGAAGGAAAAGTGTGCAAACATTTTCCAACTCTCCTACTGTTTATTCTTGGAAAAATGTCAGATGTTCAAAATATATCTGAGAGCTTCGTGCCCAATCACACATGGATAATGACGCTGCTTTGCAGGGGGATGAGTGTGGATGAGAAATGCCTCCATTTAGAGGAAATATAAGTGGGTTGGGGTTTTATCCAGGATGAGTAGGATTAGACAAAGGGAGCTGTGAAAAGGACCCCAGCTGGTTTTGTGGGGACAATCATCCTCGGGGTGAAAGCTGGCAGGGCTCAGATGGGGATCTGCTGCTGGGAACAGCCAACCCCAGCCTGCATCTGATCCAGGGCTCATCTGTGCCCAGTTACCTTCCATGGCTCCTTTGCCCAATCAGCCACACTCTCACAAAGGTCCAAAATGAATTAATTTGTCTGGGTAAAGACATCCAGACAAGAAATCCAGAACAAAGCCAGGCATCAGTGTTCCAAGGGAGAGCAAACCACATTCCCAAAGGCATTCCTCAGGTCAGCCTTCTCTGTGTTCTGGGAAGGAAACACCTTCCCAGCGCTGGGGGAAGGGGCAGCTCTGCATTTCACAGCCCATGTGGCTAATGGTAGCCAAGGGCTTGTCCTCCTCTCAGGGGTGCTCAGGGCACATCCATCTATCCAACACCCCCCTGCCAGGCAGAATAAAGCCCTGGCGCCTCCTGACCCCACAATGACAATGTGGATCTGCAAAGCAACTCACACTCCCCCTGCCCCAATAATTTTAGGATTTGCCACTGAGGGATTTTCAGCATTTTGAGAAGCTTAGACACTGGAAGGGAGCCCTGCTGCTTCCCAGCACTGGCAGGATTTACAGGCATGGGTAGGGGAAGGAAACTTTATGAGATTTATGCACTTTCTTTTCTTTAAATGTGTCATTTTCTATTTCCTGACCTCATTTCCAGCCTCGCATCTGCACGCGCACTTGCAGGAACCCAGCTTGAGGATTAGAGGCAAGCAGTGCCTTTAATGCCTTCAGGGGATTTTAAAGGTGTCAGGAGTAAATCCAGATGTCCCTCCTGAGCACCCCAGTGGAATATGTCCATCAGGGACCCCACAGCCTTTAGGGACAGGCACATCACCTGGGAGCACCTCCAGAGAGCAGATCCAGAGATTCACACGGAGGGAATCCAACAGATGGCCCAAAGCAAACACATGGAATCATGGAACCACAGGATGTCCTGAGCAGGAAGGGACACGCAAGGATCATGGAGTGGCCCTGCACAGAGACCCCAACAACCCCACCCTGGGCATCCCTGGCAGCGCTGTCCAAACGCTCCTGGAGCTCTGGCAGCCTCGGGCCGTGCCCATTCCCTGGGGAGCCTGGGCAGTGCCCAGCACCCTCTGGGGGAAGAACCTTTCTTTCTCTGATATCCAGCCTGACCCTCCCCTGGCACAGCTCCAGCTGTTCCCTGCATCCTGTCCTTGTCAGAGGGAGCAGAGATCAGTGCCTGTCCCTCCTCTTCCTCACACGGAAGTTGCAGACTGGGACCCCTCAGTCTCCTCCAGCTGAACAGACCAAGTGCCCTCCTCACAGGGTTTCCCCTCCAGGCCCTTCTCCGTCCTTGTGTCCCTCCTTTGGACACAGGGGCCCTCTGGGGCTGCACTGGCTGCTCCCCCACCTCGACAGCCGTGGTGACACAGGGTGGGGATCTCGAGGGGATTTGGGGCTGTCTCCCACTGGTGTGCAAGGTGCTGCTGAGCGAGTCCTGGCACAGCTGAGGGAACGGAGATGAGGCCTTCTGCCGTGCCCAGGAAGGTGTGGCTGTGACCTCACACCTGCACTGGAGGGTCACCAGGTGCTGGGAGCCTCTCTGGGGTCTGGGTGGGTTTCCAGGAACCACCTCCTTTCTTCTCATCGCTACTCTTCCTTCTATTATTAATGTATTTGAAAAAGCCCTTCTTGTTGTCCTTGATATCCTTGGCCAAGAACATCATCCCAGGACAGAAGGATGACACTGGGACAGTGTGTGTATTCCAAATCTGCTCCTGGCAAACCTGAGAGCTGCTCATGCTACTGCATCTCAGGTGGGAATTCCAACACGTTCCATACCAATGAGTGTCTGGGAAGAGAACCCCTCTAGGAAGGCCTTAAAGAGCCTCTGGGGTAAGACTCTGACAGGAGCACAACCCTTTTTAGACATCAGAGAAGGTACAAGGAGTGGGAGCTTCTGAACAATGCAGTTACAGAAAACCTTCCAGCCCAGCACATGAGAAAAGCCAGGTCTCAGCCTGTCTCAGGTTACAGTGTAAGATGTAACCAAAATCGAGCATTCTATCACCAGCTGTTGAAACCAGCTGGGGCAGGGTTCTTTATCTCTTCCATGACACATCCCTGATAACTCCCTCCGGGCCATATCTTCTGCTAATGGGCCACCAAGCCTCACTGCATGGCCCCTAAAGTTACATCATCCCACTGGGAGATGCTCCGCCCAGGGGGAGGAACCGAGCGTTCCTGCCTGGCTGTGAGCTGAGGTTTGGAACAGCACAGGCAGCCCTGACCTCCTGGCTTCCCAGAGGACAAGAGCTCCATAAGCAGCACTGGACCTGCAGGGGAACACCAGACCCTTCTACAGGATCACGGCTTCAGCAGAGCCACACCCATCACTTCAGCAGGGCTGCAGCCACCATTTAATGGGGCTGCTCCCAGCGCCCTGCCCGGCAGGTGCCAGGCTGTGTCCTGACTCTGGCAGTTTAAGCCAATGTTTTCTGCCTTTATTTTAAATTTTCCTCTTAAATTGTAGTTCTGACTTGGGATCTCCCACTGGTTTGTTTTCAAACTAGTGCACAGCCAGATATCTCCTGCGCAGACTCTCTGGTGCCTGGCAGGGTGTGAGGGCTGAGCCTCTTCCTATCCCCAGACACTCACGTTCCATACTCGTGTACAGCCACCCACACCTAGAAAGAGCTCAGCTCGTGCTGAAAATTGGCACAATTCTGTGGGGAAGTCCATGAACTGACACCAAAAGCTGCCCTGCACGAGCTGCAGCAGCACCAGCTGCTCGTGGAACTCCAGGTTCTGCCCTGCTTTTACAGAAGACAATTAACTATAAGTAATAATTAACTTCAGTGCAGCAGGATTAGTCCCTTAGGAAACACCAGGATGACTTGACTTGGTTTTATTCCCCCTGTGGGAAACACTGCCAGGTGACAATGCTCAGTAAGAAATTTCTACAGAAGTGGTAGGATTTACAAACTTCCAAACTCCCAAAGGATTTGGTTGTCAGGATGAGTGGAAACCACAGGTCTGTATTTTAAGCACCTTCTCCAGAACACCTTGTGATCTCAGGGTTAGCAGATGATCGTGATTTGGGGTGAAACACATCCTGGGAGTTTGACTGGAGGAATTACACTTCTCCAAAATCCAGGGCTCTGCAGAATTCAGGCCATCCACAACCACGACCTTGGCTAAGCCTGACATAACTTATGCCAGAAGAGAACCCCCCACTTAGAAGGCACTTAAAAACAAGCTCTTGGAAGTCTGACAAGTCTGAGTAGGAAATGTGATTTCTTCCCCCAAATTCTACCTCACTGAAGACCCTCCTGAGTGAAACCATCTTCTCTCTCTCTGAAGATGGTGAGGATTCAGGGTGTTACATCAGAAAATGCTTCCTTGAACACAGGTGCTGTCTGACACCTCTGGGGGGGTTTGCTGGTGTGCTGTGAATGTCCTGTAATTTAACATCTGTGCACACCAAGTTTGATTGAAAATGGTCACTCGAGTTTGATTTTTAAAAATATCTTCTGAATTTTCTTAATCAGGGGTTTGCCGCTTTGTTTTCTTTTTCATTTTCATAAAAGGTTTTAAAGACATGAAATTCCACAGGAGATGGAATTCCCCAAATTCACCAAAATCTGCGATTAAAAGGTGCTGAAACAATTGCTCCTAACTCTGGAAACTTCTGAAATTCCTGAGAGGCGCTTGGTAACTGTAATAAAGAAGCTAATAAGCACCTTCCACTCCTCCAGCGTGCTGTGTACTTGGGAGTAAACACGTTCCCACCACCATCACATCACGTTTGTTAGAAAGATCATTATGTTGCTTTTGATTAAGAGTCAGGAATAAACTATGGATGAATGATGGAGTTTTTTAATGAGTTCAAAGTCCATGAAATAATTTTCTTCCCTGGGTCAATTAGAATTTCAAAGCAAAATTCCTATGGGACCAATTTATTGGGAGTGCAAAGAGGCTTTTGCTCTGCATTTCCCAGACACTTCACAGGCTGCCTGACCCTGCTTGTGTTTGGATATCTGGGATTTCGCTTACTCAGATAAGAGGCTGAATGCCCCAGCTGAGAGCTCTGGGGAGCAGCTTTCCCTTTCTGGCTGATAACACAGATTTTGGTGCTGCTACTCACAAAAGAAAAAGATAAATGTCCTGCACAGTGAACACTTCCCCATGACTTGGCAAACTATCCAGGGATTTTTGCAAGCAGAGATGTTCAGTATAGTCTGGATACAAGGAGCTCTTCCTCTTTATTTGGGATCCTTCCTGGAATATCTACACAGCTCACCACAGTGCCTTCTGCAGCGTGATATGGGACAGCACTGGCCCAAAGCACAGAGAACATGCCCATGATTTCAGACACCATGTCAGCCAAATGATCCCAGTAAGGGTAACTGGAAAAGGTGGCCATGGACAGGATCCAAGCTGCTCTTGGGTGGCTGCTATGACAGCCATCAGCTCCCCAAAATTCCAGTTGGAAGTCATCTTCCAAACCTCTTAGAGAAACATGACAACTGCTGCTGACACCACCAACCACAGGAACATCCAAACTGCCGGCCCAGGGCAAACCAAAGATCCATCCCAGCTGTCTCTGTGGGCAGGGGACAGTGTGTGCAGGGTAATACTGAATATATCCAATAATTTCACAGAGGAAGTGAAGAAACATAGTTGAGAAACATTCCCGTCCCTAGAAGTGCTCAAGGACAGGCTTGATAGGGCTTGGAGCAACCTGGAAGACTGAAAGGTGTCCCTGTCCATGGCAGGGATGTGGAATGAGATGGGCTTTCATGTCCTTCCAACCCAGACCGTTCTCGGATTCCCTGAAACACGGCAGGGAAGCTGGCAGAAGTGACTGCTGCCCTCTTCACTCTGCCCTCACCCACACCACTCCCTGACCTCCCCTTCCTGCTGCTCCTCCTTGGACTGTCATCCAGAGAGGCAGGAAAAGCCTGGGAACTGCTGGCATGGAGCTTTTTGAGGGACCTGGGCTCCAGACTGCAGTTTCTAGACCACAGACATGGTTTTTGATTTCACCATCTGCAAGTCCAGGTGCTGTTCTGGCACAGAACACATCTGATCCAAAGCGACACAGCATCAGTTTGCTAAACCAACTCCTTGCCCAGTAGGATGCTCTAAAAATCAGGACATCTATTCCTCAAAACTTCCCAGCATGTCACCTCCTGCAACTTCCAGAATGAAACACAGCCCTAGACTCAACAGGAAAGAAAGACATGGGCTTAAGTGATGTTTGGTCCAAACCTCTCCTTGGGGGAGTGAATTCCCAAATTTCTGATTTTCTTGATATTCCATTCAAGGCAGCTTTATCTTTGCCCCCACAAGGACAGGTTTGCCCTTGGGGTGAAGGTTGAAGCCCAAGAAGTGGAGGGGCTCTCAAGGAATTCTCTATGAGCCAGCACAGCTGCAGAAGGGAATCACAGAAAAACCATGGAATATCCTGAGCAGGAAGGGACCCACAGGATCATTGATCCAACCCCTGGCCCTGCACAGACACCCCAACAACCCCAGCCTGGGCATCCCTGGCAGCGCTGTCCAAACGCTCCTGGAGCTCTGGCAGCCTCGGGGCCGTGCCCATTCCCTGGGGAGCCTGGGCAGTGCCCAGCACCCTCTGGGGGAAGAACCTTTCTTTCCCGATACCCAGCCTGACCCTCCCCTGGGTGCTGTCCCTGGTCACCAGGCTCCATCCATGTGAAATCCTCTGCTCCACAACAAGAAGAAGGGGCAGTTGTGGGAGTGCTCAGTACTCTGGTGCTGGTCCAGGCACTCAGTTAATTATTTATTTAAATCTGAGCCCAAGAGCAGCCTAATTAGATGCAACAGGACACCCCTCCAGCTTAAGTGTTTTGCTGGACCAGCTCCCTGGTATAAAATATAAAGCCAGGGGCTCTGTGCAGAATACAGAGGGATTTGGATTAAATTCTTCTGATGGGGAAGGCAGAAGGGAGAAATGTAGCCTTTAATGAATGTCCTCCTCAGTTTACAATTGATATTCCAAAAAGCTGAGAGCTGTGGTCTTAAGGCAGGAAGGAGGAGATCAGTGTCGCCTGCAGCAAGCGTCCTCCCCTGCCCACCACGCTGAGCTGAGGTGGAACTGAAAAAGGAATCAACCTTATCTTATCTTTTCAGTCAAAAAGGGAAAAATGGAATGATTGTGCTTCCTCAAAGGAGGGACAAGACTGTGTGACTCAGGCTTTCCCACTGATTTTGGATGCCCCCAAAGGACTGGCACACACCTGCAGAGAGCTGGTCCTTGAGCTGCTGCCTCCCAGGAGGAGCTCCTGGATACCAGGGAGCAGGTCCAGCTGGGCAGAACCACCTCCAGATCCAAGCAAACCTCACCTGGAGCTATGCAAAGGAAAGACACTGCCATGTGGAACAATGGGTTCCTGCCCAATTTGGAGGTGCTGAATTTGCCCAGCAGCCAGGATGGCAAAGGGGGATTATCCCAATCCACCAACAACCCCCAGCTCTCTCTGTCCCAGCCCTCCTCATATGAATCAACCCCCTAAAATCCTCCACAGCCAGACCTGGCTGCACAGCTGTAATGACCAAAATGACAATTTATTTTTCCCTCAGCCTGCAGAGCTTTAGAGATTCCAGCTATGGTGGTGACCTGCTAATGACCCACCATCAGCACTGCTGCCAGCCCTGCCGGGACTGTCCCAAAAACACGGGCTTTGCTGAGAGCTTCAACTAACCCTGCCTCAAAAAAACCCCATATTTCCCCAAAAAGCATAGAATGGGTCAGGTTGGAAGGGACCTTGAAGATTGTTTTGTTCTATCTTGCTGTCATGGGCAGGGACACCTTCCACCAGACCAGGTTGCTCCAAGCCCTGTCCAACCTGGCCTTGAAAATCAAGCCATGGAAACTCAGAAACATCCCAAAGCAGCAGCACTGGAAACTCCCAGCTTCCACAAGATGGCAACTTCCTCCTGCATGTTTCCACCAGGATTTCCATAGGGTTTTTTGCCAGCAGCTGGTTTGGAGGGGGTTTGGCTGCTGCCTGTTTGAACACACTGTGGCTGCGGGTGGTCAGCACTGAACTGGAAGCCAAGCTCTGCACATCAATAACACCGCGTTTCCCCAAATGTGACTGCTCTGAATTCATCTGCCTCCCAGTTCTCTGCTCATCCCAAGCCACTTTCTGCACCACTTCACCTTGCTGTGGTTTAACCCCAGCTGGCAACATGGCCCCACACAGCTGCTGCCTTGCTTCCCCTGGGTGGGATGTTAGAGGGAATTGGAAAGGTAAAAATGAGGAAAGTGTGCTGGGATAAAGACAGTTTAATAGGGAAAGCAAAAGCTGTGCAAAACCAGGAATCCATTCCACACTTCCCATGGGCAGGCAGGTTTCAGGATCATTACAGATTCATGGAATGGTTTGGCTGGAAAGGACCTTATTAACACCGTAAAATATCACCATGTCCCGTAGCCATAGGGAGAAGATCCAGCAGGCAGGAATTGTGCAGCAAGATTGATTTATTTAATTACTTTACAAACTCTTTTATAGACTTTTTTCTTCATAGTCTAATTGGACAAGGATCAGCCACCCCTTGGGGGTGATTGGCTAAAATCCTAAAACATCCATTGTCAAAATATTTTCCTACTGTACCATAAACAAAGCTCGGCAAGGTCGCAGGTGTTTGGTTGTTTCCAGAACTCTGCCACCTCTTCTGTGAGAGAGAAAAGTCTCTCACGGACTTAGAAAACAGCAAGAAAATCCTTGCTAGCAGCATTTTTGTATCCACAGGACCTTAAAGCTCATGTTGTTCCACGCCCTGCCATAGGCAGGGACACCTCCCACTAGACCAGGATTCTCCAAGCCCCATCCAACCTGGCCTTGGACACCTCCAGAGCATCTCTGGGCCCCTTCACCCCTAAGAGTGACTTGGGAAGACAAGCACCATCGCTCCAAACATCACCTCCTTCCTTCTTCCCCCAGCTTTACATGCTGAGCACAATCCCCCGTGGCCTGGAATATCCTTGGGGACAATGGGGCTCAGCTGTCCCCTTCCAACTCCTTGTTCCCCCCAGCTGCTCCACTGGTGGGGCAAGGAGCAGAGCAGACCTCACCTCTGAGCCAGCCCTGCTCAGGTGTGACTGCAACATCCCTGTAAGACCTGCACTGCTTCCAGCACAAACCCAAACCAGCTCCTGCGAGGAAAATTAACACTGTGCCATCCCAAACCAGCCCCTGGGGGTCCTGCATCACCGCCCCACAGCCATCCCAGCTGGCACAGCGGGATCTGCATCCAGCTCTGGGCTCAGCCACAGCCCCAGGAGACGCGGGCAGGTGTTTAACCTCTGCAGGGCCATCTACAAACAGAGCCCAGGCAGCTGTCCCCAGCCCCTGCTAATGCATGAACTGCTTGTGGCACTCACTGCTGCCCTGTGCTTCCTTTTCCATTTTGGCCACCTTTCTGTGCAGATTTGTACCTTGTAACACACTTGCACACTGTCCCTTTAAATGAGTTCTGAATTCTGGGACTGGGTGGAGAAGGACAGCAAGTGTCTGTTTCCTTCAGACAGTAAAAGGGCTCCTTTGGCATGGAGCAGGAACGTTGTTCCCCTCCATATCCACTCTTGAGCCTCCCTGCCTATGCACACACACGGACAGGGAGCTCTGAGTGGAGCTGTGTGCTCTCAACAATCCTCCACCTCCAAGCAAGTCAGAAATACTCCTCAGGAGCAAAGACAGCAACCAGAGATGCTGATTAGACCAAGAAACTAATAAAGAAAACCTTTCCCAGATCACAAAGGCTATGACTCAGAGGCAAAGCTAAGCTTTAGGATTATCCCACTTACAGCTTCAGAAGAAAATTCAATTAAATGGCAGTCTACCCCGAGTGCCCCCTCTGCAGGGATGCAATGGGCACCCCAAGGAGGGCCCGTCTGGTGCCAATTGGGGAGGGAAGAAGAGCAAGAAGGAAAAGCATCTTGGGATGAGAGGTAGGAGATGCAGGACCCAGAGCAGATATTGGAGCAGCTGGAACAAACCAGTTGCAGGAGGCAATTTAAAGTAAGGAATTACGAGACAGACAAGGAGAGTGTAGAAAAACAAACCCCAGAAATTCATTCCTTTCAAAAGAGAGGGTGAGACAGGGTTAGCAGCAAGTGGTGCCCAGCAGGGTGAGCAGTACAGCCTGAGCTACAAATCACACTTGATTTGAGCAGCCCTGGGAAGCAGAAAGCTGGAGAGTCAATGCAGTGGCACCAGCATTTCCTCAGGGATTCGGCCCCAGTGGTGTCTTGTGTGCTGCTGGCCCGGGGCTGACAGAAACAGGGCACAAACCCAAACGAGTGACCCACCTGCAAAGATCTCCCTGACTCACTGCCTTGGAGGTCTCCCACTGCCCAGACTGGGAGTTCTGTGCCACCCTCTTCTAATCCAGCTCCTGTCTGTCCTGGGACAGCTCATTTTGGGAACATTCCTTTGCCTCCTTCCCGCAGGGCAGGCTCAGCATAGAGCACAAACCTCTCAGACCTCCTGTCCTTTGCTCTCCCCTCCATCTGCTCCCCTCCCTTGCTGGTTTCCCTCAGGAGCTGATGGAGAAGCAGCACGGGGTGGAGGAGCAACACAAGGCAGCCAGGTTGTTGTATTTTGGCTGAAGTGTCCTTGCTCCACACCCCAGAACTGCCCATGTGGGATCTACAGGGTCAGGGTCAGCAGGTGCCTGACTCCCACCTGGAAAGCTGTGTGTCCCTGGGGAGACTGGCCCTGAACACCCCCATGCCAGACAGATGAAAATACTGAAGTTCAAACTGTTGACATGAAAAATACGTTGGCATCTGGAGGGAGGCTGCTGGTTACGCAAATACATGAAATAGTCTATAAAATTATAAAGCAACAAAACTGACAGGCTGCTCGAGCATCCAGGCCAAAATCCTTGGTGGTCATTAACAGCTGTCTGCTAAATGGCCAGGCAGTCTTTATTAACCAACAACTGCAGCAGCAAACTCCAGTGACAGCAGAGCTCAAGAGCTAAAATAAATCTTAGAGACTTTCCAGCCAACGCAGTGGAAACACCAGGGTTTGCAGCAATCTGGGATGCTGGGGAGAGCAGGGGGAAGGACATTCAGAAACTGGCTGGGCAAGCTGTAACTACACTGAACAGATCACCTCAGGTTAGCAAAGCTGGAGTCAATACCCAAGCCTTCAGATTTAGACTTTCAATCAAGTGCTTAATTAACAGAGCCTAGAAAAGCAGGGTTCTGCAATTTAATGAGACACTCAACGCAGAGCTAAGTGCTTCAGATATCCAAGCTTTCAAAAAACATGAGAGAGCGATAAAAGAAAGTGAGGACTATGCAAATATAACTCCTCTTTGGGTTGACTGCAAGGTTTGCTGCAAGGAAATGAGGATGCACCATTGCTGGAATGGCTCCGAGACAGTGACAGGAATATTGATTACGGGGCTTGATCCTCAATGACTTCAGCTTGTCTGATTTCAAGAGGGTATCCCAGATTTCCATCTGCTATAGGGAGAGCTGCCTCCTGCAGTTCACTTCCCCGGGTTCTTCACCTGTACGGACCAAGCTGGGGGAGCCAGGAAGCAGCCAACAGCTGTGCTGGGAATTCCAGCAAAGTTTCACAAAACTGAGTCCCTTTAGGTGTCTCTTTTTCTCTTCTGCATGTTCTGATAGGAGGATCAGAAAGCCAAATGGCCAAGCAGAGCTGGAGGTGTCCTCAGCGAAGGGAGTCATGCCAGGAAGGCACCAGGAGCAAGGCTTGGAGAAACGAACTTCAGACCCACATGAACCCTGTGTGCACCTGCCTTTGGCCTGACCCTGAGCTGCCTTCCCAGAAGGGGTTAATGGGATCCATCTGGAGCATCTGGGGAGGCACCAGGTCAGACACCTTGCTGAGAACTGCTCTGTGCAGAGTCACACTCCTGCTCCAAGGGCTGCTGGGTGTCTTGTGTGGTAAACCACAGAAGGAATCCCAGAATGGTTTGGGTTCAAGGAACCTTAAAGCTCATCCCATTCCACCCCTGCCATGGGCAGGGACACCTTCCACTATCCCAGGCTGCTCCAAGCCCTGTCCAGCCTGGCCTTGGACACTGCCAGGGATCCAGGGGCAGCCACAGCTGCTCTGGGCACCCTGTGCCAGGGCCTGCCCACCCTCACAGGGAAGGATTCCCTCCCAAGATCCCATCCAGCCCCACCCTCTGGCAATGGGAGGGCATTCCCTGTGTCCTGTCCTCCATCCCTTGTCCAAACTCACTCTCCTGGAGCCCCTTTAGGCCCTGGAAGGGGCTCTAAGCTCTCCCTGGAGCCTTCTCTTCTCCAGGTGAACACCACAGCTCTCCCAGCCTGGCTCCAGAGCAGAGATCCTAAATCCCAGGCTTTGGGGCTTCCTGCTTGACAAGCATCCACAGGAGAGTGAGGTCCAGGGCATGGGTCAGTCTCTAAACTCAGGGCTTGAGGCTTGGCCGGACTTTTGCACCTCCAATTTGACAACTGAGACACTCAATTCAAGATCTAAATTCCACAGGTTAAAAAAAAAAAAATTAGAGAGTACAGCATTCAGCCCCACAGATGATTCAGGGGTGGAAGAAAATGCGTGACAAAGAGAAAATTAAAGACTTTGTTCTGTTTAGCTTATCAAAAGGGATATGGGAAGGTGATGTGATTACTGTGTGCAAGAACCTTCATCTGCAGACAATACCGGATACCAAAGGGCTCTTTAATCAAAAGGGTAAAGACACAACAGGAATAATGGCTGCAAGCTGAAGGCCGACCAATTCAAATGAGATAAAGGGCACAAATTACAGCAGGGAGATGATTAACCACTGGCACAAGTGACAAGGGGGGCAGGGGAGTCTGACTGTTGACATCTTAACTGCATTTCTGTCTGAAAGAGACACTTTAATCACACTCAGGTTCCCAGGCTCCGTGCTGGGCTGGACTGGGAGCGAGCACCAGGAGGCACAAACAGCGGTGGAGTGACAGTGATGGGCTGATCCCAACACCTCCCAGACCCTCCAGGCTTCTTCTTAAGGAAATCCATCCCCAGGGATCCCTCCCGCTGGTCAGAGGCAGCAGGTTAACACTGCACTCGTGGGAAATGCCAGCTTGCTGTGGGATGCTCACATTTGGGAATCCAGGCCCAGCCCACCCCCTCTGCCATGCGGCTCTGAGCCACACCCTTGGCAGAAGCAGCTGGAAGACCCTGCCTGTCTGTGTCAAACTGCAGCACCAGGTGAAATGCTTCATTTGCCCCCCTAAATCCCAGCTCTGCTTTCCGTACGCTGCTCTAAACACCAGCTCCAGCCCCCAGCTCTGTTATTTCCTGCATTTCACACCCGGAGAATATATCCTGGCAGTGAATTACCAAAATATGGGTATGGATCTAATACCAACACCCAACTGAGACGGACAAAGACTCCCTAACAGTTTAGAGTTAGAAAGTGTATGTTTATTCCAGCGCCGGGCAGCTGCGTGGGATAGCTCCCTGACAGGCAGTGCAAAGGTACAAGCCAATACAGATTCTATTTATCCACAGAAGTTATGAATATCTAAAATACAAATGCATATTTATAACATTAACACCTCTTATTCTCCGCTTCGTATGGAAATGAGCTTATATGTCATTAAGCATGCGTAGAGTGCTCTCTGAATTGGGTCAGTGGTCTCGAAGATGAAGTAAAAATAGCCTTCCTCGATTTGACCTTTCTGCCTTCCTGAGTTTTCACAATACAAATTACTTTTGGTGACCTTCCAGTTCCTCTCCGTGACTTCTGAATAGGTTCTCAGGCGGGGAAAATTGGTAATTGTCTACATTTCTTTAGATCTACTTATCAATGTTTCTGTTTCTCATCCTAAGCACAGCTAAACAAACATAGAAGCGAAGGTAATCAGTTATTTAGCAATCAGTTACTTACATCTTAAAGCTTATTTCAGGTCCAGCTCTTCTTAACTAACTTTTAATTAATTCTAACCAATCCTAAACTCCCTTCTAACTAAATTCAGCACAGCTGACCTTCTAACTAAATCTTTATGTTTCTTTTAAAATTCCGTGTTTCAGCAATTCCCCCTGGTTCTGGTTTTTAAGCACAGCGAACAATTACACTCAACTGCACTCGTAAGGCAGCGCTAATGAGGCTCATCCACACACTTTACTGACAGCAGCTGCTGCACAAACCACGGCACTGATCTGGGAGCTGCAGGGGTGAGACCCTCGTGCTGCAATCCAGGGTCCTCCTTGCATGTGCTGGCTGCGGGGTGAGCGGGGTGTGAGCCCTGCCCCTGCTCCTCTCACCTGCTGGATTTGGGCACCACATCAGGCTCCTCAGGGCATCCTGCCCTGCCACAGAGCATGAAAACTTCTATTTGGGGTCCAGGGAAAACTCCAGCTCAGCAATCCCCGAGATCAAGCAATTACTGCTGATCGGGAGGTGAAAATAGGGAGTGGTTGAGGAGCAAGGCTTTTGGGACAGGGACTGGCACTGAGGATGGAGGGGACAGGGTGAACCATCCCTGTCAGGGAACCAAGGCAAATGCTTTCAGCGCCTTAAGGAGGACATTTAGTAAGCTGTGACCTGCCCAGGTGCTGAGCCCTGGTTGTGTTTCACCCCAGGAAAGGCTGGATATGGCATTCAAGGACCCAAGTTTATTCCAAGATCCAAGTTTATTCCCCGTGTGCCAATTTGTCACCCTTATCTCCGGCAGCCCACGCTGGTCTGGCAGGGCTTGGAAGAAAATGTTGCCCTTGAGGAAGCAGAACGTGCTGGGAAAAGAGATCCAGCCAAATGAGATGCACGAGGCTTCCCTGGAATTCCCTGGAGTAGAATTCTCAGGTCTCTGGGAGAGGGACACAGCACCTGCAGCAGGGAGTGGGGCTTTGCTAAGGAATCCTCTCTCTTCTATCAGAAAATTACCCCCTGACAGTGCTGGAGAGCAGCTGGAAAGGGAGGGGAAAGGGTTTGCCATGAAATTTGTGCAATGAAATCACAAAGCTTACAGAGAAATGGATCAACTGTGGCCCCGTCTTCTTAGATTAAAACTCAACAGTTACAATTTTCTGTTTCTCAGTAAAGGTTACAGCTTTCATTCTTCTTACTAAAAGCATGACAACTCCAAAATAAAAAACTTTCTGTGACGTTTGCTCCATCCCTGGAAGTGTCTGGGGCCAGCCTGGAGCACCCTGGGAGAGTGGAACGTGTCCCTGCCCATGGCAGGGGGTGGGATGGGATGAGCTTTTAGGTCTTTTCCAACCCAAATATTCCACGATTCTATGACCTTTGAGGTCTCTATCAACCCAAACCACTCTGTGATTCTATGATTCTATGTCAATTTGCACTGAAAAAGGAATTTTTAACCTAAAAAACTTGAATTGAAACTCACCTTTTTCATTTGTCTTCTGTAGAACAGAATCCCCGATGTCATTGCTATGGAGAGCTATGAAATCTACAAAAGGTGGCCTTCCCATCAAATTCTGTGATCATGGCATTATTGATGTATCCCCACTCCACAGGACTTCCCTGCAAAGAGCCTGAAGAATGCTGATTATCGGGAGCATTGGTCAGCAAACTGCCAAGTGCTGGACTATTTGCTGTGCTGCTCCCCGTGATAAATAAACAAAACTGCTGCTTTGCCCTTTATAGCATTGATTAGATCTGGGTAAAACAAATAGAAAAGAAAAAAAAAACCTACAGGAGGGATTTACAGTTGCTCCTCAACTCGAGCTCAGCCCTGGGGGGAGGAATTCCTGTAAATGGTGGTGTTTCCAAGGTGCTGCAGTGGGACGGTGAAGGTTTAACAAAACCCAGCTGTGGCACGATAAAAACTGGAGTGGGTGGCACAGCCCTGGCTGAGGGTGGGCTGCAGGGTCAGGGGGACAAAGTTTCTGAGCCAGACAGAGGCAGGAATAGCCTGAAGGAGCAGGAAAATGGGGAGTCCAAAGGGGGAAACAGGTCCCCAAGCTGCAAAACCTTTTCCAGTGAGGAAAAGCACTGCGAGAGCAGCATCCCAGTGCAGACCAGGAGCAACCTCTCCTTCCATCACCTCTTTGCAGAGTGCCTGGTGGCCTCTCCCATGCTGGCCATGGCACAGGAACACAGGGAGGGCTGGAACTTGGACCTTTCCTACAGGGTGAGCAACCTACAGGGTGCCCAGAGCAGGTGTGGCTGCCCCTGGATCCCTGGCAGTGTCCAAGGCCAACTTGGATGGGGCTTGGAGCAACCTGGGATAGTGGAAGGTGTCCCTGCCCACAGCAGGGGGTGGAATGGGATAATCATTAAGGTCCCTTCCAACCCAAACCATTCCAGATTCTATAATTTTGCCCTGCTCCAACACCACCATTCCTTGTGCAGTTCCAAGCCCTTAAAAGCACAGCAGGCTCAGAGCCCAGGGGCCAGCACAGAGCCCGGGGACCAGCACAGAGCCTGGGGGGACTGCAAAGCTTGGGGTGGCACAGGTCTGCCCTGCTGGTGCTACAAGACCTACACCTGGTGAGCATGAGGGTGTCCAAGCCAGCATCAGCTTCACTGGCACCAGGACAGGAGATGGTGACGAGGTGGGGCAGGGATGTGGGGCAGACACCTGATCTGCCATCACATTTAGCAGGCCACAGAGATGCTTCCAGGGGGGATGCAGGGCAGGCAGGAGCTGCAGGCAGGAGCTGCCAGACCCACAGGGCACACAGGAGGCTCTAGGTGAGGAGACACAAGGAGGAAAAGCCTGCAGAGGGGACAGCAGCCACGAGATCCAGGTCTCTATCCCTGCACGCCTTTCCCTGGGCTCTCCCTGCCTGCTTCCCCACATCCCCTCAGTTCAGTGCCATCCACCCCCTCAGCATCTCCCTTCTCCCCCCTGATGATGGAAAATGATGGCACCAGACAGCCCCGATGTCCTTCTCCACAAAGAAATCCTGTGCCAAATCCTGTCCTTCATCCAGTGAGTGAGAGCAGAGCCTTTCTCAGTCCGAATGTGATCTTGAATCTCCAGAGGCTTCTGCCACCTGCAGTACAGGCTTCACTTCTAATTACTGCTGTTAACGAATCTGCCTGCAACAGCAAGCTCCCAGTGCTGTTTTTCCAAGGGCTTTGTGGGAATGACACCGGCATCACATTCCCTCCCAGCCCTGTCCAACCTGGCCTTGGACACTGCCAGGGATCCAGGGGCAGCCACAGCTGCTCTGGGCACCCTGTGCCAGGGCCTCCCCACCTTCACAGGGATGAATTCTCTCCCAAAATCCCATCTAAATCTACCCTCTGTCCTCTAAAAGCCATTAGAAGAATCCCAGGGTTTTTTTTTTTTCTGTTTGCAGCCAGAAACTTCCTGTGACCCAGGGGGCTTGCCCCACATTCCAGCAGGGACTATGAAATAGGATCAAGCCACCTTAGCCAGGAGACCCTCTTCTTTCTCTTTTTGAGCCCCCAAACCTTCTCTTCCTGTCTGTCCATCCCACCCAAGCCAGCACCTCTCTCCCTGCCAAGAGCAATCCCTCGGACAGAGCTCCTTGTTACTCTGAATTTTATGGAATATAGATCTGTCTCCTCCCCAGCTCTGAGCTTTGCTGACTCAGAGGAAAGGGATCTTTAACGATCCCCTAGATAGCTGTATTTTTCTTACCTAAGTGCTCACAAATTGCATCCTACGACCAATTAAACAGATGGTTTCTCATTTTTTCACAACAAACATAATTTGTAATTCCAAAATATCAATAAAAAGTCCTTTCTTCCTTTTTATATTCTGCAGCATTTGCAACTCAGCTCGGTAATTTTGGAGTCAATAATTAAAAAAAGGGGCAATTAGGGTATTAATTGAGAATCACCAAGTTACTTCATAGAATATATTCCGTATTTATCCACTGCCTGCTCTGCCCAGACCGCTCTCACCACACGGAATGCTGCTCCATCATCACAGCTGGGGTTTTTAGAGCAGCCCATCCCTCCTTCCCAGCCCTTCGTCTCAGCTGGGCGCCTGGCTGGAAACACCAGACAAGTGATGGATCTGGGACAGGGCAAGGGAATGATGGATCCTGGAGGGATGAGCAGGATTTACCTTGAACTAAGCTGTGTTTGCTCTTTGGAACCAGGTGGGAAAACCAGCCTGGTCACTGTGGAGAATTAGAGTAAGAAAAGGGGAAAAGGATTTCCTGCAAATGTTATTGCCCACCATAACCCCAAGAGTTTCATTTTATCAATGATGCATTTTGTTTCCTGCCTACTGTTCTGATTATTCCTAGGACTGAAAAATGGAAGTGGCCCAACAGAAGGTAGGTTTTTGGTATTAAATACCAGTGGTGTAGTTACCAGCCCAAATCACACTTCAGACATCCATGCATCCCTTTCACAGCCCTGGCAAAGGATCTGGATATGGCATCCCTGAGCCATGGGGAGGCTCAGGACCCTACAATGACCACAGGGTCATGGCCTTGTCTCACACCAGGGAAGGGAGAGGATGAGCATGGAAGAAGAATATGAGAGAGGGTGGAGGAACAAGGAGTGAGCACCTCTGTTGGGTGGGTGTCACTTCCTGAGTGCCCCCAGTCCTGCAAATACACCCCAAAACAGCTCCCTCAGCCCCGGCCCTCCTCCTGCCTCCTCCCTTGCAGCCTGACATTTTTGGAAATGGGATGCTGTCCTCTCTTTTCCTTTCACAGCAATATCCAGATCCACGGGAGGCATTCTGGATGTGCCAGACTTGGCAGATTCGGATGGAGCCAGCGAGGCAGGGCACACACACGAGCCCAGGCACAAAGGCAGGGCACTCTGCTTCCCCAAGCAGATTTCCTGCTATCAGGAGGGATATTTCTGATATCAGAGTGCTAATACAGCCTGGCTTTAGATGGATTGGCAGCTCACCACCTGCAGTACAAAGACTTCCATCAGCTGTCTCGCCACACAAAGAGCAGCGTCTCTATCAAATCCTAATACCTGGTGATTCTGCAAGTTTGGGATTAATACCAAGGGTAAGGAGGAAATGCAAGTCAGCTGAATGCAGGGGGATGTTATCCCAGTTTGGGAACAGCTGCTCTGCACCAGCACAGCAGCCCTGGCACTGGAGCACACACAGAGGATGCAGAAGATGAAGGCAAAGAAGGACAAACATCCCGAGGGACTGCAGGACTGTTGCAGGCACTCTGGAAATAGTGAAATGAGGTGAGGCAGAGCACGGGCACTGAGGGAGAGAGGAAGTTCCCATGTGAGAAGGACTCACTGAGCCCATCAGAAGTGGTCTGAGGTGCAGCAGTGCCCTACTTCTGTCACAATGGCAATGGCAGCTCAGGGTCACCTCAAGGGAGGGGATTCTCCTCCTCTGCTCTGCTCAGGTGGGACCCCACCTGCAGAGCTGCCTCCAGCCCTGGGGCCCCCAGGGCATGAAGAAAATGGAGCTGATAGAACAAGTGGCAAGGAGGCCACGGAGATGCTCCAAGGGCTGCAGCTTCTCTGCTCTGGGAAAGGCTGGGAATGCTGGGAGTGTTCACCTGGAGAGGAGAAGGCTCCAGGGAGGACTTAGAGCCCCTTCCAGAGCCTAAAGGGGCTCCAAGAGAGCTTTTTTTGGGACAAGGGATGGAGTGCCAGGACAAGGTGGAATGGCTTCCCACTGCCAGAGGGCAGGGTTAGATGGGATATTAGGAAGGAATTGTTCCCTGTGAGGGTGGGGAGGCCCTGGCACAGGGTGCCCAGAGAAGCTGGGGCTGCCCCTGGATCCCTGGCAGTGTCCAAGGCCAGGCTGGACGGGCTTGGAGCAGCCTGGGACAGTGGAAGGTGTCCCTGCCCATAGCAGGGGGTGGGATAGGATGAGCTTTAAAGTCCCTTCCAAAACCATTCATGATTCCATGATCTCAGACCTCATGCACCCTTGGGGCTGCTGCAGCACCAGTCCCAGCAGAGGCTTTCAGGGTGGAGGGACCTTGGGATCAGCCCTCAGGACACTCCCTGCTCCCCCCCAGCTCTGCAGGGGGCTCCCAGGAAGGGCCAGAGGCAGGAACTCCATCTCCACTTCCCGTCCTCCTTTCAGGAATGGTTTCCAGTGCTGACACTGGACACTTCTCCTTACATTTGAGGAGCTGTGCTGGCCCCAAAGCAGGGCTGTCCAAGGACACTCACCAGTGTGCAGGAAGGGCTGAGACCAGCTGGATCCCTGCGGCCAGAGCTGGGACATCCCTCCCTGGATGGGAGTTTAGAAGGCAGGATGGAAAGGGCAGCAGAGAGCAGCTGGCAGAGCCCCTCCTGGGGCTGGCTTTTCTGTCGAGATTCCATCGATGTCGGTAAGAGATGGTGAAGGATTTTCTCGCCACATGTGGCTCTAGGATGGAGCTCCTGATCTATGGATCACAGCTCACCAAGGAGACAGCTCTGAGGAAAAATGCTCAGGAGGAAGAAATGGCACCACTGTAGAGAAAAGCCCAGGGACTATTTTCTGGGGTCATTCCTCTTAGAAAAACTGCCCTCTAGAGTGACAGAACAGCTCTTATCTGAGCACCAGGGACTCTGCAGCTGGCTCTGAGCAGGACAACCCCCATGGACTCATCCTTCAGGCTCACTGAACCATGGAATCATTAAGGTTGGAGAAGCCCTTTAAGATCCATGAGTCCAACCATTAATTAACCCAGCACTGTCCAGCCCACCCCTAACCCACATCCCCAAGGACATTTTTTGAACACCTCCAGGGATGGAGACTCCACCACTGCCCTGTTCCAATGCCTGACCACCCTTTCAGGGAAGGAAATATCCAATATCCAATCTCAACCTCCCCTGGCCCAGCCTGAGGCCATTCCCTCTCCTCCTGTCCCTCTTCCCTGGGAGCAGAGCCCGACCCCCCCCCGGCTGCCCCCTCCTGTCAGGGACTTGTGCAGAGCCACAAGGTCCCCCCTGAGCCCCTTTTTCTCCAGGCTGAGCCCCTTTCCCAGCTCCCTCAGCCACTCCTGGGGCTCCAGACCCTTCCCAGCTCTGTTCCCATCTCTGGACACGCTTCCCACACCGAGTGTGCCTGTGAGCTGTACCTGTACCTACGGGAATTCCTTCACCACAGAGTCCTGGAGCCAAAATCCAGCCAAATTTTACATTGCTCATCAGCTTTCCAGCAGCTCCAATGAATGCTGCTACACCATGTCCAGCCCTTAATTCCACCCTGCATCACACAGGGCACCAGAGGCACCACCCAGGCACCAGGACCCTACAAGAAGGTTTTTCCCCAAATCTCCTTGCAGATGGGTCTCAGCAGACTTTCCACAGCCAGGAAAGGCAAGTGCAGCTTCCTCCACCCCCTCCCAGTGCATCACTTCTGCCAGCCCATCAAACCTTGACCTCCCAGCACTACAAACTCCAGCATTTCTTCTCTGCTTGTGAGCATGAGAAAGAAAAAGTTCACTAAAAGACTCGGCTGGGTCCGTATCAAAAACTCTCCACCCCTTACACACTTTTCCCTCAAATTACAAAATAATATCACCTGATTTTACAGTTCTGCAGATTTCATGTGCCACAAAGCAGCATCTATGTGTGCTCCCAATTTCTGCCTGGCTTTGGCTTGGAGCATCTCCTACCTGCCCATTTTTATTTACAAGTACAAAGGCAAAGCTCCAGTGCAGTTTTCCACCCCCTGCAAACAGAGATATTGGTGTTTATTTATAGCTCCTTGTTTGCAGAGAGCCCACAGAGAGGGGAAGAGATGTCATTCCCAGGGGAAGGCAGATGGATTGAATCAATCACCACTTGGAGGGGCCTGGGGTGTTTCACAAAAGAACCACAATTCACAATGGAAGATAAATTATCCAAACAGATCCGAACACATCCTTGTCTGTCAGTTACTGTCTCCAAACAATCTTCACAAGAAATAGAGCAGGATCCCCTCTTTGAGGTCTAGCAGTAAAGCACAGTTTTCCTCTCCAGTTCTGGAGTTTGCTCAAGTTGCAGTCTCACTTTGAATCTCAAACTGTGTCACTGACTGACCCCCAAAAAAAGGTCTCCAGCTTCTTTAAAAGTTTCCTTTGACAGTTGGGAAACAAATCCTCCCAAAGTGCTGCAAACTGCTCTACCATGGAATGCTTGAAGCGTTTGTGCTGGAAGAGGCCTTAAAGCTCCTCTTGTTCCACCCCCTGCCATGGGCAGGGACACCTTCCACTGTCCCAGGCTGCTCCAAGCCCTGTCCAAGCTGGCCTTGGGCACTGCCAGGGATCCAGGGGCAGCCACAGCTTCTCTGGGCACCCTGTGCCAGGGCCTCCCCACCCTCACAGGGAAGAATTCCCTCCCAACATCCCACCTATCCCTGACCTCCTTAAGCTTAAAGCCTCTCCCCTTTTTCCTATCACTCCACACCTTTGTAAAAAGCAGGGTAAGGTAAGGGTGGGTAGGATGGGGGGCTGTTCCTCCATGAAAAAAGGGTATTTCTGGATCTGGAGACAGAGGGAGAAGGGAGCAGCTCCCCTTTTCTCATGCATTGGTAAAAGTTGTCAAAGATGGACAAGGAGAGCTTCTTAATTTGGAAAAAGGGCCAGCACCTCACAGACACCTACAGATTTCCCTGGCAGCATCAGGGAACTGACCTACCTTCAGGAGTTAGAGGGTGATCCTAGCTGCAGTGCCAAACTCAGCTGAAGAGGGGAGAATGGGAAATAGGGAGAACGAGGAAGAGAAAAGATTAAAAGAGAGTTAATAGAATAAAGTCAATGTTCCCAGGTTTCCTACACACCTCTGCTGAGTGCAGCAGCCAGCTCCTCCAGGCCATGGGCATTTCAATCCTACAGTTCCCACATTTTATTCCCTAACCAAATCTAACCATGCCAATACCCCACTGTGGAACTACAAGTATTTATAACCAGCCACCAATTAAACCAGCAATGTTCCCTTGGCTCCTCTGAGTCTGCCTGAGATCTTCAAAACTTTACATGACCCATGCAGTGCCCTTTGTATTCCCTCATTTTCCATAAGGTGATAATATCCCAGGGCTGTTACACTCAAGGGATTACCACTTTGATGCCCTGGGAGTCAGGAGGTGGAATGATAGGATCATGGAATATCCCTGAGCTGGGAGGGGTGATCCACAGGGATCATCCAGTCCAGCTCCTGGCCCTGCACAGACACCCCAACAATCCCACCCTGGGCATCCCTGAGAGCTCCTGGAGCTCTGGCAGCCTCAGGGCCGTGCCCATTCCCTGGGGAGCCTGGGCAGTGCCCTCTGGGAGAAGAACCTTTTCCCAATATCCAAAGGCATGATATCCAACCATGTCCATTGCCAAAGACAGTTTCAACCCCCTTTATACAGCCTGGTTCTCCATCAGACAGAACCAGCTTGGTGACACAATATCCCATGAAAATGGAAATCCCATATACAAGCACAGCTCTAACCAAAGTATTTTTTAGCAGGAACAGGGAACTATGTAGATAACCACTATTTTGAGCCTCGGCCTGCTGTGTTTTGTGCCTGTTCTACAGGAGAGCAGGTAACAGCTCATGATCTTGCCTTGCTGTGTGTTTTTAACAAACATATGGTTCCCATCCTCTGACCCCTTTCCCACTTCTGGGCTCAGCTGACAAATCACATGGCCACAGATGACAAAACAACCTGAGTCTCTGCAGTACTGTGCTTTCCAAAGCCGTTGTGGTAATGGCAGGGACTGCTCTCTAAGCAAATGGACCATTTATGGTGGCCAATAAAAGCCCTCAATTCCTCACAGCCATGAAGCAAATCTGGGGGTTCCCTCTTTGTCCGAGCTCTGGGGAGCTGGACTGTGGCAGCCACAGGGCAGCTAAAAGGCAGAAGAAAAGTAATTAATCCCTCTTTCCTTCCACAGTTTCCTCACAGTTTAAATGCAGAGCAGGAAAAAGCTCCAGAGCAGCGGGAGAGCTGGGCTGGGGGCAGCCAGGCCTCCCCAGGGCAGGTTTGGCTGCACCTCCTCATCTCCAGGATAATGGCAGGAACAAAGAGCTGCTGGGAGCACAGACTTCCCTCCTTGCTCAGAGCTGGAACCAAGCGAAGTCTGACCCATCCCTGTCCCTGGAACACCTCCCTGCCTGAAGGAAACTCAGCAGAGAAGCTACACCAGGTCATGGCCATCAGGCCCTTCCATCTGGGAAAGGACCTTTACCTTAGCACAGCAATGGGATGGGAATTAGCCAGAGTTAATTTTGAGACATTTGGGGTGGAAGCCAAGCCCAAGGAAGTGGGGGATGCAACAAGCAGCAATCCCAGCCCTGTTAGGCCAGGAATTACAATGCAGCAAGGTCACTAATGGGCAGGGGGGGCGGCCGGGGGAAATCATCCAAGCAGTTCTGAGTGGGAGGGAAGGGTGGGAGATGACGCTGGAAAGCGCAGGGTGAAATCAAACTGGAGAAATCAATATTGGGAGAGGACAGAGGGGGGGCACGGAACACAGGAAGAGATAAATTAAAGGCTTGCCCAAGTGCTGTGATGGCTAGTGAGCAATAAATTAAATCAAAAAGGGCAATGGGGACGAGCAAGGCACTGTAAAAAATTAATTAAAAGGAAGGGAGGCATAACCAAGGCATAAAACATGGGTGCTTCTGGAGAGATTAGAGGAGCCAGGCAATGAAGAGGCTTTGGGAAGTGTAATAGGAGCCAAGGCAGAGGCTGTAAAGGCTGTGACCGCATGGAAGGGTCAGGTGAACAACACAGATGCATTTCCAGACACTGAGAAGCAGCAAAGCATCGGAGAAGAAAAGAAATCTCCTGCAGAAGGAGGTGCTGGCATAGCAAACTTCACTCCTTGGCTTCTGTAGCCAAAATGCAGCAGGGTGCTGAGTCCCTGCCCCTCTGCCCCACAGGAGGGCCACGGGGCTGCTGCAGGGTGGGGCATTTTCATTTTCCCTGGGTGTGTTCCCCACTGTCTGCACCGACACAGGGAAGGGCTGGGCAGGGCAGACTGGAGCTGGCTGCCCCCAGGACTCCCCCCTGGCTCTCCCAAATGCACCCCCAGGCTCCCTGCAGCCATCCCTGCAGGCATCCCCCAGCTCCTGAGCAGAATTCACCAGCCCTGGCTGCTGCAGCCCAGTTTGGCCCATCCATGGGGTGGATGCATCCCGCTGCCTTCTGCAGGCTGGTGGGACAGGCAGCATTTGGGTGAGGCCACAGGACAAGCACAGCCTCACATCCACATCCCTGCTGGTCCAGCGGCCATCAGGGCTTGAATGGCAGGTGTGAGTGCACAGGGGGACACCCTGCTTCCCTCCAGGACTGCCCTGGGCTGAGCCCTTGGACACGGAGCTGCTGCACTGTGAACACAGCAGTGCCATGCACTGGGAGAGCCAGGGCTGGACAAGGCCTGGGTGGAGAGAGAATAGCTCAGGCACCTCCCTCGAGCATGGGGAACTTGCCTGAAGTCCCATTTGCGTCCTGGGCCCATCGCCCAAGAGCTGCATGGGGCCAGCCCAAAGCCCTGCAGCCCATTCCCTGAATCACCTGGGACAGTGGAAGGTGTCCCTGCCGTGGCAGGGGTGGAATGAGAGGAGCTTTAAGCTCCCTTCCAACCCAAACCATTCTGGGATTCTGTGAAATGATTACAGGAATATTTTCAGGCCCTTCAAGCCACAGGGGAAAAGAAAGAATCGGCCAAGTCTGGCTCACACCTGCCTTTAAAGCAGCTTTCTTTGAAATGAACAGGCTGCCTCAGTGCTAAGAAGATTATAAGCAGAGACACCTCTGCCAGAGGAGGGAAGAAGGAATAATAAAGGCATTCAAAGCTGTGACAAGCAAATGGGGGAAAAAAAAAAAAAGAATGAAGCAGACTTTTTGGATCTAGGTACAAGGAAGATCAAGGCACAGACAGTGACAGGCAAAGTCGGACAAGGAACAGATTCAGAACATCTCTGTGGGGCTGAGCCACCCAGCCCAGAGAAGCACAGGGACTCTGCCGAGCCGCAGCGGACACTGAGCAGGCAGGGAAGGCTTGGAGGGAAAGTAGGGCAAGAAGTGATGGATAATTAACAACAGCAGAGAAAGCTCAGTGGCCCACAAACCTCTCCCTGCCCTGACAAACTTCTCCTTGGCTTCGGACCAGAACTGTGGGAAGCTGAGGGATGGTTCATTGCACCCCACTCCTAACAGGCAGCAGAGACAGGCTCAGGGAAGCTGTGATGTAAAGAGAGGGGAAAGGAGGGGGGCTCTTCTGGCTCTCCACAACTCCCTGGGCTCTGCCCAGGAAACAAAGGACAGGACAAGAGAAAAAGGCCTCAAGTTGTGCCAGGGGGGATTCAGATTGGATATGGGGGGAAATTTCTTCATTAAAAGGGTGGTCAGGCATCAGAAGAGGCTGCCCAGGGCAGTGGTGGAGTCACCATCCATGGAAGTATCCAAAAAACATGTGGATGTGGCACTTGGGGACATGGTTAGTGATGAGCTTGGCAGTGCTGAGTTAAGGGTTGAACTTGATGATCTTGGAGGTCCTTTCCCACCGTAATGATTCCAAGATTCTCGGGGGAGATAACCCATGGAAGGTGAACAGGGTGCAGGTGTCCTGGCTCCACACAGCACAGCAAAGCCAGGCTTTTAGGGATAGGTGTGGGGGAATGGAACAAGGTTTGATTACAAGGCTTTTCCCCCAGTACAACAGGAAAAACAGGCAAGAGACCAAGGCTGCCCTGGTCCCTTTGCATCTCTCCCCTGGGAAGGGGGGTGGGAACAGCCCACGATCAAGTGTTTGTCCCAAAGAATCATGGAATGTCCTGAGCTGGAAGGGACCCACAGGATCATCCAGCCCAGCTCCTGGCCCTGCACATACACCCCAACAACCCCACCCTGGGCATCCCTGGCAGCGCTGTCCAAACGCTCCTGGAGCTCTGGCACCCTCGGGGCTGTGCCCATTCCCTGGGGAGCCTCTACAGAGTTCACCTACCAGAGGAAAGCTGGGGACCCACATCAGTCCTCCGAGCTTGCCCAGCACATCCCAAGGCCAGCCCCACTGATCCACTGACCCTGTTTTTCCAATGGAACCTCCACTCTCAGGAAGAAACTAAAAAGAAAGGATTTTAGCAGAAAAAAACCCCAACACCCTACCTCAGACAGCTCATCATAAACACAGGGCTTGTGGCATCATCTCCCATCCTCTGGATGGCACAGCCCAACCTCTCCAGGCAGCACAAGGTCCCTGAGGCTTCCCCACATCTTTTGTCACAGCACTGCCTGTGAAAGGTCAGTGCCTCACGGAAGCAGCACATCTAATGATGAAATGGCAAAATAAGCAACTTTTTGGCTCATTTCCTGAAATCTCCAGTTCAGGCCGAGCTGGAAGCAAATCTCAGGCCTGGATTCCTACAGATGAAGGACTGTGGCCACCTCACTGTTTACCTTTTCTGCATTTCCTGCTAACCCTTATTTGTCTCCTTAAAAAAACCCCTAAAATCCATGCTCACACATCGTGTCTGATGCATCTGCCAAGGCCAGAGCCATCATATCCCATCCAGCACACATCAATACACCCTTGTAAGGGGAAGCTGAGAAAAGACGTGCAGGGAGATCTATTTTTGTACCTTCATTTTAAGGCACCCCTTTGACTCCCTCCTTTCTGACTCACATTCCAGCTCCAGAACTCAGGAATGCAGCCAGAAAGCTGCACCCAGTCAGGAGAGGATGTTCTGCCACTTCACTTTCACCCAAAGTTTGAGCACAGCCATGGCAGAAGAAGGGACTCGTGCTATCATCTGTCTGGTGTTTGCACAAGCAGTTATTTGGGAAAAGATTTTACATTTTTCATTCATGCACTACCTTAAGCTGAATTAACCTCCAAGTCTTGAGAAGCTCTGAGAAACAGATGATTTCGAAAAGGAAATCCAGGAGTGAAAAAGGAAAACCAAAAATCCCCCAGTCAGATAATTTAAATCGATATCATATTTCAATAAGATCAAGATTTGCAGAAAACTGAGTGTTCATTATGATCCGCTTGCTCAGCTCTTCAAAGAATCAAACATTTGGGTTGATCACAGAAAACCATCTCAGCTCTAGAGATGAATCATTGGATAGGTGTTATTTTAACCCATGGCTTTCTTTGAGCATAGCTTTGCCTGAATGTATAGGTTTACAGTTCCACATGTGCTCGAGTTTCTGTGCTTTCTCCAGGTTTTCCATCCCAAAGCAGGTGTGGTGCAAAGCACTGCATTGTGTTTGCTGGGGGAACTCATGTCTGAGGAATCAAACATGATTCTGCTGATTTTCTGTTCAGCCTTACATCCCTTAAGTAACACCCAGTACTCTGCTCTTCCCAGATTCCTGTTGAGCCACACAACCTTCCACTCACCATCAAGGTCCTGAGCAGGAGGGTCCTGTCCTGCATCCATCACTTGGCATCTCTCCTATTGCCTGGACAGAGCAGCTGAGAGCTTCAGGCAGTTCATTTGCAGTTCATTTGCTTATTTCCAAGCCCCAGTAAGCCCAGGGACAGAGCCACAAGGGTGTTTGTAGTGGGTTAATTAGCAGCTCCTCTTCCCTCACTCATCCAGTGTCCCGCTCCTAAGGCTTCAGCATCAAAAATGGCAGCTCAGCGTGTCAGGACTTGGCTCTCACTGGAAAACCTGATCCTTGCTGAGACTGCCTGGGTCCCAGCTCCCAGCCAGCCCAGCTCAGCTCCCCCAGGCAGTGGGGGCACAGGGAGGGGATGGCTCCACCCCTGGACAACACTCAGAGCTGAGCCTGCAGACCCCACTCCTGGTGTGTGGGAACACTAAATGACCCCTAATCATCCTCAAACAAAACAACCCCTCATGCTGGGAGCGTCCAAGGCTAGCTTGGAGGGGGCTTGGAGCAGCCTGGGACAGTGGAAGGTGTCCCTGCCCATGGCAGGGGTGGCACTGGATGGGCTTTAAGGTCCCTTCCACACCAAGCCATTGTGGGATTCTGCGCTTTGCTTTCACTACAGACTGTGCCAAGAACATCCCAAAACTCACCTGCTTCCCTGCAGAGAGTGGTCAGGGACTGGCATCTCTGTGTGAGGAGAGCTCTCCTCCCACCCTGCCTTTGCCAGGTGGGCTCCATAGCTCACTCCCACAGGACAAGAGTGAACCTGTCCCAGCCAAAACCTCTCCCAGACCCTTGGGAACATCCTCCAGCCAACCACGCCCGAGTACTGCACGAGCCATGAGAGCATTCCCAGCACAGACAAGGGCAGTCCTTCCAGGGAGCCTACTCAGAATGTGAGCTTTAACTGTGTCTGTGAATTTTTTTACAGCAGATAAAGACTGGGGAGAGTGTGTTTTGGGGGGAATTTCTGCTCATGTCCTCCACAGCCTGATGGTTTCTGATGGTTCACGACACCTGTGGGGCCTCTGGAATGAGTTCCAACCTGAGTGATCCAACCACCCATCCCTTGACAGAGGCACCTTAGGCACAGAGGGGAACTCAATCCCAGAGTTTGGCTTTTTTTAGGCTTGACCACGAGCCCTGTAAGGGTCACGTCCTGCAGCCCTTCCCAGCTCCTGCCCCCACCGGGTTCCAGGATTTGCAACCTCCTCCTGACCTGGTGCTCTCTAAATTAAGAACCTGTTACATCGCTTCCTTCCTTGGCCCACGGGGTGCTAAGAAGGTCACACAGCTCGTAGCTTAAAGGGCTGCCAGGGCCCCCCTAATCCTGGCAGGACAGGAACTGCCCGAGCTGGTAACGACCTGAGCAGGTGATTAGAGTCTGGATTTATCTGTGCTCAGAGCCCTGCTGGCCCCCTCCACCCTGGGCTTCTTCTGAGACAGCCAGGAAATTTCAGCCATCCCGTTTTTGCTGAGCCACCTAAGGATGCTCTGTGTCCTCTCATTACGGGGCATTCCCAGCCCTGTAAGGATGGACTCAGTACCAGCTATTTCCAACAATGTCCCTGCATTCCTGGAGTAACGGGCATTTTCATCAGCCTTCCTTGTTCTCCAGTCGCTCTCTGTGTTCTTCTCCCATTGCCTGAATGACAGATATTTCCCCACTGATATATTTCCCAAGGAACAGGGAGCTCTGCAGCTCCTTCTGGAATCAACCTTTATTCTGTGTGCCATCAGTAAGTGCAGGCAGAAGTGAAAAATGAAAGAGCAACTGATCAGCCAGCAGTGTTCAGGGGCTCAGGAGTCCTGAGAAAGGGAAGAACTTGTTGGATAAAAGACTTCCTCCCCTTACAGCAAGTACCTTGTACAAAAAGAAGGGTCCACACTTTAAAACTCTAGTGGATATGCCAACAGCCAAAACAAAACTTGGAAAAATTTCTTGCAGTGTTCTTAATAAAAGTATCTTCGAAGTAAAAAACATGTATTTCTTTAATGCTGCCAAATCCTGCAATTTCATTTGCTGAGTTAAATTCTGGTCCATGGAATTAGGGTACAGGAGCTGTCTTAGTCATGCACAAAAGGGTTTTTTAGCCAGGTCATTTATTCAACATATCTGTGTGCCAGAATATTTTGTGTCAAAATATCCTCCCTACCACCACGGGCAGGTACACTAAGCTGGAACAGAAAATGGTTTTGGACAAATCTGATGAAACCCAAGTTCCCTTTCTCCCTCAATTGCCTCATTTTGATTTGAAGAAGTTCAGTGAATCTTTTCCCTGCTGTTATTTGGAGTTTCCTGGATTAGATTTCCAACTAAGATCCTTATTTACTGTGTGTGGTATCTCTGGGGGTCCATCACACAACAGCAGAGCTCCTGCCTCTGTGATAAGAACTTTTATCTGATCACATTTATTTTTCCTTTCTTCTCTGCAAGTTCCAAAGTAAAACTCCAACCGTGATACCAATTAAAATGTGAGCTCTGCAAACCCTGCTGAACTGGAAACTGAGAACCCCGTCCCTGGAAGTGCCCAAGGCCAGCTTGGAGGGGGCTTGGAGCAAGCTGGGACAGTGGAAGGTGTCCCTGTTCATGGCAGGGGGTGGAACTGGATGGTTTTTAAGGTCCCTTCCTTAACCACCCTGTTAATCTGTAATTTCTGCTTTCATCCATCTGCCCAGGAACTGGAAGAGAAAATCCACTGCTGAAAACTTTACACTGCTGCATCTTCCTGCCATGAGTTGAGCACAGAACGAGGACACCCTGAAATCTTTACCCTCTGCTGAAGCAAACTCGAGGTTTTACTCCCTGCTAATCCATTCTCACCTCAACAAAACTCCCAGCAGAGCAGGCAGAGCCCTCCCAGCTCCAGCCCTCCCTGACCTCACTGCTCAGGAAGCACAGCAAGTTTCCAATAGCCACAGTCATTCCCAGGCCAGCATTTCCCAACCCTTAGGTCATGCTGCCACTGGACCTGTTCCTAAATCCCTTCCCATCCCTCCATAAAACCTCTTCTTCACAGAGGTGCTTTCAGCTCAGCCCCCCTGGCCAAGCTAGGTCTGGGGGATGTTAAACTCATGTCCTGACAGTCTGCTGGCATTTGGAGTTGGTTATCTTCCTAAACTGTGGCCTGAGGACACCCCCGTACCCTTTGGGGATGAGGAACTCCTCCGTCCTGGCCTGAGCACTGACACAGTCCCATCGTGCTGGTGCTCCAGGAAATACCACGGGAATGTTTCCTCCCAGCCCATGTGCCAGGGGCTGCCTGCTCTGCTCCCCCTGTGCAGAGGCAGCACCAGAGGTTTGACCAAACTCTGGGCACACCCAGCCCCCACACACCAGCTCTGCACCTCGCCTGCCCCAAGCACAGCGTTCCCCATGGGCAGCACTTCCACCCCCTTGCTCTGGGATGTGCACAGGGGAGGCAGGAGCAGAGTCCACCTCCAGCTTACTCACAAGTCATTCTTGTTTTCACCTCCACCATGACAAACCGCAGACAGAACTTTGAGAAGCACCGCAAGCAGTGAATCTAAAATGCAGACATGCCCAAACCCGTGTCCAGAACAACCCACAGGGTGTAATAACAGACTCACAGAACCATAGAATTAGGCTGGGACAGACCTTTGAGATCACTGGGTCCAGCCTCTGACCCAACACCACCTTGTCAACCAGACCGTGGCACTGGGTGCCACATCCCGACTTTCCCGGGACACCGCCAGGGGTGGGGACTCCACCACCTGCCAGCGGTTGAAGTGCTCCCGATTCCATCCCCAACAGCACCAGGGACAGGGGCAGGTGCTCAGCAAATCCATCAACCTCTGACTCCCTGAACACCCACACCAGGCCAGGGGGAGGGAAAATCAGCCTCTCCCAGCAGCCTCCAAGGGAGGAATCCTCAGACCGATCCCAGAACGAAAGCAGCTGTACCTCTCCTGCCCCAAATCCCACTGCTGAGTCCCACAGCTGGGAATCACAGGCATCTCTCCCACCACTCCTCACATCCAAGAGCACACGGAGACACGGTCACTCACCAGGGCTGGCTGGGCACTTGGGCTTTGTCGCTCTCCCCGTTCCCAGAGCGGGAGCAGGCGCAGCTCCTCTCTGTGCTTCTTCACCCTGCAGGAAGCAGGACATGGAGGGAGGGTAAGCAGATAATCCACGACTTTCTGTGAGGGTGTGCAGTGCCGGAAAGCAAAGCTGCTGCTGTCTGCAAGGATCAGAGCCGGGACTTTCTGAGCTAAGACTCTGAGCTGCTTAGCACGGAGCTGGAAGCGGAGCAGACAGAGGTGGTTATGTTCCCAGGGCTGAGCACTGGGGGGGTGGTTCAGGCTGGCTCAGGCACCAGAAATCCCACAAAAACTGCTTCATCAGGTTAATGCTGGCAGAGAACAAGGATAGAGGCAGGCAGGGATTTTTGGTCACGATGGCTGGGATTTGCTCAGGGAAAAAACAGAGTTTCTTCAAAGTGAAATATCCCAGAGCAAAACTTTTTCATAGTTTTGTTTATTTATTTATTTAATATTTGGAAAATGTGCTTTTGAAACTGAAGATTTTACTTTGGGTTGGGCCAACTTGAAACTATTCCTTGATGGAATTGAAATGTTGTGCTTTAAATCAGTTCCCCTGCATCCCCCGAGATGCCCCGAATCCCCCTGGAACTTCAAATTAAGGTGTTTTCCTTTCCCTGCCATGGCTGACATACCTGGCTGACCTGCCCAGCATGAGAGATGTGCCAGGTGGGACCATACCCAGGATTCAGAAGTGGAAACTGCAGGACTTTCTAAGGCATTTCTTGACTGGGTCACCCTCAGCACCCCCAGGCAGAAGCTCCTGGAGCAGCAGTGTTGGTCCAGACAGGGTGTCCAGTGCTGCTCCTCACAGGGAAGGGTGCAGAGCATGGATGCTCAGCCCTTTGTGCCCCTAAGGATGTTAAGTTACACCTGGGTGAGGTCTAAGAAGTTGACTGATAACCTGGAGTGAAAGCAGCCAAGAGGTGCCACAGAAAAACCTCACCAAGAGCAAAATCAAGGGAGCTGAAAAAAGGACACCTTCCACTATCCCAGACTGCTCCAAGCCCTAATGTCCAGCCTGGCCTTGGGCACTGCCAGGGATCCAGGGGCAGCCACAGCTGCTCTGGGCACCCTGTGCCAGGGCCTAATCTCTAACCTAAATCTACTCTCCTTCAGTTTAAGGCCATTCCCTGCTCTTACACTGAATTCCCCTTTACTGTGCAAGTCCTATGGAATTCGGGCAGCAAAAGCAGCTGAGCCCAGCCCTTGCAAGGCTGGAGTTGATCCATCGAGTGCCCCATCCCATGATTTTTGTAGAATTACTTCAACCCACAATGCAAAAGTGAAGGAGAATGGAGGCAAGCACTCTGCCAAAACACAGCATCTTTTGAACAAAGTAACTGCACTGAAATGTGCTGGTTTATTTTCACTCTGGGCTCCCCAAGCCTTTCCCTTCTCCCCCTGAATGATAACGGGCATAAAAATTAAACAGAAGTTCTCCAAGAGCAAATGAAACGCACTGAAGGGCAATAAATCACGGGGCTGGATGGCATTCCGAGGGAGCTGGGGGAGGGAAGAAGGGATGGAACAGTGCAGATACTGACTAAGATTTATCACAGACCCTTCAGAACCCAGGACTCATCCCTGGGGCAGGGACTCCACACACTGGGCTAAACTTCGATGGAGCAGCAAAGGGAACGTGCCCAGCACAGCCGTGGGGTTGGAGTGTGGTGTCCAACACAGCACAGTGAGTGTCACCCCAGCATCACATCCTGACAAAAACACCTCCTCACCTCCCTAAAGCCACGATTCCATACCCACTGCTGAGGGCAGAGACTTGTAAGAAGATGGGGTTTTTTGGGGGGGGTTTCCAAGAAGTGCCCTTCCTGCTCAGCCAAAGGGCTGCAGGATGGACACATGGGGCCAGGGCTGCCTGTCTCCCTCCCCTGGGCTGTGCCACTGACACCAGGATCAACTGGGGACTCCAGGAAAAGGAAAGAGCAAAAGTAAATCCCAGTGCTGGAGCGGCATCCAGACACCTCCGAGCAGCAGCTATCCCACATGGAATGCTCTGGCATCTGACCTGGGATCCTGCCATCAGCACTTCCAGCCACCTGAAAACACTCCCAGGGCATCACACACAAGCCCACTGTTCTGGAAAGACCAGGAATCAGCACTGATTTTCTTCTAGCAAACAAGCTCACCTTTAATTTCGCAGGCGCCTCCTACTTCGTTAAAGATCTTGCTCTCCAGGGATTTGCTCCTCAGCTGGGGCAGGAGATGGAAGACACGAAATGCCATTTAGTTGGGGATAAAGCTCCATCTTTGCAGTGCCTATCATAATTATGTGTCATTTAAGAACAAGTGCGGAGCAGGTGTGAGATGGCACCAGCTCTGCATGTCCATAAAAAAGGCTGACACCAGCAGTGTGCCTCAGAGAGAATCAGGTGGTGCAACTTCCAAACTCCTGTTCCCTTTGGGTTTTCTCTTGCTCTCTCCCCTCAAACTTCTCTGACAAATTGACTTTTGAAACGGGTAAAGAGAAATGGCATCTCAGGGAAGCCAAGGGGTTTGAAAGGAAGAGAATGGCCCCTGAAATGGTCCCAGCAATGGTCCCTGAAATTGTGGGGCAGGGCTGGTGCTGGAGTCAAGGAGGGAGAAGGGAAAATCACCAGCACAGCCAAGGTTCAGGTGATCCTGATACCCAACCTAAACCTCCCTGACACGGCTCCAGCCATTCCCTGGGGTCCTGTCCCTGATCAAGAGACATCAAGGTGCTGATGTCTGCCTTGGGAGCTGAGTCAGGTGGGAGAGGGTTTCTGCTCTCCCTCGGGTCTCCCAGCCCCTCTCTCTGTGCTCCAGCACCAGGAGGAGCAATGTGATAAATCCCTTTAATGCTCAGGGTTTCAGATGACCTGCAGAGAGCAGAGTCAAAGAAGGGCAAGGAGAGCTTATGGATGCATTATGCTCCTCGTTGTAAGGAAAGGGAAACCTGGAGTTCATCTTATGAGCTGCTGGGGAGTCTCCAATGGAGTTCAAGGCAGCTCAGTGGGCTCAAGCCTTCCCAAAACAGCTTCTGTGGCTGAGGCTTTTCCATCTGAAGAAGCCCCAAATCAGAATCCTCACATGTGTCCCTCTGCGCTGAGAACTTCTCCAGCTTTCCATGTGAGCTGGGAGCTTGGATCTGATAGTGCCCCAGCCTGGGCAAAAACCCAGGGGGTGAGCATGACCCCTGAGCACTGGGAGACACTGGGAGAGACTGGCAGGAATCCTGGAGAAACCAAACCATTTGACTTCACGCCAAAGGTAGAGTGGCTTAGCTGGAAGCTTGAGTGTTCCTCCTGGGAAAGAGAGGCCTGAAGCATCAGAACAGAGGTCCCTCCCCTTTGTGCTTCTCCAGATGTTATCTGTAACACCGTGGATTTATTGAAATCTATTTTTCTAACAAGTACCTTTTCTGCACCTCTTCCCATGGGAGACAAAAGAAGGAGGAGCCCCGTTTAATTGATGCACTTTAATTAACTGCCTGTCCTGTCAAAGCCCTGCTCCTGTATTCTGATGCAAATTCACAGCCTTTCACTGTAAGCAAGATCTCAGTTTGGCTCCAGTCTTAAGTGATCTTTAATGTCACATTTTCTCCCCAGTGGATCCATACTCACAGAATCACAGCACGGTTTGGGTTGGAAGGGATCTTGAAAATGTCTCGTTCCAACTCCCTGCTATGGGCAGGCTGCTTAGATCCTTCAATTATCACTTCTCTGCTCATCCCACCTTGGGCTGGGCTTCTTTAGCCCCTGAGCACATCAGACACTTTTCCTGACCGACCTCTTCGGCCAGGATGCTGCTCGGGGACTGTGCTGGGAGCTGGCTCTGCTCCCACCTGTCTCACACTGTCCTGCTCCAACAGCCTGGCTGGGAGCAGGATGTGCCTTGCATGAGGCAAACAGGAGCATCTTCTGTAAGGGAGATATGAAACCCTAAACCACGTCGCAGGCAGGGAGCAGGGACAGGTTTTCCTGTTTCACTTCAAAGGGGCAAAGACACAACTCCCCATTGTCCCTAATTTTATGTCTTGATGTCTCCACCTTCTGCCTGTGAATTCTCTCCTGCTGTCAGAAGGTCACCAGACCAGCTGCAAAGCCATTTTACACACCCTGGCTAATCCAGAGGCACCTGGCTGCATCCTCCCACCAGCAAAATGCTGACAACAGAACTTATTAGTGGGCAGCAGGACTGTGGGTGGGTGACAGCACTGGCCTTTACTGTACCAGCCAAAAATTCAAGGGATTCAGGAGCAGCTCATCTCATGGCTCTTCCCCAGACTCCTTTCATGACCTTGGGCTCCAGCTCTGTGCTCATCTCTACCCACTGAGGCTGATAACATTTCCCAGATGTTGCCATGCCAGTAAATTAATTTATGGTGAGGAAATAATTCATTAGGATGGGCACAAAGGTCCACTTAGAATAAAAATGTAACCTGGTCAAGCTTTTTACTAGACTTGTGCATTAGCTGGATATTCCCAATATTCTCACAATGTCTGGGCTGAGCACGTTGAGTGGAACAGGGTGCCCAGAGAAGCTGTGGCTGCCCCTGGATCCCTGGAAGTGTCCAAGGCCAGGTTGGACAGGGCTTGGAGCAACCTGGGACAGTGGAAGGTGTCCCTGCCCATGGCTGGGGGTGGGATGGGATGAGTTTGAAGGGCCCTTCCAAACCAACTCATTCCCTGACTGTAGAAATGCCCAGGGCCAGGGGTGCTCTGCAGCAGGAGGCAGGTCAGGAGGGGGTTAACCTCTCCTCACTCAGCTGCTGTTGTCATGACACTGATGAAATCCACCACTGGAGAATGGTCCATGGACCACCATTCGTTCTGAAATCAACTGAGGGGTGGCACAGTGCCCTCCCTGTCCCAGACAGAGCACAGGCATCCCCTGGAGCCCAGCTGCTTTCCCTGCATCCCTCCCCAGCACTGACGCCGCCTGTGAAGCACCGTGCCAGCCCCAGACACCCCCACAGCTCCTGGGGAGCTGGGACAACCCCAGCTTGGACAGAGAATGAAAAACATCTTGACATCCCCAGCCAGACAGCTTTTCCTGTCTATAAAACATGAAGGGGGGCTCAGTGAGCAGGGCAGTGCCTGCTGAATCCCAGCACACCGGGACACCCCGGAGAAACATGGGAGAGGAAGGAGAAGCCCTGAGCAGCCTGTCAGAACTTCAGCGGTGGGGATAATTGGTTTGTACACATTCCTCTCACACCCAATTACCAGCTCGGTTTGGTGTTTGATTGTACACGACTCTGGTCCAGCAGAGCTGCTGCTGTTTCCATTCCTGCACACATCACCCAGTCCCTAAATCATTTTTAATAGCTCCTCTCCTCGTGTGCCCTTCCGGCTCATTCCAGCCCCATCAGCACGAGGCAGGTTGCAGATATGGAGGAGCTGACATTTCTCTTTTGAGTAATTTGCAGTGGATTTCTTGCCCGTTTGATGTAGTCATTTTGTTCTCGGCGCTGATGTGACATTAATTATTGTTAAATATTCTTATCTGTTACACACAGTTCTGTTTAGATAAAGGTCAGTGCGTGAACCCCTGACAGTGCTCGTTGCTGCCATGCTCCAAAGCCAATTTGTCATCCTCTCCCTTCAATACCTTCATCTTGGTTTCAGTTCATTTTTCCATTAATTCAGGCACAGTAGAGAGTCATTAAAAAATGCAAAAACTCTCAGCTGTTCAGCTCAGCACTCGGACAGAGAATTATGAGCCGGGGGAGCACCAGTTGCACAGGGAGGGCAGGGAATAACACCCAGGAAAATCCAGCAGCAGCCTCTTTTAAGGAACTGTATGGCTGCCCCCCAAAATCTGTACATAGTTCTGGTTTAATGAAAATCAGCCAAGCCTTGTGCAGCACACGGTGCCTTCTGCCAGCCTGGTGTGCAGTGGGATAACAGCACAATCCTGAGGCCCTGGCACAGGGTGCCCAGAGCAGCTGTGGCTGCCCCTGGATCCCTGGCAGTGTCCAAGGCCAGGTTGGACACTGGGGCTTGGAGCAACCTGGGATAGTGGAAGGTGTCCCTGTCCATGGCAGGGGGTGGCACTGGATGGGCTTTAAGGCCCCTCCAACCCCAGCCATCCTGGGGTTTCTGATTCTCTGCTAAGCCCACACCACCCTCTCTTGGCAGAGGACAAGAAGCGCAAAGCTCAAGCTGTCAAAATCTCCCAGAACAGAAGCACCACCCAGCAGTGATCCATCTTCCCAGAGATCTGAGGAGCAGCTGGGCCTGCTTATGGTGACCAAAACCAGCACCAGCATCTGCTCTGTCTTGCTTTTCATCTGTCTGACCAAATAATTACCCTCTGCCACCCTGAGGTGTCACTTCCCACCACATCACCTGCAAGGTGGGGATGGGAATGCAGGGACAGCCTTGCTGGGACTCACTCCAGCACCCCTGGTCCCTGCCTGCCTTGGGACCCCTTGATGAGCCAAACTTGCATCTCCACAGCCATTCAGGAGTAGGGGTGCTGAGGCTTTTCCAGCAGCCCGTGCCCTCACATGGCTCTCCCTAGGGACAGGTCATGCAATCCCACAGGGACACGCGTCAGCAGGGCACAAACAACAGAGCTCAGGCCAGCCAGGCTGGCACAGCTGGCAGCAGGAACAATCCCAGCTCAGCTTACAGCACAGGGAGCAGGGCTGGCAGCCCCGGTGCTGGGCAGACCTGTGCTACTGCCCAGCTGCAGCTCCCGGGCTTTTGTGCTCCATCCAAAGTGCTCCAGCGCATCTGGAACCCACAAAGAGCCTGAATCCCACCCAGGGAGCCCTGCACACACTTCAGCTGAAGTCCAGGCCTAAGGGAGCGTCTGAGAGAGCCCTTCAGAGCACAGCCAGGAAGGAGAGGGCATGGAGAGCAGCTAAGCCCTCAAGCCAACCAAGACAGTGACAAGGGGCAGGGTGAAGATACTCACGAGGCTCCAAATCCAGGACTAAGTTAATCCAAGGGCTCTGCACAAGCAGAGAAGGATGCTAAGGTGGATTCAGCATGACTGAAGTACCACACCATGAATCATGTGCTCATTCCAGCACTTGGCAAATGAAAGAACATTTGAACCTTTATTCAAAGTTACATTTAATTTTGCATTGTGCTAAATCATTCTGTACTTCTAAATAAAAGAGAATAAACTCCCAAACTCATCCCCCTCTTAGTGAAACACAAAGAAATTGTGCAATGTGCTGGATGTAATCGAGTGTGGGGTTTTCTTCCTTCACTTGGAATCACAGAATCATTAAAGCCAAAAAGGACCTCTAAGATAATTAAGTCCAACAATGCCAAGCCCACCACTAACCCACGTCCCTAAGCCCCATACCCACATGTTTTTTGAACACTTCCAGGGATGGTGATTCCACCACTGCCCTGGGCACTGTGTTCCAGGGCTTGCCCACCCTTTCTGGGAAGACATTTTCCCTAATCTCCAACCTAAACCTCCCCTCGCACAACCTGAGGCCGTTTCCTCTCATCCTGTCCCTTGTCACCTGGGAGCAGAGACCAACCTGGCTGCACCTCCTGTCAGGGAGTTGGAGAGTGCGAGAAGGTCCCCCCTGAGCCTCCTTTTCTCCACACTAAACAACCATCTTATTTATCAGAACCATAAATAAACTCCCAGACAAAGGGACATTCACATCCCAGGTCCTCACTTGCACCAGTGCCAGTGGGAAGCAGCAGCACTGCCCCCCTCCCCTCTGCTAAATTGGGAGCAGGGAAGCGTGAGAGCTGGCTTCACATGTTGGGAGAGGTATGAGACACCGCAGGTCCTCTCCAGCCTTGGGGACGGAGTGTCCTGAGGCTAAAAATACAGAGACAAGCCAAAAAGTCAAGGCTAGCAAGAGGCATTAACAGAGCCTGTTTATTTCTGTAGCCAGTGAGCATCCAGAAAGACCCCGAGCCCCCGGCACTTGCTGCCTGCGTGACGGACAGGCTGCTGCAGCTGGAGGAGTCTGGTTTCTCCTGCACACACAGGGCTTCCCTCCCTGTCCCCTGCCCCCAGGGCAGCCTCACACCTTGCTTGCCATTCTTTTTAGCTGCTGCACAAAGCAGGGTAACGTGCAGGAGCAGAGGGACAAGGCGAACGATGGAAAGCACGGCCCTGGTGCAGGCTCTTGCCTTGCAACCACCATAGGGAGTCAGGATCCAAGTTTATCAAGGTTTGTGATCGAACCTGTCCAGAGTCAGTGGGATCCAAGATGGGATCTCTCTACCAGCCTTTACCAGCAGCCTGGCTTGTGGTGGGACACATCCCGCACCCGGAGCAGGACTGGGCTGCTCCCACCACACCTTCCCCAGGGCTCCTGCCCTGCACCATGCCCGGACACCGGCCACAGGTGGGGCCCGGCCCCTCCTCAGCCCAGGCCCAGAGGTCCAAGGAAAGTTTCCACTGCCAAAAGCAGTGGGATGGAACTTCACGGCTGGCAGTGGCAGACCTAAGCACAGGGATGCTCCCTGAGCCTGCTCCAGATGCAATCATCACAGAATCCCAGAATGGCTCAGGTTGGGAGGGACATTTAAGACCTCCAATCCCCTGCCATGGGCAGGGACACCTTCCACCATCCCAGGTTACTCCAAGCCCTGTCCAAGCTGGCCTTGGACACTGCCAGGGATCCAGGGGCAGCCACAGCTGCTCTGGGCACCCTGTTCCATGATCAGACCTGTCAGAGCTCAGCTCCTCTCACCTGGCATAAAAAAACCCCATGTGACACCAGGATGGAGCCACTGGAACACCAAGGGAAGACCACAAGGAGCCTCTGGCATTGGCTACATGCCAGGCTGAGCCTCCCACACAGGGCTCTTCAATTCAATTTGCCTTCCTTCATTAACCACAATGGATTTACACCCAAACCAGAACTGAAAAAAATCAATTATCTGTCTCTTTAACCTCACTGCCATGTTATCATTCCCTCTGTCCCACGTTTGGCTCCCCTCTAATATCCTTTCTCGCAGGCCTGACAGAAATTTGGCACACTCGTCACGCTGTAGGACAAACTTCCAAGGTAAAGAAGGGATAACATCCCAGTTCCTTCTGCAAGAGTGATTTCAGCACTAACTACTGCAAAAATATGAATAGAAAACTCCACACTTGTAAGAGCAGCTGATCCCTCTGCAAACTGCACTCCAGTGCATGGATTAAGTTCTAGGTCCTGCTGTAGGAAACCGTGTCCTTCTGGCAGGAATGCTGCTGGAGCTCTTGGATAAGCAGGTACTTGATTTTCAAGGCCGATGATAGAGGAACCTCACAGGAAAAGAGGATCCAAATTTTAGCTATCAGGCTCCCACCAGCAGATGCTGTTGGCTTCAGGTGCTGGTGCAGCACTGAGAGCCACAGAACAAACGATCTCCAATGTGGGTTAATTAATTTTTTGTGCTACTTTGGCCTCTGAGAGCACATCAGATGAGGTAGAGCTGGTCTGAAACTGAAGGGAAGGTGCTGTTGCTGCTCTATCATTGCTGAGCTTTGACACAAAACCCAATAAATCCCAGTGCAGCAGCCACCTGGACCCTTGGTCACGGTGCACAGACCATGGTGCCTTGAAGCTCTGACCAGTTCCTCACCCTCATCATCACAGGTACCTCGAGAGCCTCCCCCCAAAGGAGCCAGTGATGCCAATGCAGTCACAGGACACTCCACATGGCCTGGGGACCTCCAGGGACGTCCCCACCACCCAGGCCCCACCCAGCTGGAGAGGGGGATGTTCATTCTGCACTGAACTGGGCAGTTTGTTGTACACAATCAGTTCCTTTTCTGTAATGGAATGGGTGGGTGAATCATTATGATTAGGCACAGTCGTTACATCCAGCACTTAATCAGATTTGTGTAATTAGAAATTCACTGAGTTATTTCACACAGTGGAAAACGTCCTGCCTGGGTGGAGTTACATGAGACAGCGAGAGATTCCTCTGGAGCTTCCAGAGCTGACTGATAACCTGGAACAAATGACATCTCCAGTTTTGGGACCTCCACAAGGTGTGCCTAATGCTCAACATCAGGCTGATTTTGCATGGCTGAAAGGCAGAAATCAGGCAAAACCACATGGAAAAATATCATGACAGTTCCTATCAGTATTTTCTTCTCCTGCAAAGATATTCAAGTAGCACAATCAGGAGGCCAATGCTGCAGCCCCTGGTGCTGCACTGGAGCCCCAGACACCCAGCTGGGCTCACTGGGGTGGATGGGACCAGGAGATGGGATGTCCCCAAGTCACCACTCTGGCTTGGACACAGGAATGAAATATTCATGTACCAACGACAGAGAAAGTCACTGGGAAAAATCCTAAGGGATCAGAAGGCTTTGGCAGCAGGCCAGGCAGGCAGGCAGGGGTGCCTCCCCCACACAGACCCACAGGACTCAGATCCAGCCTCACTGCTGCACCAGCTGAGGAGCATCAGTGGGAAGGATTGAGCAAGTTGGTTGCTCTTTTTGGGTTTTCCTAGAAAACAACAGCTGAGAGGTGATCCAGGCTGCTTTCCACAGGGGCAGGAGTCAGGTCAGACAGAAAATCAGCTGAGCTAAAAGAGAAACTGCCACACAGAGAAATCAGGGAATGGTTTGGGGTGGAAGGAAATTCAAAGACCATGGCATTCCAGCTCCCCTGCCATGGGCAGGGATTGCACCCATCAGAGCAGGATGCTCTGAGCCCCATCCAGCCTGGCCTGACCAGGTTGCAAACAGATGCTTTTACACCCCAGCCAGGGGGGGACACTGAACCCAAAGTCGTTTTAATTCACTTCAGGGCAGAAAAGCATCTTGTGGCATGGTCAGGAGCAGATCTGGACTCACCCTACGGCACCTGCAGCTTTGAAAAGCTCCCTGGGCATTTCCTCCTGTGATAGCTGTTGGCACAGCACTGCACCAGGCACCTGTAATGGGCTGAGAGCTCTCTGTACCCCACAGGAAAACACCAACAAGCACAAAACGTTCAGGGAAGCAGCAAGAAAATGCTCTCCTGAGAGACCTAAGCCTGATTTTTTTTTTCCATTAGACGATTTTTACAGATGGGGAAATGAAGCAAGAAGCAAGAAATGGCCCCCAGCCACAGAGTTATTTACTGGTAAGTGAACAGCCAGCTCTGCTATCAGATGTACACACGGCTGCATTACTACCCTGAGCAGTATCTGCACCTTAAGTAGCTTCTCCCACCCAAGCAGGGCTGTGTAGCACAGCCCCCATGGCCAGGCTGTGCTCAGGGACCAGGTGGCAGCCAAGGGGATGCTCCACACCTTCCCTTGGCTGGGTCAGGGGTGGCCAAAGGGCCACCAAGGAGCCTCTGAGAAGGGAACACCTGGAACACCTACACTGGCTCAAATCCAGCTGGGACAAGGTGCAGCAGGATTTGAAAAAAGCTGAAGAGAGAGAAAACAGCAGGTCTAAAAGTGGAGATAACCGATGCCCCAAAAATCATGGCTTGTCCTGAAGAGTTTTTTCCATGAAACTGCTTCTGGCAGGTGGGAAAAGGGGGAACCAGTTACACAAACAAGTGACTCATGAGGATAAGAGCATTTGATTAAGTGGCACTTTAAAGGAGGTCCTTCACAAACATCTGAAGAACCCTAATACATGCTTGCAGTCATGTCTGGAGCAAATTTTAACAAAATGTTTAACTGCACAACCAGGTGAGAGTCAGATTATACAGTAAAATCTGGTTTTCTTCCTCTTCCACAGCTTTCACCTAGGTTTGTGGTCCCTGCTCCTCAAATTTCTCCCAGTCCTGTTTGTGGGAATAACACTTTTCCTGCTCCCCTTCCAGCTGTCAGGCTACCACTGCTCAGTGACTGCAATCACAGCCCTGAGTGACTCTCAGGGACCCTCCAACTTCTCAGGTCAATCACAAACAGGCAGCAAAGCTGGAATTTCAAACATTGCTTGAAGCTGAACAGCTCGGAGAGCTCTTCACCAAAACCACTTGATGAACAAGTTTGGGAGAAACCTCCTCTCTGGAGCAGGGGCTGGTGCAGAGGAACCTGCATCCAACAGCAGCCTCTGAGTCCCTGGAGAGCTGCTCCCAGTGCATCATCCCAGCACACTTTGGGTTGGAAGGGACCTTCAAACCCATCCAGTGCCACCCCTGCCATGGGCAGGGACACCTCCCACTGTCCCAGCCTGCTCCAAGCCCCATCCAGCCTGGCCTTGGGCACTTCCAGGGATCCAGGGGCAGCCACAGCTTCTCTGGGCACCCTGTGCCAGGGCCTCACAGCCCTCACAGGGAGGAATTTTTTTCTAATATCCAATTTAAAGCTACTCTCTCAGTTAGAAGCCATTCCCTTGTCCTGTCCCTCCAGGCCCTTGTCCAAAGTCCCTCTCCAGCTCTCTTGGAGCCCCTTTAGGCACTGGAAGTTTCTGAGGGCAATGGTCCTGTAATACTCCAAGAACAGGGCTAGAGTAGAGGGAATTAGGGCAAAAGTTCATTTTCACTTCACTTAAAAGCAAAAATCTTTCCGTTTTAGTCCAAAACTACTCATTAAACCAGAACGGCAGATATTCTATCTGCAGCATCTACTGTGGGCATCCCTGCAGCTCCTCACCAGCTTCTGCAACTCAAAATTTGCACAAAAAGCCCAGGAGCTGCTTACCACGCCCCTCAGCTCCCTGGCAGATGATGCAGGTGGTTGGGATTAAGGGATGGGATGTGAATCCTTGGTCACACAGTGGCTCCAAATCCAGCTCTGCACCTGCATCCCAACACAGTTCTCCTGAGCTCCACGATAGAGCAGTTCTGACAAAAAGGGACCTTTGGAGGTCCCTTCTTACCCCATTGTCCCCAGCACAGTGCAAGGGACCCGATGGGTCAGCTGGGGTCAGCAAAGCCACGAGGCAGCTGGAGCTGTCCCCTGCTGGCTCAGCAGCTCTGCAGGGCCCTCCTGGCTCACTTTACTGCTGGACACACGTGGCTGCTCCTGGCCCAGACAGAGGGAGGCAGGTGGGTGCACAGAGGGAACGGCCTGAGAACACCCCCAAAGGTTTTGGAGAGGGTCTCCCTTAGGCAGCAGCCCAACACGGGCTTCTCCCCTGTCCCAAGTACCTACCAACACTGTGAAAGATCTAACCTAGGTCCTGAGCTCCTTCCTTTGCCAAAGCAGCTTGGACCAGCCCCAGCACCTTCCCCTTGCTCTGCCCACACCCCAGTTCCCCCCAAATCCCCCATTTTGAGCACTCCTGCTTTGCAGACTCCTCCTCAGCACGAAGCAGGGGATCTGTGCTCACTGTGGTCCTTCCCACAGGGCTGTGTAAGCCCATGCACAGATGAGAGCCTGGATCCTGGCAATAGGATCTGGGAGTGGGAAGGGAGAGCCTCCCCGCTGCCATGTCTGCAGTGACACTCCTGCTGTGCTCTTGCAGAGGTGGAGCTGCCACGGATTAGCAGGAACCTGCTGGGCTCTGCTGCTGCATCCAGCAGATATGGAAACCTGATCCAAGAGGGTCCTGACACAAATCCCTCCTGCTCCCCACCCCTCCCAAGGAGGCTGACGGTCCAGCACTGTTTTGTCTCCTGGCAATGAAAGCGATGCTAAGCCCGCGTCTGTGTGGTGGGAGGGAAGAGTCACAGGGAGATGGGAGGGGGTGTGACATGGTGGTAATTACAGGAGAAAGGTAATTGCCTTCAAGGTAATTACAGGGCAAAGGTGCCTTACAGGGCTGCAGCCACGTCTGGCTCTGGCAGTGGATACTGCCAGCTGAAATCCCCTCTGGAATTACCCTGACAGTGACGGTCAGACACCTGCGCCCCTCAGACTACAGCCACATCCATTGTCCTGGGCAGTGTTGTCCCAAGAGGGAAAACCTGCCCACACCTCCTTCAAAGTGATTTATTAAAATATGAATACCGATCTAGTATCAATATCCAACTGAGATGGACAAAAACTCTCTAACAGTTTAGAGTTAGAAAGTGAATGTTTTATTTGGTGCCAGGCACTGTGTGGGATAGCTCCCTAAGACACAGGGCTCTGATCCAAGCAAACACAAAGCTTTTTATTTCCAAAAATTATTAATATCCAAAATACAAATGCATATTCATAACATTAACACCTCCCATTCTCTGCTTCGTATGGAAATGAGCTTACATGTCATTAAGCATGCGTAGTGTGTGTTCTGAATTGAGTCGGTGGTCTTGAATTGGGTCAGTGGTCCCAGACAGATGAAGTAAGCTCATCTCCCTGTTTTTGACCTTTTTCACCTTTCTGAACTTTAACAATCCTAATTATTTTAGTGACCTCCAAATTTCCTCTTGCGTGACTTTTGGATGGGTTCCCACAGAGGGAGGAAATTGGTAATTGTCCTTGTTCCCTACACCAACTTATCAATATTTCTGTTCCTCGTTCTAAGCACAGCTAACCAAACATACAAATGACAGATCATCAATTATTCTGTAATCAATTACTAACATCTTGAAAACCGGTTCAGGTCCAGCTCTCTTAACTATTTTAATTAACTCTAGCTGGGCCTGAATTCCTTCTTATTCTAACTAATTTCAACACAGCTAGCCTATAACTAAAATCTTTATGTTTCTTTTAAATCTATGTTTCAAAAGGACTGTGCCTGCCCTCCAGGAGCAGCAGCAATGCCCTCACCTCCCCAAACACCAGCAGGGTTTGTGGTACCCTCCACAAAGGGCTCAGCACACCCTGACCCCCTCACCAGTCCCCAGCCCTCCATCCTCGTGAGCACCTCCGTGCCAAGGTGCCAGTGGAGGAGATACAAGAACTTCCCTGATTTCAAAGAGCATCCTCCCTGGATTGATTTAGCCCAATTTGTCCTAAATTGATTTCCCATTCCCACTAGCTTAAGGGAAAACGGCTTGGAAGAGTATTTCTGATTCCTGCAGTGGAGCAGATCTGTGCTGGTTCAAAAATGTAAAGGTCTTGTTGAGGCAGGAATATCAACTTGGGATTCCTACTTGTGTGTGTGGAGAGAAGGCTTCTCCCCCATTCAATGTCCCTGTCCCCAGCTCTGGGGTCCTGAGCACAGGAAGCACCTGGAGCTGCTGCAGGGAGTGCAGAGGAGGCCCCGGAGATGCTGCGAGGGCTGGAGCCCCTCTGCTCTGAGGAAAGGCTGAGACAGCTGGGGTTGCTCAGCCGGGAGAAGGCTCCAGGGAGGCCTCAGAGCCCCTGCCAGGGCCTAAAGGGGCTCCAGAAGAGCTGAAGAGGAACTTTAGACAAGGGCCTGGAGTGACAGAAAAGGGGCAATGGCTTCACACTGCCTGAGTGCAGGGTTAGTGGGATACTGGGAAGAAATCCTGCCCTGTGAGGGTGGGCAGGCCCTGGCACAGGGTGCCCAGAGAAGCTGTGGCTGCCCCTGGATCCCTGGAAGTGTCCAAGGCCAGGCTGGACGGGGCTTGGAGCAGGCTGGGACAGTGGGAGGTGTCCCTGCCCATGGCAGGGGGTGGCACTGGATGGCTTTGAAGGTCCCTTCCAACCCAAACCAGTCTGGGATTCTCTCATCCCCCCCTGCTGTTGGGCCTGGCTTTTCAAAAACACCTGGGGAATGTGGGTGGTCCAACAGCCCTGGAATTCATTAGGATTGCAGATGAGACCCAAGTCAGGAAGACACTTGGGCTCCACGCAAAGTCTGGCTGTTCAACATTTAAATGTTACCACTGAAACCATGTTAAACATGGTTTATTAAGGACAGTCTTACCTCCATATTACACCTGTCACTTCCAGGGAACCCAAACCACTTTTCCAGCTGCCCTGGCTCCACCTGCAGAACCATATCTGCACTGAGAATGTCACATCCCACACAACTTCCCCGGAATCACAGAGGAGGTGCCACCAGGACAGCATCCCTCACCCACCTGCTGTCCTGCTGTCTCTGTGGTCCCTCCTCTCGAAAAAAAACCACCATCATATTTCCACAAGAACAAGTTTCCATGAGACAGTTTATGCCCAGCCAAGTTTCCCAACCCCTCTGTTCACTGGGCACAAAGTCTCTTCTACAGAAACCCAACCCAGCAGTTCAAGCCTGGCTTCCTTCCTGGGATGTATGGGCAAGGAGGAATATCAATCACGGATATACAGCTATTCCCTACTCTTACAAACCCCAAACAAAATGAAATCCAAACCCTACAGTGCTTTTATGGGGTCTATATTCCATTGAGTTTAAAGATGAAGCACTGGGACAATGACAATATTAAAATCCACAGAACTGCTCCCCTCTTTTCTCATTTGAATTCCATGTTACTGGCCACATTCAAGTCATAGGATTCCAGCTGTGGTTTGGAGCTGTCTGGCACCAGGATCCACTCTTGCATGTGGACCTGGAGGATTCTTCTCTCATTCTACAACATAAACCTTTAGTCTCTATGAACTATGGTGCCAGTTCAAAACTGGACAAAAATCCAAATGCATCAGCCCTTCTTCCATGCTGGGCTGCTCCATAAATTAACAGGTCAGAGAGCAGAGACAATGATTTTGTGGCACTGCTGTGCCTGGAAAAGCAGCCAGAGACAGTCCTGGAGCCCAGGGCTCACAGGAGCAGGAGAAAGCACACAGAGGCTTCATATCCTCTCTGCAGGCTCCACCACATCTCCTCTGTAACCCAGAGAGGTTTGCAGAGACCCCACCAGCTTCCCAACACCTGGAAATTTTCCTTATTTCTTCCCATTCGTAGGAAAGATGCTTTCCACCTCACCTCTCTCATAGGAAAAATGCTGCTCAATTTGTCCTGAGCCCTAAAGATCATCCAGTATTCCACTTCCTTTTCACCCAGACCATGGCTCTAATGTCTCCTTAAAATCTGCAGCAGAGCAGAGGATTCCTGGGGTTTTTTGGGCCAGTGTAGCTTGAACTCCCTGTGCTCCTGGCCTGCCTCATCAGTGATGCAGAGGCTGCAGCGGTGCCCAGTGCATCTGTGCCCTTCTCACTCCAGCTCAGCAGGCTCCAATGGGCATTTCTCCACCAGGCCAGAAATCAAGTTGTGCAGATGAGCAATTCCCCCACACCAGGAGCCTGCAGGTCCCCAGGGACACCAGGAAAAGGTTCCAGTAGGGCTCAGGCTGATCAGTACCAGGTAACAGGGCAATGCTGAACCACGGAGGGACTGGTACCCACCAGGTCAGAGACCCTGGCATGGGCAATGCCACCTCCCTGGCTGCAGATGGAGGTGCCCACTGTGAAGCAAGGACAGAAACAGAAGATCTGGGGGCCAGAGGAGCCTCTGGCAGGGAGAAGGGAGGGAGCTGAGCGTGCAGGGGCAGCAGGAGCAGAGCACAGAGGCACTGGCTCCTGCAGCACCACGTGCAGCATCCCATGGGGCTGCTGCTGTTCTAAGCAGCCTCTAAAGCAACCCCTTCCCAAGGACACAGGGGGCTGTGCTGAGAGGGTTGGTCCCACTGATCCAGACTGGTCCAAGAGGACAGCTCTGTGTGCAGAAGGGATGTGAGAGAGACTTTCCTTCCCCTTTATCCTTCTTCAACATCCTCCCGAAGGGCAGCGGAGCAGCAGGCACCAATTTCTTCTCTGTGACCAGTGACAGGATCTGAGGAAATGGCCTGAAGTTGTGCCACGGGAGGGTCAGGCTGGATATCAGGGAAAGGTTCTTCCCCCAGAGGCTGCTGGGCACTGCCCAGGCTCCCCAGGGAATGGGCACAGCCCCGAGGCTGCCAGAGCTCCAGGAGCGTTTGGACAGTGCTGCCAGGGATGCCCAGGGTGGGGCTGTTGGGGTGTCTGTGCAGGGCCAGGGGTTGGATCAATGATCCTTGTGGATCCCTTCCCGCTCAGGACATTCCATGATTCTGTGATTACTGGAGCACAGGCTGAGATCCCAGCTCCCAAATCCACATGCTCCTTCTTCCTCTCCCAGCTCAGTGCTGGTGCCAAGCAGAGCATCCCTGTGAGGTCCTGGAACTGCTGCCCTTACCTACCCAAATTCCATAAGCTCAGCTGCCTCACACCCAGCCAGCCAGGATCCAGCTCCTACACCTACAATCTCCAGATTCTCCTCACCTTTACACAGTTTTAAAAGCAGCTCAGCACCTCAGATCACCTAAATGGAACCACACTGTGCCTTATCAGGGGGTCAGAGCAAGGCAAGAGTGGGATACAGGAACACACAGCAGGAGCATCACCCCTCCCTCCCCAGGATGCTGGGACGGGGCATCCACCCGGGGATCTCTCCCAAAACAAACTGACCTCTCATTTTACCAAATGGTGAATGAATCCAGCTCAAACTCTGCCTCCAGCAGCACAATATCTTGTTTCAATCCAACCCAGACATGCAGCTCCACCCCTGCACACAGAGCAGGGAAGGAACAAAGCCTGTGGCTCCAGCAGCAAAGGACAAATTCCTAGCAGCTGACTCCATGGGCTGGGTGCAGCACTGGGGGGAAGGGTTTGGAGCCATGTGCCCAACAGGCTTGAAGGAAGGACTGGAAAGAACCTGTGTGCACATGGCTCAGGTGTGATTCAGCCACAGCTCCTGGGATAGTGCAACTGTGGTGCCTCCAAGCATGAAATTCCACGAGGAGTCTGGGGATTCCACCTACAAGGACTGGTCCTTGCAAATGTGAATCCCTCTGCAGAATTAGAACCTCTAAGCAATGACAGCTTCTTTTCACAGCGACTTTCTAGGGTGAGAAATCTGGAATAGCTGAAGACAGGATTTGGGGCAGCCTTGTACTCATCCTGTTCCCAAGCTGGGGAGGGTCCAGTCTGAGTTAACACCTGCTGAGAGTGCTGGTATCCCAACCTCTGAGCAAACAGCCTCCCAAACTTTTTATTTCAGACAATCACCAACACTTTGCCTTTCATGAAAGAGCAGGTCTGATGGAGTCACTCCTCAGCCAAAGGCAGCTCTAGGAACAAAGCCATCACCCATTTTGGTCCCCTAGTCCTTGCCCAGCATCCAGCTGCTTGTCCACAATCCAGAGCTAGGCTGTGCCCTGGAGAGCAGCAAAGCCCAGCCCTCAAAACACACCCAATTAATTGGGGTCTTGAATTAGTGAGGTCAGAGCCAATTAGCTCAGTTCAACCCAGCTGCTTTAAGCAACATTTCTCTAGTCTATTGGAGCTTGTTATCACACAGATTCATCTCGGTGCCAGGTGAAAAATGAGCTGTCAGAGCAGGTGTGACCCTTTGGGACACATTTTAATCCTTTCTGGGGGTGACAACAGGAGAGAGCCCAGGAGGAGAGAGCGGCCTGGTGTTTGCAGCCCAGCACTCCAGAGCTGCTCCAGCCAGAACAGCCTCTGTGTGTCCACTGCCTGCTGAGGAAAAACATGTCCAGACACCCCCCACCTCCTGCCAGCCCACCTGCTCCACGTGGGACCTGCTATTAACAACTCACTAAACTTAATGTTTAATAACTTTGTGTCCGAGCAGGGACAGCTACAGAGCCACCACTGCCCTGGTACCACATTAACTCCAGCAGTGGACCTGGAGTTGACCAGAATTCCTTTTCTGGACACATCTAATCTGCAGAAAGAAAGGCCAGGCTGGATGGGGCTTGGAGCAAGCTGGGATAGTGGAAGGTGTCCCTGCCCATAGCAGGGGGTGGAAATGGATGAGCTTTAAGTCCCTTCAACCCAAACCAGTCTGGGATTCTGTAAAAGAATTAATCCTGCTCTGTCCCTTTTCACTGGAAGAATGAAAGATGCAGATCAGAGAAAGCCCAAGCCACAGCACCCACGTGTGCAGCAACCTCAGCAGCTGGGGTTTTACAAAAATGAAAGAATCCTCAACAAAACTTTCCCTTTTCCTGAAAGAAAATGTACAATTAGAGGGGTTCTTTTCTAACGAGACACGTGAAAGCAAAAAAAAAGTTTGACTTTTTTTTTTGAACCAGTATTTCAAAGCCTCAAAACAACCTCCATTTAATGTGTCATGTTACTGACATCCCCAGCTATGTGAATGGCACTGCAAACCCCCTCAGTGACGTGGAAAACACCAAATTCTCCAAATTTGTTTTTATTCTGTGAACACTACTTTCAGTCTGTCAGATGTTCTTGTCAAGATGTCACATACTGAAGCATTTAGAATTTCTTACAGACAAATTCCCAGTTCCAGAAGCTCTCCACAGGCAGCAGTGGGGAGCTGCTCATCACACCTGGCACCAGCTGCAGCTTGGGGCACTGCTCTGTGGGAGATGCCTTCAAAGGAATCCAGGAGAGGTGATTAAAAAGGTTCCCCTCTGATTAGAGACCACCCAGCCCCAAATTCCTCGCTGCAGGTCCAGCCAGTTTGGTTTGATCACGACCAGGACACCCCAAGCAGGATCACAACGAGGAGGTGTCACAGCCAAAGGATCACTGAGTGATTTAGGTTGGAAAAGACCTCCAGGATCATCAGGTTCAAGCATTCCCCAGCACTGCTGAGGCCACACTAAACCCTGTCACCGAGTGCCACATCCACAGGGATTTTAAATCCCTCCAAGATGGGGACTCCACCCCTGCCCTGGTCAGCTGTTCCAACGCTTGACAATCCTTTCAGGGAAGAAATTTTCCCTAATATCCAATCTAGACCTCCCCTGGTACAGCCTGAGGGCATCTCCTCTTGTCCTGTCACTTATTTCCTGAGAGCAGAGCCAGACCCCACCCTGGCTGCACCCTCATGTCAGGGGGTTGTGGAGAACCAGAGCCCCTGTGAAGTGTCACATCCCTTCTTCTGGTAACTGGGAGCAGTGATAACCCCTAATCCCAGGGCTTGGGGCTTGAGATGCCTTCTTAGGGTTTCCCACATCACCCCAAGACTCGAAACATCTTGTGTCCCCCCAGTAACTGCAGCGGGGAAACCCCAGCACCCCACATCAACAGCACCCACCACGTGAAAAATAATCGGGATGTCACCCCCCTGTGTGCCCACAGCAGGCGGGGGGAACTCTGCAAGTGTCCAAGGCCAGGCTGGATGGGGCTTGGAGCACCCTGGGATAGTGGAAGTTGTTGTCCCTGCCCACAGCAGGGGTGGAATGGGATGAGCTGTAAGTTCCCTCCAACCCAAACCTGTCTAAGCAGGGCTGAGATGGCTTTTCACCCCTCTCACTAAATATAGAGATAAGATAGATCAAAATAAATACACTCCTTGAATAAGCACTCACTACTGAGAAGTGTTATGGAACCAGCCATGAACCCTTCCTGCCTACCTTTGATTGAAATAATAGGTTTTTCTTCTTCATCTTTCCCTGACATTCCCTTATTATCATAACCAAGCCTAATGAATGTAATTAAAGCTAGAAGTCTCTCAATTTCTTTCCTTTCTGAACAGGTTCCAATTTTTCTTTTTTTATTCTGAAGCCCTGGAACAGAGCAGCAGCTGAAGTCACAACTCACACAAACAGAATTAGGAACAAAACCCCAGCCCGAGTAGCTGTTCCTCCAGGATTCCCAAACACACAGCCTAAGAGATTAGGGAAATGGCGGGGGTTTGTGCACAAAGCTACAAAAATAAAAGTTAAACGTTGTGTTGGGCCAAGAAGAAAGCAAATTCACCAAGGAATAGCTCTTTCTGCCTCTATTAGTTTCAGCAGGCTGTGGTGCTTCCCACAAGCCACTAATGCAGCCTAATTGGGAGGGAAGGGATGGAGCTCAGCAGCAGCTTAGCAAACTTTATCATTATTTTTCATGAGGTCCCAATTTTCCCTGCTGCCTTGGATTTGCTTTGCCTCTTTGTATTTTCCTGTCCTGTGCTTCGTTTTCTTTCCTCTCTTCCTCCTCCTCTCTCTGTTTGTTTTATCACAACCCCCAGGGCTGGCCACTGAAAAAGAACCTTCACAAGCCCCTCACAGCCTGGCAGCAGCAAATCTCCTCCTGTGCCCCGAGTGGAACAGCAGGACAGTACATTCCTGCATCCCCCAGAGCTCCTCCACGGCCAGGGCATGGCTGGCCCAGGGCAGGGTTAGATGGGATATTAGGAAGGAATTCTTCCCTGCGAGGCCCTGGCACAGAGAAGCTGTGGCTGCCCCTGGATACCCTTGGAAGTGCCCAAGGCCAGGCTGGACAGGGCTTGGAGCAGCCTGGGATAGTGGAAGGTGTCCCTGCCCATGGCAGGGGGTGGGACTGGAGGAGCTTTAAGGTCCCTTCCAACCCAACCCATTCCATGATTCCATGATCATCAGGGCCAAAGGCCCTGCTTCGACCAGCTACAGCCAAGGTTATGGAGGCTTTTTAGTGATCAGGATGAATCCAAACCAGCGGACAGGCTGAAAACACCAAGTTGCGCTCACGTGGTAGAACACACTCAAGAATTTTTCACCATAGGCTGTGAAAAGGGTGGGCAAAGATTCTAGGGATACATTCCCTAGCAAGGATCAGAGAATCAGGGAATATCCTGAGCTGGGAGGGATCCACAGGGATCACCCAGTCCCACCCCTGGCCCTGCACTGACACCCCAACAACCCCACCCTGGGCATCCCTGGCAGTGCTGTCCAAACGCTCCTGGAGCTCTGGCAGCCTCGGGGCCGTGCCCATTCCCTGGGGAGCCTGGGCAGTGCCCAGCACCCTCTGGGGGAAGAACCTTTCTTTCCCTGATACCCAGCCTGACCCTCCCCTGGCACAGCTGAGGGATGTTAAGGACCCAAACCCCACTTCCACCCCTGTGCACCTCCCACCCAAAGGAAGCTGCTATTGACGATCTCCTCCTTAAGCTCTGAGAGGTCCATCCAGGTCCCTCCCAGGGTGGGTTCCAGCCTCCCCAGCCCTGAGGACACAGCTCAGGAATTACACACTTCATCTTCTGTCATTCACTCCCCTAGAGGAAGCAAGGCTCCAAATTGAATTATCATAAAGAAATCAATTCCAGATCAAACCACTGTGAAATTATAATTGCTTTAATGATCTGCAGGCTGGAATAGACAGGGCCCAGGGAAAGCATCATACACTTTGCCTCTACAGTTCATAAGGCTCCTGTAGGAAACAGCCTTTGTTCACAGGGAGCATTAGTGTTTTCTAATTATGTATTAATTTAATCTACTATTAATTTTCAATTATTGTTATTACACAGGAAGTTCCTTTTTCCCAAATGTGACTGCTGTGTAAGATGCTGAATTCCAAGCAGCTCTGGGGTGAGCTGACAGGCAGCTGCTTAGCCTTTAAAAAGGGAAAAAAAAACCCTTCAACAACCAATTTTGATGAAGACATTCCAACCAAACAAAAATATATTAAAAAAAAAAAGACATGCACAAACCTTTCTGACTCATCTGAAAATGAGCAGCATTTTACCAGCAGCCTGTTTAGCCTACAGGCTTAAATCACTTAGGTACAGCGTGTCTGTGGAGATTTTCATTAGAATTGACATTTTGACAACTGTAAAAAAACCCTACAACAACCCCACTCACAACATGACGGGTAGTTTAAAAATAATTATCAACCACAGGACAAAGGCACCCAGGGAAATGAAGTTTCACTGAAGTCTCTTCTTCCTAAAGATGATATTTAGAAAACAATCAACCACCCTTCCTTAATGAATTGAAGATGCAAAAATAGCTCTGGATTGTCAGCATTACACATGAGCAGGAGCAGAAGGGACAGGGCTGTGAGCAGAGCTGCCCTGGATGGGCAGCAGAAGTGTCTGTGAGTGTGGGGGGATTTAATTCTTGGATTTCACATTCCAGAGACTCTGATGGCACTGAGGATGGGCCCTCTTCATCATGGAAAATATCCAAGATGCCCAAGGGAAGAAGAAGCTCCTGAAAAACACAGAATATGTCAAACCTAACTGGCTTGATTTGTCCTGCCTTTTCCAGGGATGCTGGGGATGAGGCTTCCGAGAGGGAATGCAGAACGCCTGCTCCCAGGCTTGGGGCCCGTCTGCCCTGGCTTGGCAGAAGATCCTCAAATTTTCCATAAACAGCTAGAATCCCATCCAAGAACCAGTAAACCAGGGAGAGACTCTCCAAAGGCTTCAATAGCTTTGGATCAGAGGGACTCTCACACACTTGCAGTGCATACAAAACAAGGAATTAGATAATCCTGCGAAATAAAGGCTTAGGAAGTGCCTTTGGCTCTGCTGGTCCAACACCAGCAGGATGAGCCCATCAGAGGGGAGCTCATGGAGCACCCAAGTGACAAACAGAGCTCCTGCAGCAGCAGGATTGATCCTGCACAACCCCCAGGGAAGAGCTGACCCACAGCCCACGCTTGGGCATCCCCCTGGGCACATGCCCTCTGTGAGGTCTCTGTGCCACCACTGAGCTGGGGTCAGCCTCCTACAACCCACCGAGGTGACAAAACCCCACAGGCTTAGGGCACAGGGAGCACCCCAAGGTCTGCGTCCAACTCCCTGAAACACATGGCCGAGCTCCCTGCAGGGAAACCTTCAGACAGGTCTGCAGAACACAAAGAAGAGGAGAAACCCGATTTCTTTGCAGGAATAATGAAGTCTAAGGTTACTTCCTGAGGTCAAGAAGGTTTCTTTTGAGCCATGGGGTCCACATGTGCTGTCTGCCAATAGTCCTGCCCTGTGAAAGCTCCATTTATCACAGAGCTCTGTTCTTCTATTATTGTGTACCAAAACAGCTGTAGTGAAACCAGAATTACTCCCAACTCGTACCAGAATATCAGCAAGCCAAGCTCAGCTCATGAGCTGCAAAAGTGTTCTGGCAGCGAAAAGCTGCACACTGAATAAAATCTTCCTGATACAAGGAAATACCTTGTTCTGTGGAACATCCCTGGCATCTCCCAAGAGATCCCAGCATAAGGATCAGGAACTTGGCGAGTTTGGAAGACAAACTGGACTGACAGAAAGATAAAGGTGGTAAGTCAGGACATCTTCAAAAATTAGGACCTCAGAGCCCCTGCCAGCGTCCTGAAGTGGCTTCAAGAGAGCTGGGGTGGGACTTTGGACAATGGCCTGGACTGACAGGACAAGGGGAATGGCTTCCCACTACCAGAGGGCAGGGTTAGATGGGATATTAGGAAGGAATTGCTCCCTGTGAGGGTGGGGAGGCCCTGGCACAGGGTGCCCAGAGCAGCTGTGGCTGCCCCTGGATCCCTGGCAGTGTCCAAGGCCAGGTTGGACAGGGCTTGGAGCAGCCTGGGACAGTGGAAGGTGTCCCTGCCCATGGCAGGGGGTGGTACTGGATGGGCTTTAGGGTCCCTTCCAGCCCAAACCTTCTCACAGACAGCACACAGTGGAATTAAGCTGGAAGCAGGGATATGAGAGGGCCCAGGAAGTGTGAGAAGACCTCACATTGGTCCTACAGAGACCAAGGCTGAGGATGTATCCCCCACAACACCCCAAGGCTCCTCAAACTCCAGTTATGAATTTTTTTACTATCATAATCACTTTCCTGTGCTGCCTTTCCAAGTTCATTGCTGTAACAGTGAATGAGCAGACAGAAATAAAAAACACTCACAACAGGGGAGCCACAAGGAACCTCAAGGATTTCATTGGCTTTTGGGGCCCAAATCAGAATATAATTTTAAAAAATAATAAGAGAAAACTCCCATGCCTTCATCAGATCCAAAGGTGCAGCACAGCATTTTTGAAGAGACCATCAGGAACCTGAAATTGCAGCACAAGTCTCTCCAAACATGCACTACAAGGTCACCAGCTCCCACCACCTTCCAAGATTTGGCCGTGTTTATTATTGGGTTCCTGACACTTGGGGCTCCTGGGGTCAAGCAACATGAAAATCCTGAGGTTTTTGAGGTTTTTTTCCCCCTAAGCCTGCTGCTGGCCTTCCTGCTGAAATAGCTGCAAGAATAAATCTTGAAAACAACATCCCTGGAGGAGGCCAGGCAGCAAAAGGTAGAGAGGAAAGTAAAGGTGCAACACTCAACAAAATAATACAGAATTTGAAATCATGAGACCACTCATTGGGGGATATTTACCTTGGGACAGAAAAGGGTAACAAAAAGCCACCACAAATGTAAGATGTGTACATGGAGAGCCAAAGTTTAATGAAAGGTATTTTACTCAGGGGTTTGATTGAACTTTTTATAGCTGGTTGTGCCAGGTTTTTACCTTGAAACAGCTGCAATTCCACCCAAGGGGAATGTGCAGTAGTGATGGGACAGTCCAGACGTGCAGGGCTCCTGCTTGAGGCTCATGCCTGACTCCTGACCCTCCCCAATTCCCCCACTCAGTCACCATGGAACCATCACGTTTCTCCCCCAGAAAGGGGCATAAAAGGTGACTTCTCCCATCTCCTGAGCCCCTTTCCAAAGGGGACAGGGTGCCACACAGAGCCACCAGCACTGACAGCTCCAGCCTGGGCTGGGGGAGCTCCCCACCATCCCTGCAACACAGGTAAATATGAAGTTTGATCAAACTGCTTGGGCTGGCATGTTTTCTGCCTTCCTTTAAACCAAGCAACTCATGCTAACCTGCAGCTAAATCCCACCATCCCAGAGGCACTGCTGACATCAGGCAGGAAATAATTCCCATTCCAAGGGACAAATCAGATCCCATTGACAAAATCCAGTGTCACATTTTTATTTAAAGGAGTCTCAGGCTCTGCTGAACAGGCAGGAGACACCTTGTTTGGAGCATTATTTCAAGGATGGCCAGATCTGAGCTGCCCACAGAGGAGCAGGCTGGTTTTGGCAGGGTCATGTTTTATACATGACCCAGCACTGCAGCTTCTGCAGCACACAGCTTTGAAGAGTTATTGTTTATGGATGGGGGATTTTAATAAACTGGAGCAAGCGGGGGACGCAGGATTCCCAGCTCCTGTGTGGCATTCCCGGGTGATTTAAGATCAAAATAATCCGTGTGTGCATGGAGGCAAATCAAAGCACAGCCTTGGTGGCAGCACAGGGACAGGCAGCACCTCCCAACTGGGCACCACAGACTCCTTTTTAACACCACGAGTTAATGGGGACAACATCAGTGGAGTGCTGGAGACCCTGAAGTGCCTCCTGGACTCTGACCAGGGTGGTTTGCTACTGAATCAGCAACAAGGATGGACAAGGCTCCCTATGGAGAGGCACCCTATGGAAAAGCTCTCTAGGCAGACAGGGTGTGCAGTCCAGCCCAAAAGCAGGCCCAGGGGCAGTTCCACCTCAACTTTCCCCCCAGCCTCACCCTGCCTTGGACAACAAGCAGCCAGACAGAAAATTACTGCAGAACGTGAATAAATTCCTCTTAGAAAAGGACTGGAGGCACACAGGGTGGTGGCAGGGTCAGGGAGAGAGTTTGGCAGACTTTTGACAACCCCAGGACCTCTGTGGCTCTTTTTGCTCCTCCTGAGTTGTCACACTTGGTTGTCACAAAAACCATTCCAACAGCTCAGGCAGAGGACCGATTTCAGTCCAGTTCTAAGGAGGGAGAGAACAGCCAGGCTGCTGGGAGAAGCAGCCTGGCCCTGGAAGCAAACCCATCCCACAATTCCGAGAATGCAGAGCTCCTGCCTCCAGCTGCCACACAAACATCACTTCTCTGGCACCACGGGAGCAGCTGGGCCCAGTCCCTGGGCCGGGAGAGGCTCTCTGGTTTTTGGGATCCTCGGGGCAGGATGGTGCCCACCACCCCAAGGGCAAGCACAGCTTGTGTCCACCACCATCACAGCACTGGTACCAGTATGGAACTGGCTGCATGTGCTCCTCTGGAGGCAGAGGAGGACACCCACCAGAGCCAAGGAGAGATGACCCACAAGTGTCTGTGCCTTCCAAACACCTGAGCTTTGGTGTATTTGGCAAATGAGACCTTCAAGGTGCTTGCCTTGAAGCCCCAACAGCTGAAGAGTCAGTCCTTCACAAGGCCATTTGTCCATGGAGAGAGGTCCTGGTGAATGCAAAATCCCCTTTACCTCTGAACTTTCAGGAGGAAAAACCTCCTCAGAGCACTGAACTCAGCCTTAGCCCATCTTCTCCCACCTGAGTTCACATCAAATTAATAAAGGCCTTGATGAGCTGTTGGGAGGCTCAGCCAGGCTTACTCCCCTTGAGGCACAAACTTCCCCCAGTCCTTTCTCAAAAGGACTTTCTGCCATGAAAATGTTTGAGATTCATTGTTTTGGCCAAAGCAGCCATTTCACTTCTGCTGTGGATGCAGAGAACGGCACAGCATCCTTCCTTCCTCCCTCCTTTTTCTCATCTCTAAAAATAAGGAGTTTACACCCTGCTTTTAAAATCAAGTCCGGAGAAAACTGCAAAATGCTGAGTTCCTCTGTCTGCTTCACAACCAGAACAGCTGAGAGACCCCCAAAAGCTGAGGGGACTCCACTTGCGAGCTCACCAGAACCCAGAGCACAGCAAATTCACCTGCTGCTCTGCTCTCTGCCTCCACTTTAAATCCCCACTGTCCCCACTCCATCTCCTGCCCAAAACAAGCCCAGATTTCCTGGTGGGACTCCTGACTCACCAGCACATTTTCCTTTCAAAGGTCAAAACAAATGTGTTGTGGCAATAGGGATTTCATTAGTTCCCTCTTAGTTTCAGTTGATCAGCAGGAGTTTAAGAGATTGGTTGCACTCTGGAGCTTCCCTAACAAGGCACTCTTCATCTTACTTAGGAAGAAGGGAAGGAGCAGCCATGGGAAACGTCTCATCCCTGGATTTGCTGCTGAACACAGCAGCAGAGCAATTAGCAAGGTGGTCTCTGCAGCAGAGAGGTCTGCACTGGGATGTCCTCACACTCATTTCCACACCGAGGATCAGGACTGCAGCCGCAATTCTCGCACAACAGAACGACAATCTTCAGTTACTCCAATTTCCCTTCAAGCACTCCAACATTGCTCGTTTCCATGAAACTTTGTGTGACTCTGAATTCCAGAGTCCATTTCCTCACACTGAAAGCCTACTCCAACCCAAGGGCAATGCTCCCAAATCCATGGACCAGTCATGACCAGATCAGTGCTCCACCTACCACCATTTACTGCTGCAGTCACCAGGAGCTGCTCATTGCCATTGTCCCAAGCTCCTGGGTGCTCATCCAGCTGCTTCAGGACACAACTTCACATCCTATTTGGAGTCTCCTGGAAAGCTGTTAACGCTTGCAGACAATCCTTCCTTTGCTTGCAGATGCTGCTCAGTTTCAGAAGAGGAGGTGGCAGGTGGAGCCCTTCTTTCAGTTCAAATGTTTCTTGGTAAGACTTGTGGAGCAGACAGAACAACATTAATACTGGAAGTATCTTCCACCCTGCCTGGGTTGCATAAGGACATCCACATATCCATCTTCATCTGCTCTGATCCCCCTCTGCCACTGCTCCAATCGTGGTCACTTCCAAGGTCATCTCAGATAAGGAAAAGTAAGGTGGGCAGCAAAGCCAGTTCCCTGTTCAGATTTAAAATGAACTTTAGGTGCTCTGTTTATCTATCTGTTTTTAGTGGATGTTCAGGGACACGTTTTCAAGTTCTCCCTCCAAAAAGCCCCTTCTGTGAGAAACAAAGTTCCTACATCGCCCACAGAACCTCAGGACTGAAGACAGAAGAGACCCCCAACATACAGAAACCAGCCAGACTGGTTTAGGTCTCCTATGTCATGGGCTGGGATCAGACTGAGGAGATCAGAGGACCCTGATGAGAGGTAGATCAGCAGGAACTGTGTTCTTCATCCCTATTAGTCTCACCTCAGTGGAGCATCTCCCACAAGACCAAACACACCTGGATGTGAGACTGTCCATGAGCAAAGGGAGACTCTCAACTAAAAGGTGTTGGATCAGGTCCCTAAATTGCTTCTGGGCATGACAGGTTGCCTGTTCCCAACTCATTTTCTCCTCCACCACTGCCAGAGTCAGAAGAGGTCAAGGAATCCCAGAACAGGATTGGCTGGGGGGAAGAAAGAGGAGGCAGAGGCATTTGCATGTTAAGAAATAAGGCAAGAGAAACACAGGCTGCAGAGATTAGGGAACAGGCTTTTTAGTGAGAGCAGAGCAAGAGGCAGCTGCTGGAAGCAGGGCATGGAAGCATTTAGCATTTCCAGCTGCAAGGCTAATCTGATACGACACTGAATCAAGCCTGGATACGCAGCTCCGATAAATCTTTCATCAATAAAGCTCACTGTCACAAACCTGGAGCACACCAGGAAGGCAATAAACTTCACCTGCACACACAGCCCCTGGGGGGTCTTCCCTAAGGACATTTCTCATGGAGGCAGCATGTGAATTTTGTGATCCTCCCTCACTGGCTGCAGCGAGGAAACGCTGTCAAGTTTAGTCTTCGTAAAGAAGCAACTACACATCTGACCTACATAGAGTGCACAGATGTGAGTAGCCTCGCACAGCACGCCACAGATTATTTTTTTTTTAATGCAAAAAAAAAAAAATTAAACACCACCTGCTTTGCCTGGGAATGTGCAGGAACAAAAGGCAGCTGTGCACAGGAGTGCTGCACCAGGACTCAGATGGGAACTCGGGAGCAGCATGTCCATCTTTTTTTGTTTAAATACACTTCCCAGGATTGCCCATCCCTGAAAGTGTCCCAGGCCAGGTTGGACAGGGCTTGGAGCGACCTGGGAGAGTGGAAGGTGTCCCTGCCCATGGCAGGGGGTGGAATGGGATGATCATTAAGGTCTCTCCAACCCAAACCATTGCAGGATTCTCTGATTTTCAAGATTAGGACACAGCTTTTGTTCCCAGGACTGAAAGCCCTGTAACCTTGGGCAGGAGTGTGAAGGATTGACATCCATCCCCCAGGGATCTTCACAGGATGATTAATGGCACAAGCACAGGGACAGAGCCCTGGGGCTGCTGAATCAGGGGACAACCACAGCTCTGCCAGCACTGCTGCAAAACCTCTTCTCTTGAAATAAGCTGCACACTCCTGCAGCACCCAGGTGACCTGACAAAAGTCCAAGTCCATTAGGACAGGTTGGGGTCGGGCTCTTCTCTCAGGGAACAAGCGATGGGACAAGAGGAAGCAGCCTCAGGTTATATCGGGGAAAATTTAGGTTGCAGATTAGGGAAAATTTCATCACTGAAAGGGTGGTCAAGCACTGGACAGGTTGCCCAGGGCAGTGGTGGAGTCCCCATCCCTGGAAGTGTTCAAAAACCATGTGGATGTGGCACTTGGGGACATGGGTTAGTGGCTGGTTAACCCATGGTGCTGGGTTAGCAGCTGGACTTGATGGTCTTAGAGGTCGTTTCCAGCCTCAGGGATTCTGTAATTTTAGGTGTCTGTTACCTCCCAGAGTTTAACCCTGAGACAAAAAAAGGGCAGGAAGAGCAGTCGATGCAGCAATAGCAAACAGGTGCTGCAGGCAGATTTGCCAAGGAAGGTGCTCAGAGCAGGGCCAGCTCCTTCCTCACAGGCCAACGCTAAGCCCGGCAAACACGGCTGCTATGCAGCTGCAGCGAGCTAAACCCCACATGCCAGGCATTCCCCGAAATCCAGGCCCTCCGAGAAAATCAGCTGTGACAGGGCAAAGCCCCAGGAGTGGGGTGGGAATGGCCGGGAGCAGCAGCGCCTGGGCTCGGGCACCCTGCACCTCTCTGGGGCTGGTGAGGGATCTGCAGGGGCTGGGGGAGCCCAGGCCTGGCTTTGTTCCCAGCTCTGCTGCTGCCCAAGGTCCAGCCAAGTCACATGCCCTCCTACCTGCTGTGTATTCAGAGCATCAACGCCAGAGCCATGACTGCTTCTCACCAAGCCCAGAGCTCCTGATACCACCCTGCCGCAAGGGGAAATGTCAGCGCTGGCTACCAAGTCCTGCAGATTTCTCATAGTTGTTTAAATTTGGGGCTTTTTTTCAGGAACGGGGCAAAAAGCGACTCTAGAGGGTGGGAAGCATAATCAATACCTCCTGGTTGCCTTTATTCTCCCTAGAAAACTTCGAGCAAGCAAAATTCAAGGGATGAACAAGAATTCAAGGAAGTGATCGCAGCACCAAGCCTGCCAGAGGCTCAGGGGATACTTGGACAATGCTCTCAGGCACAGGGTGGGATAGCTGGAGTGTCCTTTGCAGGGCCAGGAGTCGGACTCAATCCTTGTGGGGCCCTTTCAGTTCGGAGTATTTCATATTTCTAATAAACTAAATTAATTGGTTTGCATTAATTTTATCAGCTGGTCTATTAGCTAGAGATTCCTCTTGCTCACGACTGTGAGACTCAGAGTAAAATAAGAAGTTGACGAACTTCACGGTGAGAAAAAAATATAAAATCCAAACTTACTGCCTGATTTAACCTGGAAATTTATAAAGCAGCCACTGGCAGCAAAAGTCCTGGCTCCCTGCACCTCAGCTGCATCAGCCTGTTTGGGACCAACAGGGACAACAATTCCAGCACGGGCTGAGGGCATCTACTTCCAAAGGCATCAGCTTCCAAAACCAGTTTCTTTTAACAATAACTCAGTGGCTCTAAAGGCTGTTTGCCATCACTGCACAAAGCTTTCTCTCTCACATCACTGTCACATTACTGCAGAGATGCTCAGGAATGCTCCCCTTCTGTTACAACCCAGGAAAGAAATCAAAATTCACTATATTTATAAGGCTGCTGGGCTGCTTTGCCCAACTGCATTTTGCCTCAAGATATGGCACCTGCCCAGCCTGTTAAAGTGGTTCATCCTCTTTTTGGGGACTTGTAGAGAAAAGGCTTTGTGTAAACATGCAATATTTACTCCCCAACATGCTGTAGTTTGGCAAGCCAGCTGCGCAGACTTGGGGCAAGCCATAAATTACTCACATCACTGAGTGGGTAAAAGCCTCGGACTCGCTGAGCCAGAATTCCCTGCACCAATGTCTCACAACAAATTATAAAATATAGATGTTTATGCTACATATAAAGTTTTCCCCCTCTTGCAAACGAGGCATTGAAAAGGCAGAGCATCAGCATACAGAAGGGATTGGGGATATGGAATCTGCAAATTGAACTGCAGGAGATTGGAATGAGATGAGCTTTAAGGCCCCTTCCGACCCAAACCAGTCTGTGACTCTGGGATATGATAAATGATAATAAAATTAATGAATGCAGAGACCAGCCTGGATCATGAACCCACACACAGCTCAGGCTGCTGCATCCCCCTTCACTGAGCCAAACTCCTCATGCCAAGCCCTCCAGGACCTCCTCTCACCAGCATTTTGGGGCATGCACCAGGAATAAGGGTGATTGTGCATCTAAATAACCTGCTCCCTTCCAGGTCTGCTTGGGAAGGAGGCTGCTGTGACCTGTTACCATCAAAGCGTTAACACCACCCCACAAAGAACTGTGTCTGCATAAAGGAGCATCAGAAACCTGCTCCAAATGATTGATTAAACCTTCCTGCCTGTTCAGCTGTAGCTCTGGGCTTTTCCATGCTGAATTAACCACCTCTGCTGTCTGCTGCCTGTTTGACACAGAATAAATGTCCTGCTGTTAGTGAGTACTTTTTTCCCCAGATCTCAGTACTCAAATGGCAAAGGAAGAGATCCAAAGTTTCTTTTCCAAACTCCCCTGCCAGGGATTAGCTCACCTCTGCATCCCATGGTTTGCATGGCATCACCCCATGGAGCCCCCCAGCCTTTCCCTAGGGAGCAGCAAGAAGAAGGATCCCATTGCTGCAGTAAGGGGAGAAAAAGTCATCTTTAAAACAGGATCCTGCTCCCCAAAACGGAACACTGAGAGATTCTCCCTCAAAATTAAGTTGCACTTTGGCTTTTATCTTTCCTGGAATCCCTGCTGCTTTGCAGATTGGGCTGGAAGATGAATCCAGGAGAACTGGGCGAAAACCTGGGAGCAGCTGATTTATACTTTGGCTGAAAGAGCTTTAATTCTCCCAGCCCATACACACAGCCCGTTCATTTGGAGGGAAAGAGGTAATTTAAAATATCTTTCCTAATGTCTGCTGGCAGAACAAAGATGAAGGCCTGTAAGAAATGATCAATGTTTAAGCCCATCTTCAAAGCGATTTGGGGAGCTGCTGAAGATAAACAAGCAATTGGGGCCCAGGAGCCAGGCTAAAAGCTGACAGAGAAATTGCTTTTTTCCAAGGCAAACAGAAGGCAAAGAATGGCTTAGTTCAGAGAGGCTGTGCTCACTCCCTCGTAATATGAGCAGGGTGAGAGACCAAATTTAATTTCTTCCTCACAACAACGTTAATTAAAATCATCTAAGCCCTCCCTGCCTCTCTCCTGCCACGAGGTGTGGTTGTGCTCACAGGAGGTATCAGCAAACTTGGCCTTATTACCGTGGCCTCCCTGGAAATGCTGTTTATGCTGCAGTCAAATGGCTGGGGAGCCCAGCTGCAGGGAAGCACTCGGCTCCTCATTAACAGGAGAACACACAAATCCCACCTTTGAGGTGCAGCAGTGGCAGCAGCCACTCCCCAAGCACTGGAGATGCTCCACAGCATCACCTGCACAGCATTTCCTGCCAGGGGAACTTCCCAAGGGGTGCTCCTCCTCACCCTCACCTGTGCCCTGAGGGTGCCAAGGTGCCACCAGAGATACAGGATGGACATTGGCTGCAGGACGTGAGCTGCACCAAGGGTTTTTCATCATAAACAGAAACTTCAGAGCCAGTTCCTTGACCCTGGACAAGGGCCTGGAGGGACAGGACACAGGGAATGGCTTCCCATTGCCAGAAAACAGGGTTGGATGGGATGCTGGGCAGGAATTGTTCCCTGGGAGGGTGCTGAGGCCCTGGCACAGGGTGCCCAGAGAAGCTGTGGCTGCCCCTGGATCCCTGGCAGCATCCAAGGCCAGGCTGGACAGGGCTTGGAGCAGCCTGGGATAGTGGAAGGTGTCCCTGCCCATGGCAGGGGTGGCACTGGATGAGCTTTAAGGTTCCTTCCAGCCCAAACGATTCTGGGATTCTCTCAGAGCCATCACAGAGATGGGCAAGGTTTTACTGGCCTCTTGAAATGTGTGAGCCTAAGAGCTGCACGCTTTGGAGCAAAAGTTAACAATTATAAATAAAAAAAATTAAGTTTAAATTACTAGAAGAGCTCAAGAGGATTTCTGCAGTGCTTAACAGCTTTTACCAACTCCAGAAGGAGCTTCAGGAGCTGTAAGAGCTCCAAGCATTGCAGATTGCTGCAGCACCAACAGAAATACCTGTTTGACAGCAGATACAGCTCCAGGGACAGGAACCAGGAGGTGCTGAACCATCAAACCCCCCCAGTGCTGCCCCTCAGCAGGAACACAGCTCAGGGCTCAGGCCAGGCAGCACCATCAGCTCTGCAAGGTCTGTCCCACAGCAACCACTGAGATTTTTCTAGATTTAAAAAAAAACAACTATATTTGAGCACCAGCCACCTGCAGTCGTCTACACAGGGGCCACATCCCGGGCCAGAAGAGTCACCTTGAAGTCCTGGCAAGCGTAGGATGTCACTGAAGGCCACGTGAAAGGCAACCGTGAACACTGAGGGCACTGACGCAGGTGCCAGTGACACAGCAGCCACAGCCAAAGCCACCCCCTGCAGGAGAACTGGCAGAGCCAGTGCTCCCCACATCCTTCCAAAGGAACCTTTTCCCTCACAAATGCTCCCAAGACAGTTTTCCAAAAGAAAGTTTGCTAAAGACAGAAGGGCAGCACAAGATTTACACTAATGAAGACATCAAGAGCCTTGGCAGGGGAGATGTGCATCCACCTCCTCTGTCCACTCTGTGACCTTTGCCAGCCTATGAGAACTCGGGAATTCACACATTAAAACGAGCAGCAGTGGTTCCAGAACAAGTGTCCATTGCCACCTTCCCCTCAACACCTTATCTTGCAGCAATTGTGTTTCAGTGCCGGCAGGCAGAGCCCCAGGGGAAGGATGCTGTCCCTCCAGGGAAGGTGGCACAGAGCAGGAGCCACCGGGAACCCTGATCCAGCAGGAGAGGGAGCTGCACTGCCTCAGTTATTACTCTGCTCACACATTTAACCCGGCCATGCTTATTCTGCCTGTCCTAGCAACCCGAAAATGAGCTCACATTCATTCCCAGCGTGGCTGTATTTGTTGAAATGTAAGCTGCTTGCAAAAGCATCAGATAAAGCCGTGGCACTTCTCAGCTCCTTTTGTCTGGTACCATCCCCACATAGAGGTGATGCTGCAGATATCACCTGGCAGTCACTGAATTCACACAGACGTAGCCTAGAGGTGCCCATCTATTTACCTCATTCTTGGTAGAAAAAAACCCCAGCAACCTGGCATTATGTTTTCTATTTTAAACCAGATCTTTTGGAACAAATTAAAAAAAAAAAAAAAAAGAACAGTTGTGCAACATCACTGGCAAAGTCTGTGCATGTTCAGTAAAGGAAATTCTCTGCTGCAGGTGCAGGGATGCTCCTGGAACAGAGCTCGGCATCCTGCTGGGCACATCCTGCCAGGCAGCTCTGGCAACAGAGGGGAAGGAAAAGCCCAGATGCCCTGAAATCAGCTGGGGACCTCCCCTGCAAAGGCAAGGCCAAGTCTTGCCTCAGATCGCCAGCACCACTTGCTCTATACATCTGCAACACATTCTCAAAGCTCGCTTTAAAACAATAATAAAGTATTAGGATTATGAGGTGCCAGGGTGAGAACTGCAGGATCCAGCTGCTCCAAAAGCTGCAGCTCAGGAGGTGCCCCTGGAGAGGGTCCATCCAGTCCCACATCTCTTTGTGCTGGGCAATCCAAGAGCCCTCAGTGAGCAGGACAAACGGCATTGTTTGGGTGTTATACAAGAGCCAAAAAGATGACTCAGGCTGCCCTTATAGCCCTTCCCTGGCTACCCAGAGCCAGGGCTAAGGAATCAGCTGCTCCCAGGGAGAGGAGGGCTCCAGGGACACCTCCTGCCCAGGTGAGACAGCCCTGGCACTGCTCGTGCAGCCAGAGCTGCTTTCAGACAGTCACATTTTCAGACAAAATCTACTGTCGTTTCCTTCAAGAACACGAAGTCATTACAATACTCGCAGGATTTCACCTTTCTCTAGCAGGGAGTGTCTCGCTGGGAGCTCACAGCACTCCAGATTGCAGGCAGCACTTTTCCACATCCATGCTCCAGCATCATCTGTTACATCCGGCACAATATTCCCCCAGCTCGGGCTCCACAGGAGCAGCTCCTCTTGTTTGCCCACAGCCTGGCAACACCAGGATCCTCTTTCTGATTGTTTCAGGCTGCAAGTAACATGAGAAGCCCCAAGAAAAGCTTTGGATTCACGATGTGCATGCAGGCTGGTCTCTGTGAAAGGAAACAGTCTTTGCTCACGGTTCGAAGCCTTGGTTTTGGTATTTCCAACATCTCAAATACTAAACCAGACACAGACAGATGTTAATTCTGCAGAGCACCCATCTAAGTCAACTCCTGCCTGGTATCACCTCAATTCTGCCTTTTATAAAGCACTTCCAAAGCATTTTCTGTTGGAGATGGAGCTGGCAGACACCTGACCTTCTCATTAAATGCACGCTTTCAGGTGGCAGACACCCCTTGGCTACTATTACTCACTGGAATTAAACAGGTACACCAGGACTAGTGGCAAAAATAAAAATAGACCCAGCTCTCGGCATGCCGAGGAAGGCAGCAGCATTCTGTGCACAACAGCAAAATCAACTTAATCACAAATGACAACTTCTGAAAGCCTTTACTTTGGCTTCATCCTTGGCATTTTTCTAGGCCAGCTTGAAAACAAAAGCTTTGTCTTCTTAAAATGCAATTGCCTGAGGCACCTCTAAAAAAAGTGACATAACTCAGGTTTGAAAAATGCCTCCTGGGTTTCAGATCCTCCTAAGAGCCTCTTTACTATTCAGCTTGATTGAGATTACCCAGATCAGCATGAACTCTGCAGATTTAGCCCCAGCTACCAGCACAGGTATAAAACCCACACATTTAGGATTATTTTTTTAAACTATATGATTAAAGCTCTACAGTTACAAAAAAGGAACTTGTTATTCTTGTTATTGATCTGAATGGTTGCTCCCTCCCTTTTCTCCAGCAGGTTTATAAACACTCTCTGATGACAGTTTATTCTGAATTTCACTCTGTTCAGCTTATTCCAGATTTTTTTTTTCCCCAGCCTGTTTTTCTTGCTCGGTATTTTCAACCTTTCCATCACAAACCTCAAGCTGTGAGAAGAAAGAGCAACTTGTTTTGGAATCAAAATCTGAGCCTAAAATTTGATTCTTGTTTCTTTTCCCCTGCACAAACCTTTTTTATTTCAGTAATTTTACGAGCAGTGACTTGGTGCTTCTGCAAATCCAGGAGCACAGCCCTGTGCCAGCAACTTAATGGCAGGGGGCAAGGAAGGAAAAGGTGCAATTCTCCAAGACAGACACAGCTACTTGCAATGTCTATAATTAACACCTTGGATAAATCCACAGTACCTTTAGCATATCACAGATTTTTATACCCATAGGCTGGTTTTTTTGAGCAGATACAAGTTTACTGCCAGGTCTGAAAACTCCTTATGCAACCACTAGTAAAGAGCTCAAATCAAAAGGAGTTTTGTTGCTTTTATTGAATAATTTGGGACAAGGAGAGCTGAAAGCTCTCTTGGTGATGGGAACACGTTAAGAGTCTTTTTCTGAATGATCAAGTCCCATCACTTATTCCACACAAACTGTTCTCTGTCAAGAGCTTTAATCCTCTCTTTTCAATCCCTAAATAAAACATCCTCCCCAAACTCACTGCCTGTTATCTGCCTTTTCTAAAGAAAGTGGTTCTTAAGAGACACACCTTCTGCTTTGCCGCTCCCCTGAAATCCATCTCCAATATTAGCCTGACAGAAGTGAAACAGCAGCAATCCTCCCCGGCACAGCGAGCTGGACGAATGTCTGAACACCCCCCTCCTGAAGGAAGCTCTCACACGCGCCCGAAAACAAGTCACAAAAACGCTTCCAGGAACGGGAGCAATACACCTTGTGACAAGCTGTCACCCACAGCAGGCAGCCCAGAAAGGGTGCTGCAGGGTCACCCATCGGAGGTTCTGCTCGTGGCACAGGCTCCTCAGCTCCCTGACAACAGCAGTCTTTCCCTTTCCACTCCATCCCTGCAGGCTCCTCATCCCGGAGCTCACTTAGAAACCAGGCTCCTTCCCTGTCCTTTAGAAGAAAACAATGCCAAGAGCCCAAATCCCAACAAACAGGAGAATAAAGGAGAGGGCAAAATGAAAGGGAAAGCACCATCTCCCACTTAACTGCTAAAGGGAGACCAAGAGTGGAGGCACCTGTAGAAGAGCTCAGCCTTGCTCCCCGCAGCAGGGACGATCCGGAGGCGCTGTGACTCAGCCCAGCCCTCCTTGGCTGATGACACGGCCAAGGAAAACAGGCTCAGCCAGGGTGCTGAGATCCAGGGCAAATGCCAAGGGCTTGTGCTGCCCCTGCCAGCTCGGGAAGGGCCGGCAGCAGTGGCCGACCTGTGCTGCCACCCTGGTCCCTCCCTGCCCGGCCAGCGCTGGCACCAGCCATCAGTCACCACACCAAATTTACTGGTGGGGGAAAGACAACTATTTCCTCAATATGAAATAAGAAAGGGTCTTTTCTTCTGGCCTTGAAAGTCAGCTCAAGCCAGTCGTGATGCCACTGACTTCTGTCTCCTCAAAAGCCCAAGCTCCCAGAGACCTGAGCAGCCGCTGGAGTGTGGGAAGGCTCCGGAGCTCCAGAGTAGCACGGGCTGGTTCCCAGCCCTTCCCCATGCCAAAACCATGGGAGAATTATACTCAGAAGTGGTGGAGTCACCATCTCTGCAGGGATTTAAAAGAGGTGTAGAAGTGGCACTTGGGGACATGGGTTAGTGGTGGGCTTGGCAGTGCTGGGTTAATGGCTGGACTCTAGGATGTTAGAGGGCTCTTCCAACCTAAATAATGCTAATTATTCTGGGATTCTGGGATTCTGTGCTGAAGCACTGCAGCAGGCACAACTGCGATGGGTCGTTCCTGCAGGTGGGCTCTTGCTCTTCAGGAACAAGTCAGGAAAATAAAGGTGCACATCCACCCTGTTCTCCATCCCGGCAATTTGTGTCTCAGCCGTCTGGGCTGTCTCACGAGGGAATCATCAGCCGTCGGACACCCTTCCAAAGGCACGGCCAGATCTGAATGTTTCACACCCACCAGAGCTGCTCTGGAGTAAGACATGGAGTTTTATACATCACCTCAAATCTATGGAATCACTAAGGTTGGAAGAGATCTCCAAAATCATCAAATTCCTACCTCTGACCAAGTCCCCGCATGCTCACTAAACCGTACGGCCGAGTACCACATCTGCTCGTTTTTACCATTCCCAAGGATGGTGACTCCACCGCTTCCCTGGGGAGCCTGTTCCCAAATACAACTCCCGACAGAAATCAGCAGCCCCAACATAATCGCGACACAGAAGGCTCCGAAGGCTCCGGCACCGCGCGCTGCAGCCCGCAGGGCTCCGCACGGACCCGCGGCGAGCGGGGCGGCTCAGGGCCGCTCGGGCTCGATATTCCGCCTGTTTTCTCGCTACGAAACCGCTCCCGGCCGCCCGGGGCCCCTCTGGCACAGCAGTCGAGCATCTCCGGTTTGCAGGAGGCACAAAGTACCCCGCGATCGCGCGGTCACACCGCGGACATCCCTCCCAAGTGTCCGGCACCCGCGGAGGGCTTCAGCCCCGGAGCCATCGCCAGACCCGTGGGGTCGGACCCGCCCGGCAGCCGCTTCCAGGCGCGGCGCTTCCCCATCCCGCGGGCGCCGGCATCTCCCCTTCCCGTTAAACGGCGAAAACGTGCATCAGGGGCGGAAAAACCTAACCACACACAAGAAAACCGGCGGGGAAAGCGAAGATTGAAAGGAGGAAAAAAAAAAAAAAAATAAAGCGGCACTAAGTCACTGGCAGGGGGACCCGCGCTGCCAGCACGGACCGCACGCTCCGGCTGGCGGGAGCGGCCCCCCGGAGCAGCCTGGGGGAAGGGGCGGCGGCACTCACCGGGCAGGTCGGTGCCGGGCAGGTCGGTGCCGGGCAGGTCGGTGCCGTGCGGACGGAGGGCCAGGCCCGTCCCGTCCCGCCTCGCCCGCGGGAGCCGCCGGCTCAGTGCTGCGCACCGCCCCGCGCCGCGGCTCCTTCCCGCCGACCGTACCACGGCTCCGCGCCGGGGGGGACACGCGCGCCGCGGAGAGGCCACCCCGCCGCTCGCCGCCCGGCCCCGCTGCCGCTGCGGCGCGGCCCGTACCGATCCCACCTTACGAGGCTGTGCCGGGCAGGGCCGCGCCGCCGGGGCTCGGCCCGGGGCAGAGCCTCTCGCCCCGCACCGCCCGCTCCCTCCCGCTCGCCTGCCCGAGCGGTGGAAGAGTCCAGAGCGGGGCGGGCGCGGGCGGGGCCGGCGCGCGGGGCCGCTCCGGGCGCGGGTCCCGGTGTGGGACCGACGGGGCGGCTGCGGCGGGGCCGGGCTGCTCCCGGGGGTCCCGGTGTTGGTGGGTGGGTCCCGGCCCCGGGAGCTGCAGAGCAGCCGCTCCCAGCGCTCGCACCGGCACCGCTCGCTCTTTGCCTACACCCGGTTCACCGGAGCCGCAGCCGAAGTTCGCACCGCGGCGTCCCCGCTGAGCGCGGAGCGGAGCGCGGCCGCTCTGCCCCGGGGGCTGTCGCTAGCAGAGCGGTGCTCAGCTCGGCTGCTCCATTCTGTGTCCGCCTGCTCCTGGCACTCACCGGGAAGAAAACGGTTCTCTTGGGAAAATGATGTTTCCTGACCGAAATTAACGTCCGGCATCCCGTCAGTGTCCGAACGCTGAGGGGCCCGGCGCTAGAGGGACAGGCACACGCGGAGGTGTGCGGGGAGCAGCGCCGGCGGTGCTGGGGACAGCATCAGCTGGAGGTGGCACACGGGTTCCACAGGCTCCCGCCGTGTGCTCCCCGCTCACGGCAGCGGTGTTCAGGTCACAGCAATGCAAATAATTTAATGCAGCCGCTTTCGACAGCCTGTTAGAGGAGGGCAAGGGCTCACCAGCAGGAGCGACCCAGCACAGAGGCATAAATCATAGAATCACCATCAAGTCCAGCCATTATCCTAGCACTGCCAAACCCACCACTAACCCATGTCCCCAAGTGCCACATCCTCACAGCTTTTAAATCCTTGCATTGATGGTGACTCCCCCCCACTGCCCTGGGCAGCTGTGCCAGGGCTGGATAACCCTTTCAGTGAAGAAATTTATTCCTGTTACATATCTGGGATAGTGCCGCAGCACAAATGATTAATTGACACTCACGGCAAATCCCCCTGAAGTTTTCCCCACTGATCCCAAGAGAATTATATTGGTATTTAAGTGACCAGTTGCACAAAACTACCCAACATAGTGTTGATTCCTGATGGGACTGGTGGGAGTGTTGAGGTGCTCAGAAGATACCTCTGAAGGTTGGGTAAAGACCCCTTAGTAAGGTGAACTCTCCTGCCAACATCAAGACCTCTCTGGCTGTGAGCTGGAGGCAAGAACTCAGTACCTACCAACCCAAATGTGAGCAATTAACTGGCTTTTTCAGCTCAATTTTTCTTGGGCAGCTCATGGCTGACAGAGGGCAGGATAAGATTGGATATTAGGAAGAAATTTTCCCCTGGGAGGGTGGGGAGGCCCTGGCACAGGGTGCCCAGAGCAGCTGTGGCTGCCCCTGGATCCCTGGCAGTGTCCAAGGCCAGGTTGGACGGGGCTTGGAGCAGCCTGGGATAGTGGAAGGTGTCCCTGCCCATGGCAGGGGTGGGATGGGATGAGCTTTAAGATCCCTTCCAACTCAACCCATTCCATTATCCCATGATATGCCCTCCAAGCTTCAGTTTTTCACCTACACCATGGGCTTTCCCTTGGCAGCATTGAAAGCCACATCAGCTTCCTGGTGGAATACACTGTTTTTCCATGAAAGCCAAATCCCCCAGTCTGACACAGGATGTTGCTCTCCCTCTCTTCTCGGAGAACAATGTCCTCTTTGGGCTTGGCTTTCCATGTAAATCCCCCCTCAGAATGAGATCAGACAGGACAGGACATCACAGCAGTGCTGTGATCAGGGCATCAAAGTGCCTCTCCTGTGCATGGCATCTCCCGGTTTCCTTCCAAATTCTAATTCCCACAGAGCTACACAACAGCATTTCAGAATCATTTAGTGATATTTTCCCAGTGTTGGAACATTCAGAGCTTTCACCAAGTTTCTCCACCCACCAAAGCCCCAGGAATGTCTGTAAACTTGTGCAACAGCAGGTGCTTCTCTTTTAGTCCGAAATAAGTTTTCATCAAGCCCTGATTTTCTTTAGAGTCCTATTTATTGTTGCTTAACAATCACTTGAAAGTCTATGGGTGGGAAGCAATACAAAAGCATCTTTCATTATTCATTAAGGACAAGCGATGCCGGGCTTTTGGAAGGAAATAGAATGTACACAGACTTTTCTGCATTTAAAACAATTATTTCTTATTAATAACCCCGCAGAAAGGTGCCCTGCGGAGAGTTTGGGTGTTTTGAAGTTCAGTCTCTTGATCACAAAAAGAGTTTTTCTTCCCCTGTGACATTCCTCAGCAGAGATCCTGGGAAATGTTTTGTCATTTTTATTTTGAAAAAAATTATTAGGTGATTATTTTTGGGGGTGTCCCTTTCCTGGGATGGAAAATAAGGTGGTGCTAATTGTGGAGATCAAGACCTGATCTCCATGAGAATCTGTCATGAGAATAAAAAGCTGCAGCTACAGAGCAAACCTGCAGCAGGTTTGGGAAGGGGATTGGGGAGCTACAAGATCCCAGGAAAGCTCAGGTTGGAAGGGGCATTCAGGGTCTCATTTTGAGGGTGCATTTTGTCCCCTTCCCAGGTCATTGCTATGGCTATTAGGGCAGGTCCCAGGAAAGACCCCTGAGGGGTCTAGCCCTTTGTAACTGGCACCCAGGTAGAGTCCAACCCATCCCTAATCTCCCTGGAGCCCAGGTCTTATCCAGCCTTTACAAAGCCACCCATCTGGACTGTGAGGTGCTGACTTGGAATGCCAGGATCATGTGGGACACCACACCAAAGCCCTTCCCAGCACCAAGGCCCCTGGGGTGGTGTGGGATTCCATGTGAGGAGCCACAGAAGGTGCTCCTTATCAGCCTCATCCCAGGAAAAAGTGGACGGGGACCTCCAACCTGCAGAGCTGAGGATCTGCTGTTCCAAGTCCCTTGATCAGCCCTGAACAGTCACACTCTGCTCTGAGGCTGAAGAACCACACAGAACAGTTTTGCTGAGGTCCCCGTGGTGAGGAGGAGCTCCAGAGCATGGCCCAGCTCCTCTGGCTGTGCCTTCTCATTGGATCTGTCCCTCCAATCCTGAATAGGTGTCCTTGAGGCTGATGGAAGGTCCTGGGAAAGTCAACGCAGGGCTGTGCACAGAGTCCCCCATTACCAACACCATCCCCAGAAGAGCATCCATGTGGTGGGGAGCTGGTTGCAGAGCCCCACTGCCAGCAGAGTCTGTCTATGCCTCAGTTTCCCTCAGTTTGTCCCCTCCCTGCCATCTCCTGCCCCTGCCTCCCTGCTTGGGAAAGTGGGGCAAACCAGACTGGAGGTGATGTCTGTGGGGACTTGGGACCATGTGGGGGCTGGGGGTGCCAGCCCAGCTGGAAAGGGGAGAGTGTGGGGTCCTGCCAGGCTGGGAGAGCCTGGAGGGTCCATATGAGGATGGCTGAGATCACTTGGTTTGTTCAGCTGGAGAAGAGAAGGCTGAGGTCAGACCTCAACAGGGTCTGCAGCTCCTCCTGAGGGGCAGCTCCGATCTCTGCTCTCTGTGACCAGGGACAGCACCCAGGGAACGACTGGAGCTCTGCCAGGGGAGGGTCAGGCTGGGTATCAGGGAAAGAAAGGTTCTTCCCCCAGAGGGTGCTGGGCACTGCCCAGGCTCCCCAGGGAATGGGCACGGCCCCGAGGCTGCCAGAGCTCCAGGAGCGTTTGGACAGCGCTGCCAGGGATGCCCAGGCTGGGGTTGTTGGGGTGTCTGTGCAGGGCCAGGGGTGGGACTGGATGATCCCTGTGGGTCCTTTCCAGCTTGGGATTTCCATCCTGTGATTCCATGACAGCAGGGCTGAGGGCAGAGCCCCTGCTTGGGGATTTCCCTGGGGCCATGGTGCAGCTCCCAGAGCTCCTCTGAGGGGTCACTGCCCAAAGAAAGCATGTCCACCTGTGAGACCCTTCCCTGGCTCCTAATTTGATAGTGAGAATCTGAGAAGATGACAGGTCCTTTTCATTCTTTTTATTGACATGTTTGTCCCAGACACTGTGTGTGGCTGGACCCTTCAGACATTTAACCCTCTCACCCTTCCCTTCCCATCACCCTGTTTTCAATCTTCCACATTTAATTTTGTGCTGGGAGATAGAGTAACACCAGTGGGTTTCTTTTCTCCTTTATTTTTTTTCCCCCTCTGTTTTAATGAATTTTTCATTTTGTTTCACTGGTACAGAAAGAATAACAATGAAGCAACAGTGTCAACATAGAAAGAATTTTCTCCAAAATCACACTGTGGCCAATCTACAGCAGCAATAATAGATCTTGTGAATCCCACTGAAGGGAATCATAAGTGGAAGGGCTGGGGGGTGCAGATGAAAGGCTCTGAACTAATTTGTGCTTTCCACACCACGAAACCCCATTCTAAGGAGCTGTTTAAGAACAAGAAAAAAAAATCAAATAAAAAAGAGCACTCTGCCAAAGCAGATTTCTAATAGGAGAGGAACAAGAAATACACAGGTGCTTTGTGACGTTTAAAGAAAATAAGTTGCCTAAAAAGGCAGCTTTCTCCATCTCTGTCTCCTGGGAGATGACCGGGATGCTGCCAGGAGCTGGGATCACATCTGGACAGAAGAGGCGTTGGAATTGGGCTGGATTTGCTGTCATGACAGACTCCTGCTCAGCAGTGGCTGCCCCAGTAATGGGTCTGCTTCCCAGTCTGAGCAAGGTTCTCCTTTTATATTTGTTGTTCTTTCCAGGAGGTGTTAACACCAATTTATGAGCTCAGTGGGATGACAGAGCCGGGTGAGCAGTGCTGACCTTGGAACTCACCTCTCTCAGATTTCTTTTTCCACCCCATCTCAAAATCAGTCTAAAAGCAATAAAAGGATGTTGGAAGGGGGGGAGCTGGGGCTCATCCACTTCATGCTCCCGCAAGGAGGGAAAATTCTGGGAACATGATCTCAAAAAGCAGATGCCTCGCGGGTGGCTGTATCCGTACCGCTGCTGTTTCAGGAAGGGCTGCATGTTTCCCCTCAGTCTCCTGCCTGCAGGAGCTCCTGCCAAAGAATCACAGAATCATGGATCAGAATATCCTGGCTGGAAGGAGCCCCCAGGATCATCCAGTCCAACCCTTGGACAGGCCTGTCCAGGACACCCAACAATCCCACCCTGTGCCTCAAAGTGTTGTCCAAACGCTCCTGGAGCTTTGGCAGCCTTGGGCCGTGCCCACTGCCCTGTGTATATCCAGGTGCCTTTTCTTCCAGGATCTGCACACTGCATGCAGTTGAAAATGTGCTGAAAACAAAACCTGTGCTTATTTTCATATGTTTTTCTTACTGTTATGTTGAGGAAATCAAAGATTTGCTCCTAAGCACTCCCTCCACCTCACCAGAGTATGCAGTGACTCACAGGCCCTGAATGGGAGACAGCACAAACAGGATTCTCTCTGAAAAGACAGAAGAACAATCCATGTGTTGGGGAAGGGGGAGCAAATGAAGAATATTACTTCCAAGGATCATTAAAAATAAACCAATTTGCCTGAAGTGTGGTGGTTAAACAGCACTGGCACAGGGTGCCCAGAGCAGCTGTGGCTGCCCCCTCCCTGCAAGTGTCCAAGGCCGGGTTGGAGCACCCTGGGATAGTGGAAGGTGGGGCTGGAATGAGGTGATATTTTGGTCTCACACAACACAACGCATTCCATAATTCTGTGATTTTCTTCCTGAAAACAACACTGTGTCTGTCAAGGTACCTTTTGGCCCAGAAATGCTGCCCAGCTCCAGCAGTGACACTGTTTATGAGCTACCAAGTGAAGATGACTGCTTTAAATGAGTGTCCTGAGGGAAAGGAGCAGGGACACTGATCACACAGGGCCACCCTGCCCAGGTAGCTCCTCGTCCCTCAGATGGTGCCTGGGCACAAGCACCAATAAATCTGCCACTGGCTGGGTATCAGCAGCCTTTCCCACATCGACGTTTCCTCTGTTTGGTTCAAGTGCCTGACAAATGAAGGAAGCACAAGAACAATAAAGACTAAATCTTATCTTAATGGCCTTTCATTATTAACTGTCTCCAGATTTATTTGTCACTGAAGGAGGGGGGGAGTGCGCCAGGCACCACTGGCATGAGCCCAGGCGAGGTTCCTGCCTTTCCCCAGCTGTGTGATTTCCACCAGTGAGATCTGGCTCTGTGGTTTGTTTTTTTCAACACCTACACTGCCTATAAGGAAACTCTGTCCACGTGCTCCTCCCACCATCTGATGGCTCTTGGCCTCCAGATCCTTTTCTTCTTGGATCCCCCTGGGATGGCAGTCCCGTGGTGAGGCAGAGACAGGGACCAGCTTCTTGTCCCAGGCTGCTCCAGGGAAAATGGAGAAGTGGGGGCTGTCCAAGCTGGAAAAGAACAACACTGAAGAGCTGGATAATCCAATTCCCCACCAGGATGTTTCCCACTGCCTCTGCCGTGCTCCAGGAGAGGGATGTGGATCCAACGATAGATTTATTCTACAGCACTTTCCTGCCTTCCTGTGCTGATGCCTGAGGATTTTAGCTTTTATATCTCTCATATATTTGTGATCCTGCAGTTCTTTAGTGTGTAACTCTAAACTCCATATGCAGTGTTAGCTGCTGTTCTCCCATCTGGGTCAGACAAAACAATTCCTCTCCAGGCCTGGGAATCAAGGACACCTGACTGCCTCAGGCCCCGAGAAATGGGAACAGCAGAGAGTTGGGGGGGAGCAAACTTGGGGTGAACGACTTCATCACCTGAAGCTGTAATTGGAGGATTAACCCCCGATATGCAAACGGACCAAAGCTAGAAAAGTATGAAAACCAGTGACCCCATGGTCCATTCTGGATGTAGCCCCTGGGGGGGCTTTGTCTGCCCTGAGTGTACCTGAAGGCCCTTCAATAAATGTAACCTCTTTTATTCTCTTAATTTTGCCTGGCCTCTGCTTTTAGGTAGCCCCAGAAGGCATCAGTACCACCAGACACCTGCCCGGTGAAACTTGGTGTTTCAAAGGATTTCTTTCCTAGAAAAGCTGTCAAGGTGCTGCTCACTGGCAGCTCCTGTGGGTGTGCATTGATAAATGAATCCAGCACCATGGGAGCTGCTGGGGAGTGGGGGAAGGACCAAACCTTCACCTGAATAGGAAGGAGAAACATGGGGGGCAGTGGGTGGGGGAGAGGAGGAGTCTGGCAGCAGGGTCAGGGTGCTAAACCTGAGCCCAGTGACTCTGCCTGGCAGGAGAACAGCAGCAAAAAAAGACAAATTCGAAGTGGCTTGGGAAACACAGATCAATCCCTTTGCAGACCCAGCCAGTGCCTCCCAAACCATGTGGTGTTTCTTCCTGCTGGAAGCGTGGGATCATTTCTTAGGCAGATCTTAATTTGTGTGTCCTTTAGCACTTTTCCCTAAAAAGCCCCAAAAAGAGAGTTTCTGCTGAAGCTGCCATCCAGGAGTTCCCCTTCTCAGCTGGAGCACATCCACTTCTCCGAGAGCTGCTGTCATTAGGTGCCCAGGCTGAAATCCCACAGAAATGCTTTAATTAAAACGAACATTAAGAGCTCACTCATTCAAGCCAAAGAACATTAGGAGGAATTTAAATGAAGAGATTTTTAAATCTGTGACATTTGTTCTAATGAGAAAACACTTTCTAATCCTAAGTGTCTCCTAATTCAAAACAGATTGGAGAGACTGCAAGTGAAAACAATTTTTTTTTCCTCCCAAAAACATGTCCTGTAATTAGTAGACCTAACTGGAAAATACCATTTATCTTTTCCCTATAGCTTCCACATCAGCTTGGAAGCAGGAGGTGAAATGCAGCGTGTGAAAGCACCCACATGTGTCTGTGTTTTGTGTTAGGACAGGTAACAGAACTCATGGAAATTTCCACCACATCAATCCCAGCAGCTGGGGGGGAAACCCATACAGAGGATGCAGGATACTCCTGATGCATCTGATGAAAGGGATATTGCTGCATCCAGGGGCTGGATGCTGAGGAGGGGCAGGGAAGCAATCTGTTTGCAGCAGAGGAAAAACATCCGGTGATTTGCCGGAGTGGGACTATTTTCGTCTGGAAACACTGAGATAATGAGATGTAAAATAACAGCAGAAAGAAAAGTGTGAAGCCTCAAATGAGAGTAACTTGGGGATGCAGCAAACCGTTTCAGGGGGGTTTAGACAGATGTTAGAGAGGTGAAATACAATCCGTCCTCTTTTGTTTTAATCATGGAAGAGATGGCAGGAAAACTGGAGGATCCTTAATTTTCCATGTGTTTCACAAATGAAAGTCCTGCATGGTGGAAGGTGACTTGTCCTGCTCCTCCCTTGCTTGCCTTTTCTTTGGGAATATTGCCCTCAGCATAAAACAGTAAGGCAGGAAACCTCCTGGCTACTGCTGCAACTTTCGGGGAATTACAGACATCCACAGTCCATAAGGACTTTATCCTTTTCCCTGGGAAAAAAGAGACTTGACTGTACCAACAGAAATCCTTCCACTATCAGCAGTCCTCAGCTCTGCTTGTCCCTGCGTGCTGGGACAGTGCCCTGCTGGTGACAGCTCCTCTGTGCCAGCGCTGAGCAGGATCCTCTCTGCTCGGGGCCCTCTCAGGCAGGGCAGGGCTGCTCCACAAGCAGAGCATCCTCCCCGAGCCAGCGCCTGGGATTTGGGAATGAGGACACAGTGTTCTGGTGCCTCCAGCAAATTCGACAGGCATCAGCCTGGATCCAGCTTCCCACCTCCTTCACACTTTGCAGAAGTCGGCTCCAGAGCTAAAATTCACCGTCAATCTTACTCCTGTAATGGTGCAAGCAAAAGGATCTGGATGCAAAGACCCAAGTTCTGGATCGGGATGTTTGTGGCATTATCCATCTTTGGTTCCATGCACAGCATTAACTTCCTGAACAAAGAACTTGATCCTATTTAAAATCCAGATCTGCCTGGTTGCTGGGATGGAGTGGAGGATCATGGATCATGTTTGCCTTGTCTCCTGCTGGCTCACTGTGAATCCATGAGCACAAATAGCAGCACAATTCCCAGGAAACCACCCACTTTTAAGCTTGTATTGGTAACCCTGTGAAAGTGTCTTTGTGTTCATCCTACTGAGGATTCACTCTGGAAACATGAAACACTTTACCTAAGAGCCCAATTAAACCAGCTTGGGCTTTAAAGCTTGGGTACTCAGAGCCATCTTCTTGAAAGAGTAATCCTGAGCTGGCATAAATGGATACAAATCAATGAAGATCAAGGGACTGACACCCAGTTATGCATACTGACAACCCAACTCAGATCTTAGTAAATCACCTCAAATTCTGTGCAAAAACTCAGAGCTGCTCTGAAACACCTGCAAACACAGAGACAGAAAATACATCCCTTATTTCAGGGGAATTCATTTGCTGGAAATATGGAGCTCCTCAGGTTCTGAGTGCAGAATTCGTAAACGTAAAGCATTTAAAGCAATTTGCCAGTTTTGACAATTGGGCCTCTTAATCCTGCCTGTCCCCTCTGAGATCCCATCTGCATCTTTAGGCAGTTTTGTAGCTCTTTTAATCTCTCCTCCTCCTCCTCCTGCTTGGACTCTTTGTCACCATGGATGACCCACCATGAATAAAAGATTAGGATGTGCCAGATTCAAACGAAACCTTTGCTTCTGGGGTCCTGAGCTGCAGGAAAGGGAGGCTGCCGAGCCTGGAGGGTTCATTTCCCGTCTGGATCGTGTGGCTGCGCTTCCAGTCACCTCCTGGTCCAGGCTGAGAAGATAACGCTTCATCTGTGAGACCTAACAGGGCCAATGCTGTGAAGGCTGTCAGTTCTGGGTCTGTTTTCAAAGAGATAACAGGGCCTGTCACCAGCAGGGCCACAGGAAGAGGGATGAAGGCTACAGATGATGGGTAAAGGCCCTAATGGTGGCCAAAGGAAAAAAATGAGGATCTAAACCTTGAATTTCTGCTCAGGATTTCATGGCCCATTCTGCTCCAACCCTGCACCTGAATGCATGGAAGGGGTCAGCTTGTGCCAAAGTGGTGCTGGGCAGATCCTCTCCTTGGATTCTGGTACTTTCAGTGGGGTTTTGCTCAGTTTTTGCCACGTTGAGAACTTGGACAGGCTTCAGCTTGGTTCAGCTTCCAGGGCAGCAGTGGAGGGGAAGGTGCTGATCTCCTCTTCCAGGTGATACCAAACGAGGAGATGGAATGAAGCTGCCTCAGGGAAAGTTCAGGTGGGACATTGGGGAAAGGTTCTTTCTCCAGGGGCTGGTTGGTTCCTGGAGCAGGTTGCCCAGGCAAATGGTCATGGCAGAGCTTGCCAGAGCTCAAGGAGCGCCTGGACAATGCTCTTAATCCTCAGTTTAGTTCTAGGTGTTCCTGTGAGGAGAAGGGAGTTGCTGATCCCTGGGGGTCCCTTCCAGCTTGAGACAATCTGAGATCCTATGAAACTCCTGAAAAGCACCTGCCTAAGAAACCTGCCTTGAGGAGAAGAGATTGAGAGGTCTTAAGGCCACTTTGGCCAACCCTCCTGATGGTTCATCTCCCTTTTAAACACGTGCCTTGATTCCTCCAGACATTGTTCATCTCTCTGCTGTGCTGGAGTGGCCTCCAACACCCCCCTTTTCCCTGTGAGAGCATTTCCCCCACAAGCAGATGCCCCATGAGCATGGGCACCACCCAAACCCGCAGGCCCTTACAGCCCCACTTCAGAGCACTTCTCCCATCTTTAGGTCATTCCTGGGCTCTTCTCCAGGCACAACCTCGCCTCCAAAAGCCTTTTAATCCCCCAGCATTGGTGCTGGACCTGCTGCTGCTTGGAGAGCTGTGCACAAACAAACTGAGCCTGGCTGCTGCCCTGCTGAAGCTCCCAGGGGTCGCAGTGTGAGGAGATAAGAACTGATTTTGAACAAACTGATTTTTTATCAGTTGGAGGTCCGATTTTATGGTCTGATACTTTCTCTGGCAGCATCTGTATGGAAATACCAGGACAGCTTAGGGGCTGTGGTGGCACTCCAAACAAACAGGGATGGCAGAACTGGGTCTGCTGAAGGGAGACATAAATGAAATTCACCTTCCAGCATTCACTGCAAGTGAAGCTGATCTGCATTTCTTATACCAAGCAAAGGCTACAGCTCGGATGCTAATTTTATCTTGCTGGCTTTGTAGTGTCCTTGATCTTCAAGAGAATTCAGAATAACATGGAGCAAATGTATAACTAAGTCATTTTAGAGAAGGAGCTGCAAAGTGCATCACTCTGCTCAAGGGGAAACAGCTTCTCTGCTAAACACAGAGTATGAAATCAGATCATGCTGGCAGAACAAATGGGCTCTTTACTCCTCATCCTCCCAGCACAGCTCTTAGGGAGCTCATTCTCTGTTTGCCCTCCAAACCCATTCCGGTGGGAATGTGCAGGAAGGCCAAGCCCACCCTCACCTCCTCATGGCTTGTGAGGGATTGTGACAGATTGTGAACCTCCCCTGACACAGCTTCATTCCATCTCCTCGTTTGGCATCACCTGGAAGTGGAGATCAGCACCTTCCCCTCCACTGCTGCACTGGAAGTTAAACCAAGTTGAAGCCTGTCCAAGTTCTCAAAGTGGCAGCAACTGAGCAAAATCCCTTTGCTCAGCAGACACAGGTGATTGATGAGACCAGGAGCACTTAGTGCTAAACACTGGGCAGAGTTATTGCAAGGGACCCTCTCCACTGCTGTGAACACCCAGCCCCAGCGCTGGGACAGGCAGGGCTGCTCCTCTCTCCAAAGGCAGGCACACACCTCTGGCAGAGCCCAGGAGAGGAGGAGTGGGGACACAGACAGTGTGTGCTGGCCTGGCTGGGGGCATTTGCACGGGGAGGGGAAGCACAAGCCCGGGAGAGGTGGGCTGGACTACTTGAAGCCCTGCCAAGCTGCCAGTGCAGCTCCCGGGATCAAAGCCTGGGCTCCCCTCCCTCTGCAGAGCTCCAGTTGAGGCAGGAGTTGAGCAGGAGCTCCAGGGCTCCATGCTCTGCTCCAGGAGCAGGATCAAGCTGTGCTAAACCCACTGTCCAGATACATCTGCTGGAAAGGTCCTCAAGGCTTTGGGGGAACAGCATGGGCTGGAAGAGCTGTACCTGGCCAGGAAGCAGGCAGAGGTCACCTCGGGGCAGGGGACTTCTTTGTCCCTCAGTGCAGGAAGAAAGGAGGGCTCAGACACCAGCCCTCCCATGCAGACTTTGCTCCCCAGGGCAGTGCCTGCCACCAAGGAATACTGAACCATTCCCCATGGAAAGCAAATGCTTCCCTCCAGGCTGCTCTCCAGCCATGGGCCCTGCTTAGCCTCACCCCAAATGTCACCTTACAGGCGAGCTGGGGAAGAGCCTGCTGTGCCAAGCAGCAGTGGCAAAGCCTTCCCAGGAGCTGCCACAGCTCTCCCAAATTCTTTTTAGTCTGTCCCAGGCAGAGCTGTCTGGCAGGGAGGAAAAAGGATATTTCTCCATATAACAGGGAAGCATTCTTGTCCTTCACTGCTACCAAACTCCAGAGAAGTCCTCCTTTGCCAGGAGAGAGGTGTAGGGGTGCTGGAGTGGTGCTGCAGAGCCGGCACAGCCCTTGGAAGGGGCAGGAAGTCTCTGGGTAGACAATTCTCACAGCAGGGATGCTGTGGGGATACCAGGGCACATCCTACATGTCTTTTCCAACTCCTACTAAGCAAAAAAGGAGGAAAATGAATGTCAGGTCAGGCTCCAGAGAGCTCTTCTGGAGGGAGGTCGGAGGACAGAGATGGATGTTCTTTCTCACCACTCTCCATGTTCACCTCCACACTTATTTTCAGGACACAGGGTAGAATTCCTGGGGTGTCCTGTGCAGGATGATCCCTTTGGGTCCCTTCCAGCTGGGGATATTCTGTGATTCTCTGAGGTTATTTGCCCCTCATCCTCCCTCCTCAGCCAGGGTTGAAGTCTCACAGCCTCATCGCATCCGCTCCTTAAGGATTACTCAGGACACATCCTTGTGAAGGTGAATACAAGGAAGGATTTAACCTGATGGCACCACAACCTAATCCCCCACCCCTGCAGAGCCAAAGACATCAGCTGGAGCCAGTGGAAGCAGGACATCTGCAAGGGAATTTAGACTCTGCTCCCTGCCTGTATTTTTTTCCAGTTGGAGATAGATAAAGTGAAAAAAAACCCCAAAACCTGGAGAAGCAGCTGAATTGAAAATAAGAAATGAGCTGTGGTATTTGTTTTCTTTGCTTGGATTTAATACTTCTTGCAATGAAGTAGTGAGAACCAGATCCTCTGCTCCTGAACTCCTCGTGCCAGCCCCACAGCTCTGCCCTGTGTGCCCCCTATGTGCTCTCCTATGAACCCCTGCCATGGACTGGGACCCTGCACACAAATGCTGAAGGTGAACGATGAGAGGTGCTGAACTTTTCTCTTTCTTGAGCACATTTGGCCTCCAGTCCCTTTCTCCATCCTCTCTGTGCTTTCATTAAGTGTTTCCCTTATTTTCAGAGCAGGTGCTCGCTCCTGTTCTTAATGAACCTCTCTGCTCACTTGTAAACAAGCCCTTTATTAGCTCCACAAGCATTTGCTTGTTTCTATTTATACCTTTTCCATATCAATATTTGAAAGCACACTCCCCTACGCTGCATTCTTTCTCCGTGCCCTTTTCCATCCCTGCTGCCTCTTTCCCTCTTCTTTCTCTCCCAGGTTCATCCAGGCTGATTTAAATCAAACCTAGAATTTACATTTCCTTTGTTGGCCTGAATTAAATAATTGGGAACTTTGTTTCTGAATGATTTGCATTCGAAGACATCTCCATATCCCTGTAGAGGTGTCATCCTCTGCATGAACTGGAAGTAGGTGGGAAGTGAACACCTGAATCCTCCAGGCATTCTTCTGAGTGCCTGCTGTCCACCTGGCTTTGGAGAGAGCTACACACCTATTTATTTACAGGATTTATAGGGATGGGGCACCTCTCCTATGAGGAAAGGCGGAGAGAATTGGCCTTGTCTGGCCGGGAGGAGAGAAGGCTTTAGAGTGATCTAATTGTGGCCTTTTGGTGCCTAAAGGGACTCCAGGAAAGCTGGAGAGGGACTTTGGACAAAGGTCCGGAATAACAGGACAAAGGGGAGTGGCTTCCCACTACCAGAGGGCAGGGATGGATGAGATACTGGGAAGGAATCCTTCCCTGTGAGGGTGGGGAGGCCCTGGCACAGGGTGCCCAGAGCAGCTGTGGCTGCCCCTGGAGCCCTGGCAGTGCCCAAGGCCAGGTTGGACGGGGCTTGGAGCAACCTGGGACAGTGGGAGGTGTCCCTGCCCATGGCAGGGGTGGGATGGGATGAGCTTTGAGGATCCTTCACACCCAAACCATTCCATGACTCTCTGCTGCTACACCTTGTATTTTAAATTCCCATCTTATTAATACCAGGAATTACTGTTCCAGTGTGGAAACCTGTGAAGACAGGAGCTGCTTCCCCTCTCCCACCAGCTGTACCCAGGGACAAGATTTCAACTCCTCCACCTCAAGTGCTGGGGGCAGCTTTGTAATGTAAATAGGCACTTCTGGTATTTTTCACAAGCACCTGCTTTATCCCGCTGCCTAATGAGAGCCTGGACAGAAACGCAGTGAAAGCACACGAAGGTAAGACTGCCATTTAAGCTAATTAACAGCAAATTAAATTAAACTGACACACACATATATTTTGGGCTCGTGCATCTAACAGGAGGCAATGCTGCAGAAGTTTCATTATTCACATTTCCCATCACCTGCTTTTTTTTTCCCCCCAGCACCTTCCTACCCAATTACCTGGGGAAGGGAAAGGGAGAAAGACACTAAAGCCAATAAGATAATTCTCATTTACATAAAAATTTTTCTGCGTTGTGCTTAATAGTCTGCGAGTAACTGCAGAAGAATATATAGTCCATTCTTTAAAAAGCTCCAGTGCACTAATTGAAATTAAATTACATGGAACCCAGTGTCTGGCTCCTGCTCATTGGGAGATAATACACAAGCCCCAGCTTTATGTGTTACTATTAATACTGGTGGATGAAACACTGGAGTCACCACAGAGCCACTTCCCAGGTGCAATTCCCCTTCCTCCAGCTCTAGGGGAGCCTAAACTGATGGGTTTTTCCCCATGAATATTCTTCGTTTGCTGCAGGCAGGGCTGTGATCCCTCGGCATTCCAGACATCCAGCACTGCAGGTTTGGGTCCCTTTGCTGCATTAACCCTGGGTAATGCCACTGCAGCCTTTCCTTCACGTTCCTTTGCATCTCTCACAGCTCAATTAATCCGTCTGGGGGACGCTGCCGTCGCAAACGAGATTTAAGGGAATTTAGCACTAAGCTGGCAGGCCTGGAAAGTGACGGCTGGCGTTCTCTGGAAGAGGCAAAAGAGCAGAACCTGCTTCCCCCCCCTTCCCGGGAGCTGCTGGGGGTTCAGGTGGTGTGGAGTTCACTCCTCACCTTCTCAACGAGCTGCTAACAAGGGAGCCAATTAGTGCCAGTTGTGATGGGAGCACCTTTTCCACCAGGAGCCGGATTGAAACCTTTAATTCATTTTGCACAGGCAGAGGAACACAAAATGTTCAAGCATGGATAAAATCCACAAGTTTTGAGGGTTTAGGGCATCCCCATGGATTTTATTCTTTGTTTCAGACTTGCAGCTTTCATTAAAAAGAAAAAAAAGCAGAGAGAGGAAAAAGAGAAAGATTTCTTGCCCTTCTGATGATGAAACTAATTTCCCTCATCTGAACTAATACCGAGCTTTCTTGAGTGACTCTTGCTGAAATGGTCCCTTGGTGATCTGGGACCTTGGAATAACAAGTCCAAGGTTGGACATCAGTCCTTGCTGCTGTGGGCTCCAGTGCCAGCCCCTGCCAGCCTCCCGATCCTCGTGACATTTCCCACACAGAGCAGGAGAACCGAGGAGCTCTGTGCTACTGTCCTCCAACTCTGTGAGATCCAGAGGAAACAGGATAGAGATGGAGAGCCCCTCCATCACTGTCCCTGTCCCAAGGGGCCCAGCCAAGGGGTGCCTGGTCCTCAATTCCATCCCATTCCAACGTGGGAAGGGCTTTGAGCTGCTTCTCTGCCTTTTGCTTGGACTTCTGCAGGGTTAAAGAGAAGACAAAGGGTGTTCTCCCTCCAGGACCCGTTTTCTCAACTGGAGATAGACTTCTGCTCCTGGATGATGCAGAAAGTCCCCTGAAGCTATGCAGAACAGTCCCAGAGGAGGGTTGATACCACCCAGAGTCCTGTCAATGGTCCCGCAGCTCTGAGCAGCTCCATGGAGGGTTTGGGATGCCAAACCCATTCCAGTTCCCATCCCAAGGCTTGGGAGCATCACCACTGCCTTGAAGAAGGCTGGACCTAGTTTAGACCACTCAGTCCTGCCCTAAAGACTAAAGATCCTCTGGATGGATGAAGTTTCCTTTCAAAGGAGCCAGCAAACACAGCTCATACCCCAACAGGAAGGGATCATCTTCCAGCGAGGTAAATGGGAATGCAGGCTCCCCCCTGTGCTTCAGATGAGTCACCAGGCAAATGTTCCTGAAACCTCCCGTCAAACAGACTTCACATTAAAGGCAGCGTCAGAAGGCAGACAGTGTTTTTCTCAGGACATTTATTAAGTCCTGCAGCTAATTAATCCATGCATCTACAAAAGAAATACTTGACAATACACAGAGTTCAGTCGAGTTCAAGGAATGAAAGAAAATATCAGATCAGGGAACCTGCGCTTCTCCTTTGGTCCGTAACAGATCTCCTTAGCAGCAAATCTCAGCAAGAAACTTCTCTGTTTTCCCCCTCAAGCCAAATCTTTTGTGTCAAACCCTGTTTTTAACTCAGCCCACTGAGCTCATGAGGGAGAAAACCCCGTGCAAGGACCCCGGGTTCTGCCCCACTGCTTTTAATTGGAATGCGCTGGGGAAAGATCCTCCAGTGCAGCTGGAGATGCAGAACATCAGAGTGCAGAGCAAGCAACACAGAACTTCTTCCTCAAGCACAGCGGTTGTGCTTGGATACCTCACTGGTACCTTGGGATCCTGGCTTGTTTGCAGCTCTCCAGGTCTTCCATTTCCCCATTTTTTAAAATGGGGGTTATATTTTCTCTTTTTTTCCCAGTCATCAGGAACTTCACCTGGCTGCCACAATTTTTCAAACGTGATGGATAGTGGATAAGGTACTTCATCTGCCAGTTCCCTCTGTGGTTCTTTGGAGGAGGTGATGCCTGGGTTCACACTGAAATTTAGGCTAAATACTGGGATAGCAACATATGGATAAGGATAAGAACATACTGGGAGCAAATTGACACTGGGCTTGGAGGAGACAGAAGAAGGAGAGGCTGTAACAGGCTGGTGGTTTAAGAAACAGCAGCAGCCACAAGTGTAATCCCAGAGCTCAGACTCCATGGGATGAACAGAACTGCCCCTCACCTTCTGTACCCAGCAGGACTGTGCCCTACACCTGGATCTTTTTCCACAAGGGATTTAGGAGTCAAATGATATTAATTGTTAGTTCCATGATTTTATGGGGCTTCTGTAGGTTCAGTAATTTTTATACCTGTGAAGTGCAACTTTTGTCAACAAACATGGCCATTTACAGAGTTCTGGCTGGACTGTGTGGGATTTAAAAGCTGAGCAGAGACGGGGACAGTGGGAAGGATTACACAGACTGTGCCTCTCCAGGAAGACATGGGCAGGGGGTCCCCATGGAGCTTCCAGAAAGGAAGGAAAAGCAAAGCCTTACTCTAATAAACTCCTCGAATTCAGCACTGACACCATCGTGGGGTTTTGAGCTACTAAATCTTTCTTTTTTACCTTCCCAGAAACACACAATCACACATAACATTTGCTTGAGAAAACACTGGCTTCCCATTCTCAGCAGCAGAGTAAACATGGCAAAGATGAATTAGAGAAGATACCAATCGGCTGCTGAATGGATTTAAGAATGAATTCATCCAGCCTTGCCCTGCAGACGCTCGGGGATGTTGGCCAGCACACTCACCTGGCGTGTGCAGTGTGACTCCCTGGGCAAGGGGAGGCAGCTCTGGTGCCTCCCGAGGTGTCAGACAGACCCTGAGGCCGGGAGTCAGTGCTGGCAGGGCTCTGGCTGTGCAGGGCTGTACCTTACAATGTGTTATAAGCACACAAGTCCCATGTCACCTCCCCTGTCCAGTTTAGCCTGGAGCCAGGAGCAGCTGAATGGCCCGAGGGCTGCCAAGTCCTTTCACATCAGCTCTGCATAAAGACCTCAACAGATGGGGAGCTAAGGGACAGAGTGGATCTCAAATTATTCCATGTAGCCTAATTATTTCATAATAATGTCTTTAATGCATCTGAGAAGCTTGGGAGGACTCCTTTCATGCCTAATTGCGAGGCTTTCTGAGAAAGCAATCACTGCTCAGAGATATTTTCCAAGGATTTTTTTGTCTTTTGCCTTTGTAACATCAGTCAAGCAAACCACTGTTGGTTGAGCAGTCTCTGTAGTCTGGCTCCCTTTTTAACCTCTCCTGTAAAACCTTGGGATATTATTATCCTTCCCCTATTTGTTCTTGTCTTATGAGTGCAGATGCTTATTTGGGGCTTGCATTAGTGCACTCGCCAAATAAAGAGGAGACATGAAAGGAGCAAAGAGAGGAGTTAAGTTGAAAGTCTGTGGGATGAGCTTGGAAGTTATTTGTTGCTGAGTGAGGAGCCACCTTTCATCTGCCTTCACCTGGCAGTGCCGGGGAGGAGCAGGGCAGGGATGCAGCGATGCAGAGGTGTGTCTGCAAACAACCCCAGCTCGTCTTGGGGGAAAAGGCTCCCTCAGGGTGTGCTGGAACACTCCAGCCCTGGGCTGCAGCTCTACAAAGGCTCATGCTGAGCAGAGGTG
>NW_024580668.1:12441896-12470804 GCF_017639235.1 Corvus kubaryi | reverse complement strand
CAAACACAGACCCCCAAACAAGCACAGACCCCCAAACACAGATCCCCAAGCACAGATCCCCAAACAAACACAGACCCCCAAACACAGATCCTCAAGCACAGATCCCCAAACACAGCCCTGCAAACACAGGCCCCCAAATACAGCCCTCTAACACAGTCCCCAAACACAACTCCCCCAAACACAGCCCCCATAAACAAACACAGCCCCCCAGCAGCTGCTGCCTGGCACCCCGGGAGCCCTGGCCAGCACAGACCACCTGAGACAAGGGAAAAGCAGGTTCCCCTGGTGCTCAGGTCACCCAGCACAAGGCTGGAGGCAGAGGGAGAGCGGGGTGAGGGGAGCATTGGGCAGGGCTGTGGGAGCATCCCCCAGAGAGCCAGGACATGGTGTTCTCCATCCCTGCTGCCAGAGTGGCTTCACAGACCTCCTGGGAGTAAATACACAGCAACTGTGACCTTTGGAAGTGATCTTCCACTGAGAAATAGCTCTCTCTAATCACACACCCATTATTGGTTCAGAATAAACACGTTGCCTCAGTGGTCAGTGGGAGTTGGACACAGCGGCTCCAGCTTTTCTCCAGCTGTTCTGTGGTGCTGATCCCAGAGATACCCTTTGTGTGCAGGCCAGGCCCAATTTAAACAGAAAGACTAAAGGAGACAGGGCTGCTTTGTCTTACATTTCTGGTGTTCCAAAGGACATTAATCCCCCTCCCAACCAGCTTAATTTCCTTTCATTTTGTCTGGAAACCAGCCCGTGGCTTCTCAAAGTGTTTCATGATCACTCCTCAGAGTATTTCAAGAGCCACTGCTCCAGCTGAGTCAGAAATACTCGAAGAGCTTCTCTTCACACCTGACCTGCTTATCCCCTCTCATCTCTGCAGAGGGGCCTGGGGATGAGGTTCAGTTGTGGTACCAGCAGAAGGTCCCTTGTTACCACATCAAACCACACCCTCCATCACACATGGACCACAAATCCTTGCTGGGTTCTCAGGTGAGAGAGAACAGTTAGATTTGCCCGTGGGTGTTGGTCTGGGTGAGGGACATCAATCGACTTCATAATTGGCTTTGCTATCTTTAATATAATTGCTTCAAAACCAGTGCACTGTACTGTACTGAGAGTTATAACTCTTATCCTGGGTAGCAAATGATTCTGATTGAGATCTTTTTGTCTAATCATTATAATCATTAATAATTTATTTTTATATAAACAGATCTGGTTTGCCATCCTTATTCCTGCAGGACAAAGGTTCAATTGCACCTGTAGAATTCTTTAAACTCCCCTGAGAAGGAGTTTGGAAAGCAAGGACGGTCCTTGCTCATGACTCAGTGGGAGGGTCTCCCTGAAAAACTCTGTCTGAAGCTCCCACTCTGCCCAGGACACTCTGGAAAAGTGGGGATGGTGGGGATTTCCTCCTGCTGAGGCGGGGAGGAAGCACCAGGAATCACGGCCCCCCTCAGATAACCCGTGTACACTTCACATCCAGCCTTACAGGAACAAGGCAGGCATCACTTTCCCAGCTACATTGTGTTCTGTCATTCTGGGAAGATAAAGAGCAAGGCAAAATAAAAAAAAAAAAAAGGAATTAGAAGAGTGACAAACCCACACTGGTAATGGCCCTTGCACAAAACCCAGGGAAGTTTGCTCTCTTATCAGACAGCATCAGCCTGCTGTGCTGCTAAAGGACACGGAGATGGCAGCCCATTTAGATTTCCTTTTGATCTGGTAAACAGGCACCAGATCTGCTGCACGAGGTGTCTGTCACACAAAATCCTCAGCTGGCACCGGCAGCACCTCTGTGAAACCGCACACAGAGTGTTGTGAGCTGCTTCAGGCTCTTACAGATACAAGCTCAGGAGGCCAGGACCTCTGGGAAGTGCTCCTTTGGGAATAAACACAGCACCACGGAGTAGCACTGGTTTGATGAGGGTTTGTTAATACTCCTTCCATTCTCCATCACACTGAACACGTTTCCTGACCATTGGATCACAGGTCAGGTGCAGGAGGAACATCCCTGGGGACAGCCATTGTCTCCAGACTCTACTCTGCTCATTCCCTGGGCTTTCCAAGTGCTGCTGCTCTAAAACCCAGAGGGAAGGGGGGTTTTCTTCAGGGTTTCTCCTGCCTTGTTTACCTGTTCATTTTAGCTTAGGAAAGAGACAGATTCTTCTCATTTGTGCTGTGAAAAGAAAGCAAACCGAGGTTTCCCCAGGTCTCCATTCCACAGGGAATGGTGTCAGTGCCAGCCTCCCGGCCAAGAGCATTAAATACACCACAAATGCTAATTCCACACCTCCTACATGACACCAACACCACAGGCGCTCACTGGCCCTACAGCAGGAGCGGGGAGCTGTTGCCAGACTTTGAACTTTTAGCCATGACCTCAAGACCTCTCATTTGTTCTGGAGAAGCTTCCCATACTCCCAAGGAAAACTCACCTGGCATGCTTTTGTTGGTCCTGTCAGCATCACCCTGACACTCACACACTGCGCAGAAGTTGAAATAACACAAGCAGCAGAATTAGACATAAGGGCATGAACAGGGAGCTGTGATGTGTTAAATCAAAGCATTCAGTCACGAGGCCAGAAATATTTACATCAGAGGGAGCTCGGAATAGAAGTGAGGCAGCAAAGATTTTGGCCACTGGAGTAGCACCCAGGGCCACCAGCCGTGGTGTTTCCACAGCTGATTTTCACAGCCAGGCCTCGGTATCTTTGTTGTAACCCCACAGTCAAAGCACTTTGCACGGACTCTTTTCCTACAACTCCATCAAGGGCTTTGCCTGGCCCAGCTCCAGGAGAGGAGAGCCACCAGATCTGGTTTTGGAGAACACACGGTTGAGCAAGATCTGTGCAAAGCTCCCCACTTATATCAGTGTCATCCTCCACCTTGATAACAACTAAAAATAAAGTGCTGCAATAATCAACTAGATTGACTAAGACAGATGCTGCTTTTAACATGTGTACTGTAATTAACTTACAGAGGGCTAGAAAGCTCCATCTCAGCCTCTTCCCACAGCGGAGGAAGTTTGCCTTTCTAATAATAGGAGCTGGTAACACATGTTGAATTATAAAGTAATGAAAGTTGGTTTTGGCAGGAACAATCCAGATTTGTCGTGCTTCCATTTAATTTCCAAGTCTGACAGGCGCTCTGCTCCCAAAGGACCTGCTGCTTTTCCTGGAGCTTCTGCTGAATTTCTTTCCTCTGGCAGAAGGTAGGGCACAAACCCTTCCCAGGGGGAGGGGGGATGCTGTCTGCGGGTGCCCTCCCGACGATGCAGTGCTGACTTGCTCTCACATGCCGGATGGTTTGCACACACTCGTTAGCACCCAGCACACCCCCCCTCACGCTGTGTGCACACCCACGCAAAACCTGGCGCAGCCAAAGCTGTGCTTCCCTCGGGGTGGCCTCACCCTGAACCACCACAGATGGGATCGCACAGCACTGTGTGAGCAGCGCATAAAAGATGTTTCCCTGCCCTCTCCCATTTTCCAGCCTGCACACGTGTGTGGTGCCAGGGCCTTCCCCTGCCTCCGGCTGCTGCTGACACACGGCCGCTGTGCTGGGACACAGCCCTGGCTGCAAGTGTCAGCGAACACTTCTGGGCTAGAACTTCCCTCACAAATTCTCTCCTGGGCCCGGTTTTCAGATCTGGATTCCAATCACTCTTTGCACCCTTCTTGGAAGCCGCTGTCTTGGGATCCTCTCTGGTCTCACCAGCTCCCTCCCACATGCCTGGCCTTCTCCCTCCCTCTCCAGCTCCGCAGCTGCATTCTCCTTTCCTCCTTGGTCAGCCTCTGCTTGGCCAAATCCCACCTTTTGGCCGGGATGTGGCAGGAATGCAGTTCAGGCAGCCAGGCCTTGCTGGCTTTGATCTCACCAGCTCAGCTCACACCCACAGGAGCCCGTGACAGCAGGGGCTTGTGTGGATTCTAAATGCCAGGATCCATCCTGAATGCCACCGTGGGCTGTCAGACTGTGCTCTCTGCCCTCTTGCTGGGCTGAAATCCCCTCATGCCCTCACATCGCTCTTGCCACTCCAGAGCACCCTGAGGCGACCCTGTCCCTCTGCAGCCCCCCACTCCTGACCAGCAGTGACTGACCCTCTCCTTTTACATTTGCTGCCTGCATTTCCCCACGCTCTTAGATGTGCGGAACAATTTGTCCCAGTCTGGTTCCTGCTTCCACACATTAAAAAAGCACCTCCACAATAATATTTGTGCACTGTTTGTGTGTGTGTGTGCAGACATCTGCCAAAAATCCTCATTCTTGAAGGGGTATCTCCAAGACACAAAAGCACAGCTGGGAATGCACTTGGTCAGATGTGGCCAAAGAGTAATTTTAAATTTTTTTCTCAACGTTTTAAAAGTAATTTTAAAGTAATTTCCTCCATCGGCCTGGCTTCCATCTGTCTCCTCTGAGTCCTGGGGAGGTGAGCTCAGGATCCGCCAGGAATTCAATGCCCTGAGTGGACAAAGGTAGGAATGAGATTCCTTTCCTGGTCCAGCAATGATTCAACAAGTGCAGCCTTGAATTTGCTTTTTGTAAGACCTGGTGTATCTCTTCCCTCTCACTTGCTATCTATTTGCTACATCTGGCTTCATACAAAGCCATGCTCACCCACAGCACAGCACTGAGGCCTCAGTCTGAGGGGATTAGGGGCAGTATCAGTGTAGCTTTGCTTCCATGGAACAAGGAAAAGGCTGCTCTGTGTGTCCTCACCTTTGTGTGTCCTCCTCCTCAGCAGGGAGGTCCCGTCCCTGATGTCCTCACCGGAGGCAACTCCCTAATCCCTGGGTGCTGCAGGCTGGCAGCACAGACACATCTGGGGAAGATGGGTTTAGTGACAGGACCCCAGCACTCCTGAGCGGTGGGACAGCAGCACCACGAGCAGGTGAAGGTGTTTCAGTTCATCCTGAACCTTGTTGACTCCCTTTTTTTCTGCAGCCTGTGCTGGGTGACTCCTCAGAGGAGCTGGCCATGGTGGCCATGCCACAGCTGCCTTTTCTCATGGGAGAAGGGCATTGTAGGGAGCCTCTCCAAGCCAGAGATCCTGTTTTGTGATCCAGAGCCCAAACCAGGACATCCAGCCTGCTGGTGTTCTCCCTAGGGCTTTACAGCTGTGCTCCCACCAGAGGAGTGCTCAGATCAGCTGTAATGCACTGCTGCTCTCACTGAGAGAAGAAGCCTCATGTGGGGTGAGGTGGTCAAATTACTGGAGGAAAAGGTAGGGAAAGAAGCAAGCAGGGCCCTCCCAGCACCATCAGTACCAGAGGTACCGTTTCAGGTCACATTTGAAACCCAGTGCTGCATTTCAAAGCGTGATACTCAGACAGGCCAAGCACACCCATAATTAAATCAAAGTCCTGCTACTTGGCTTATGGAATAGAATGAAATTTTGACAGAAGTCACATTTCATGGCCTACCAGTCACCTAGAACAGAAAACACAATGCGCTGGACACTTCTGGCATTCCTTGTGTCACCCCAGCAGCACTTGCCCCGGGCAGCATTTGTTGTATCACAGCTACACAGGTGATCTTCCAAGGATTATATTTCATTTGGATCAAAAGTTTGTATCTAAACATGCAAAGTCTTCTCAGGCAGACACATGTAATGCAGGTGTAACTCTCCCAGCTCTTTCCAACCCAGAAGAGAAGAGATCATTTCAGTTTCATCAGGTGCCTTTGGACCAAGGGTTAACCCTAACCAAGCTCCAGCTCTTGCACAGGGAAGTTAGATCCGTAAAATAAAAGGGGAGATGGAAACACGTAGCAGAGGCTCTGGCTGCTGGCTTCTGAAGGTTTGCAAAAACCTCCAGGTGGGGAACAGTGCTCTGAACATCCCAGTGATCTGCAGGAGAGAACAGACTTGCAAATACAATATACACACTGCCAGCACCTGGGAAAATGGCAAAAGGAACATTTATCCTTCTGCTTCATGGCTGGGCTCAATCTTAGAGGTCTTTTCCAACCTTAGTGTATCTTTGAGTGTGTCCCTTTAGTGTAAATCACTTCCTTTCCCCTCACACCTCTCACTGCTCCTTAGCAGCAGGAGTTGAGCTGGAGCAATACAATGCTGTAGTTGGAGAATTTTGTGCTGGGTGAGAAGTCACCCTTCCCCTCCAGGGACAGAGGAACAGGGAAAACCCAATCTGCCTGGACCAGGCTGTTTGTGGTATGAGCAGAGTCCAGAAGAGCCCTGGCTGCCAATCTGAGAAGGAACCTCATTGCCAGAGAGAGGAAGAGGGAGCCTGTGAACAGGCAGGGACAGCTCACAGCTCACGGGCCATGGGAGAGAAGGTGGCGTCCCTGGAGGTGTTCAAGGAAAGTCTGGATGTGGCACTCAGTGCCATGGTCTGGCTGACAGGGTCACAGGTTGAACTCGATGATCTCAAAGGTCTTTTCCAACCTAATTCTGTGTAATTCTGGCTGTGGCAGACTGGGAAGGGAGGTGCAAAAATTACTGATGAGATGAGAGAGTAAGGAGTGGGTGATGTTCTGGGAAACAGAACCACTGGAGGTGATAAAATACCCTGTTGAGGACAGAACCTGGACAAGGATAGGTTGTTCTCCATGGAGTCCTACATTCTGAAAGCTGGCACCTCCTTAAGTGCTCCAATGGAAGGCTGACCTAGGGCAGGGCACTGAGAAATGCCAGACTTGCTGACTCCAGGCCCTGCTGCTGCCGTGGGATGTCCAGCCCAGAGGAAAGAGCAGAGGACAGCCACACCAGCATTCTCTGCCACCTTCTCACCCAGCTGCAGCCCCAACCCTGACTGCTGGGTTCAGCAGAATTACCCTTTATTGCCAGATGACAGCATGCAGCACCTCTAAAGGCAACAAAATTCATCTGGCTGCCTTTTCTATGAGTGTCTGTTCTCAGAATGCAGTCAAAGCCACTTTCAGCTAGTTTCACTTATAAAAAGTCGAGCAAACCTGCGAGTTTTACACAAAATGCGAGCCATAAAGCATCAAAGGTTCTGTTGGAGGGTTGGTGAACTTTAGCAATGCCTTTGATGAAAATGGTCTGAGTTTCAAGTGTGTAATGAAACCCCAAATCATTCAAGTTTCACATGGTTGCAAATATTTCTCACAGTTCTGATCAAAGGTGTATTCAGCAGGGAAGAGGCTTTGATTTTGCAGTACAGGGGACGTGCTGAAATTTTCAAAGCCAGGCCTTGGGATTTGGCTGAGCAGTTCTTCTTGGAAGCAACACAGCTAAACTTAGCAATGCTTAGGGGGAAGGAAGGTGAAGATGCCATGTTTGGATTACTCCTGTTACCCCTAAACCCCTTCCCAGGGGGAAGCCTTAATCCCCCCAGTGAGCCCAGGAGGCTGCAAGCCCCAGCAGCAGGTTTGGCTTCTACGGCTGCCCTCCCTGCACATTCATCTCCAGTGCTCTTCCCTGACTTCTCTCTCCTGGCTGCTGGCACTGCCGCTCTGTGCACAGCACTCAGAGGGAAAGCTGGAGCGTTTGGAGGAGAAGGAGGAGGAGGAGGAGGAGGAGGCATTAATGCTGCAGGACTGGCTGCTGACCAACATTCCAGCAGACAGGCACTGGGAAGGGCTCCCTGGCTGCCCATACAGGATCCCTCCACCACCTTGTGTGTCCCTGGCCAGCAGGAAACAGGAAAGCAGCCTCATCCTTCCCAGCGCTCAGCCAGGAGACCCAAATCCCCCCGGAGCCAGAGGCATATGTAAATGTCTGGGTTTAATACCACTGCCGTGCTGGGAAGTCTTCATTTGTGACAACAATTTCCATAGCAACAGACTGAGCTCACTGGCAGGACTGGGGTCCCTGGAAGAGCAGGTGGAAGGAGGGAACAGAGAAAGCACGAAATGCCGAGGAGAAGCAGATATCAGTGTTTGTGTCAGCAGAGTGCCAGGCTCCAGCAGGGCAGAGCTCCCAAGGAAAGGGAATTCTCCAGGGATCCAGTGCAGAGGCTGCTGTGACGCGTCAAGCTGGGGGCTAAGGACACACAGACTCTGCACAAACCTCATCTTCCCACCTTGAGGTGCCCCTGCACAGCCTGGGGCTGCTCTCCCTGCCAGGGACACCTTCCCTGTCCCAGGGGACATGCTCCGGGAGGCAGAGGAGCACTTTTACCCTCTGGGCAGAGGTGTGCAGGGCAGGGATGGATCCCATCCAGGGCAGCAGGTGGGAGCCATTCCCACATGCCCTCCCTGGCCTATTTGTGTCCCCTGAAGGCAGCAGCCAGCAGCACTGACCAGCAGCACTGACCAGCAGCACTGACCAGCAGCCTGAGCCAGGATCAGCCCCAGACTCACCCCTGTTCAGACACTGCTGTTCAACCCTCGGCTACCTGGCACTGCAGAGAAGCAAAGCTTTGTCTGATGACAGCCACAGCTCTGTTCCACCACAGATACACTGCAGAGGCTGCTTTTTCTACGAACAGCCCATTTTCTGGGCAGCCTGGCATGATTCTACACTTCATTCCCACATCCAGTTTCCAATCAGTACAAATAATATGCACAAGCATCACAGAGCCATCAGCCGCTGCCCAAGGGGCAGGAACAGAGTCAGCTCAGAGATGGCTGGGGCAGCCAAAGATGTTTTTTAGGCAGCAGCAAGTTTTTCTGGCTAATGTGTTCTGCTTCTGGATAATTTTGTTATTTTCCCTGAGACATTCCAGTAAGTGGCCTGGTAGCCCCTTGTGATCCCATCAAATAAATCACATCACAGTGATTTAACCACAGAGGTGGCACCTGGAGCTGGCACATCTCACTTTTGGATGTCCAGAGGCCTTGATGCAGAGAGCCCTGCAAAGCCAAGGCAGACTGTTCCTCCCTGTTTATCCAACTCCCTATTTAGTTGTTTTTATTGCCCAAATAAGAGGCTCCTGTAATAACAGCTTCAAAGGCTGGAAGCCCCAAGGGCAGAGAACATCCAGCACCACAGATATCTTGAGTAGCTTTAGTATTAATTGATTGAACACTTCACCCAGCAACACCAAACACCACCATTCCTGAAATTCAAGCCTCATAAGGCCTTGGTGCTTCTTGCGAGAGTGACAAATACATTGAGGAGCTTTTCTTGCACAGATTCTCTGAAGCCCTGGAGGCTTTAACTGTTGAAGGCAACATCTCTGTAAGAATTGGAATGATCTCTTTTCCTAAAATCAGTAAAGGATGCCCCAACAAGGTTTTAGGATGCCTCTGTGGGTTCAGATATTTATCAATAATTCCTACATGTATTCAGTTTTGTTCTTGCTGCAGAACCATCCACTTACCAGAACCACCACCTCACTGTTTGTGTCTCCTACCCCATCACTCCCAAAGTTAAAGGGCGCCAGGATAAAAAGAAACAAAAAAACCCCCTCCAAACCAACTCCCCAAAAACCTTAAGTGCAAGGAAAACTTATTACAAAGCTCACACATACAGAGGCACTCATTTAGCCAGGTTAAATCACACTGTTCCCAATCTCCAACCAATATCCTGAGCAAAAACCATCTCTCCCCTCACCCCAGCACACTCACAAGGATTTTAGGAGCCAACCCTTTATTCCTCGGGAGAGCAAACACTCAGCTTCCTGCCTGATTTGCTGAATTGGGTATTTTCTCCCCCTTCATGCAAACGAGCAGTTAATTATTTACCAGCCTGTCTGTAATGCTCTGGTTTACATGCTGGAATTTACATGATTTATTAAACAAAATAGCATTTAAAAAGGAATCCTGTCATGGAGATGTCATCCTTAAAGGAGACCGAGCAGTTTTTCCTGGAGAAGGAGATCGGCTGAGGAATTGCTGCCCATGCCTCCTTCTGTTTGCAGTCATTTACAGCCTGAAGGAGCTCTCTCCTCCCTGCCACCCCCAGCTTCGGGGCTGAAGTCTCCTCAGCTGCCTAACCCTGGTGAGGATGTTGGGGAGGAACTGCTCCCTGAAGAAGATTACGCATCAATCATGAATTCCTAGAGAACTGTCCTAAAATTCTGGGAAGGTCAGTGTTGGAACCCTGGGGATAATCAACAGGTCAGCTTTAACTCTGTGCTTTTAGTGGCCCCGGGAGCACAACAGTGAGAAATTAAGTGGGTGTTTAACCCTTGCAAGGGGATTTCTTCTCTTTTAACCCAAGTCTGTTTCTTTTTCCGCTGTGAAAATCTGATTTAGTCTGAGAAAACCTTTGGTAGTGGCTGTGGTAGATCGTTTGGCTAAAAAGCTTTGCAAATGTAGAAAAAGAGATTTCATTTTCCTATTTCACTTTTTTTTGTGTGTTGTAAAACAATATCCCATTTAGGAGGAAACTGCTGCTGCATATTCTTGAGCATTATTCATTCCAGAAACAGACTGGGATGCTGTAGAGCCTGACTAATTCCTGACTGGGAATTATTTTGTGCTTCTCAGAGCTGGACCTTCTGAAAACTCAGTCAGAGCCTCCAGCAATTAGCTGAGCTTGTCTCCCTTAAGTGCAAATAAACCCTGATGCATTTAAGGATGAGTCAAAATGATGAAACTGAACTTCAAATAATAAACATATCAATCATTGTGCGTTCACTGGATCACACCTGTATCAATCATGATCTTCACAGCCACCACAGTTCCCACACTTGCCACTGCTTCAAGTACCAATGTCCTTGCACTTGGCACAGGCATCCTGCAATCCCTAACTCATCTTTTGTCAGCCAAAATGCCTGCTAATTTCCTATTTTTGACAAGCAGGGATGATCCATCACTGCTAAAACAGTGGGTCCATTTGTTACTGCAGGAAATGATGCAACTGAATAGAAGTTACGCTGCAAAATCTGTAAATAAGAGTGATTTGGCTGTAAAGTGAAAGTTAGATGTATTCAAATAGAAACAAAGTGAACTTTTGAGCAGTGGCAGTGCTTAAATCACTGAGCCAGGTTACTGAGAGATGGATATGGAGCCTTTTGAACTGAGGTCCAGTGTCCTTTTCAAACACTCAGTTCTGCTGCCAGGTCCGGCTTTGATGTAGAAATCCTGGGGTGAACTTTGGGTTATCGGGGAGATCAGGCTCGATAATCAGAATGGTCCATTCTGGCCTTAAAATCCCTGGCAAGCTGAAGCAGGGAGCGTGAGGATGAATTTTTCAGCACTGACACTGATGTCTCTTCTTTTGCAGAGCTGAGCTGTGGAAACACTTGGCAGCAGCGGAGCCAGCCCAGTCTGTGGAAAACGCTCAGCAAGATCACCGGGCAATATTGGCTCCCATCCCGTGGGGATGTGATCGATGGAGTGGGTGCTTCTGACCCACTGGGGACAGCAGAGGTGTGCTCCCACCCCTCCTGCTGCCTGGATCCTGGGCAGGCTGGAATGAGTGGAACTAATTCCGGAGAAAGTGACAAATACGTTGAGGAGCTTTTCTTGCACAGATTCTCTGAAGCCCTGGAGGCTTTAACTGTTGAAGGCAACATCTCTGTAAGAATTGGAACGATTTCCTTTCCTAAAGTCAGTAAAGGATGCCCCAACAAGGTTTCAGGATGCCTCTGTGGGTTCAGATATTTATCAATAATTCCTACATGTATTCAGTTTTGTTCTTGCTGCAGAACCATCCACTTACCAGAACCACCACCTCACTGTTCGTGTCTCCTATGCCATCACTCCCAAAGTTAAAGGGCGCCAGGATAAAAAGAAACAAAAAAACCCCCTCCAAACCAACTCCCCAAAAACCTCAAGTGCGAGGAAAACTTTGCAGGCTTCTCTGAGCCCAGCTGAAGTGAACCTCCAGCCCGGGGAATGCACACCACATTTTCCTCTGTCTTGCAGCACAGGAGAGAGATGTGTGCATAATCACAGGTAAGGACATCCATCCAGTGAGATCCAGCAGTGCCCAGCTCAGGAGATAAAGCTGTGACTAAACAGACACAGAGACAGTGCAGGGAAAGACAAACTTCCCTGACACAAGTCCCTCCTGGATCGTGGCCTGCCCCATCCCCTGTTCAACGAACGCTCTCTGAACAAAAGGATGAGCAAATCATCGTCAGATTAGGCAAAAAGAAAAAATACCTCAAGAGACATCTCCCCCCTGCCTAGGAGGCTAGAGTTGCAATTTTTGGTTACCAGGTTAACAGCAGCAGTGTGAATTCCCACCTGGACTCTGTTTACCTCAGCTGTGACCTAAATGTACCATCTCCACCACAAAATGGGAGGCTGGCACCTGAACATGGGGAAATTTAGGTTGGATTTTGGAAAGACTTTTTTTACTGTGAGGGCAGTGGGGCCCTGGCACAGGGTGCCCAGAGAAGCTCTGGCTGCCCCTGGATCCCTGGCAGTGTCCAAGGCCAGGCTGGACATTGGGGCTTGGAGGAACCTGGGACAGTGGAAGGTGTCCCTGCCCGTGGCAGGGGTGGGACTGGATGGGATTTAAGATCCCTTTCAGCCCAAATGATTCTGGGATTCTATGAATGGTAGCTGAGCACCCAGGAAATGATCTGCAGTCAGCAAACACTCTGGAGACTCACTGGGAGCTTCTCCATCAACCCCAGTGGGCACTGGATTGGATCTGTAAGGGTTTTAACACAGGTGCATCCTGCAATATCCTTTGGGATGCCCAGGAGGAGCTCTGTGGGCTCCCACCCTTGCTGACCCAGAGATGGGAAAGCTGAGGACTTCCTGGCTCAGTCCTCGTGCTCTGAGCCCAGCACTGCCCATGGTTTGCTCATTTTGTGAACTTGTTTATCCCACTCCTCGCTGGGGAGTCAAAGGATCCCTCTCAGACAGGTTTTATGTGGGCTTTGCTTGTCAGACCCTGCCTGCAGCATCCTGGAAGGAAAATTCTCAGCAAGGATGAAAGTGCCACCTCAAACAAGGAGCCTGGAGAGGCCAGAAGTCCTCAGGACATGCTGGGCCAGGCGTGTGGCTTTATGAGCAGCCTGTCTAGAGCACGTGTTGGGGACTGCATAAACCAAGGCTGTCCTCTGCTCTGTGCACCCCACTGGAGCAGCTCGTACTTCAGAGACAGCACTGAGCTGGCAGAGGGAGAGAAAAGGTAAAAGTTGCTTTGGACTCCAGCTTCTGTCTTTAGAGCTGAATCTTCCTTGCCTGCAAACTTGGCTGGATTTACACAGGGCATCCTGATTCTCCCTCTCATCTGCTTCAAACATGGGATTAGGCAAAGCATTCAAAATTGAGGACAACCATCAAAAACCCCCTTGGCCACTGAATAAACAAAGCCAAGCCTCCAGAGAGTGAAATCAATTCCTGTTAGCATTCTGTGCCATGCAACAGGAGCAATTCCACTTAGCTCTGCCTTAAAATGCCACTGTATGTCACCCTTTGCAGGAACTGATAGTTCCATTTTCAGCACATTGATCTCCCCTGAAATCAATGGCTCTGAGCAGGTTCACCTGTCCAGTGCTCAGAGCAGACCCAGTCCCTGCGGGTGTGGGGAACTGGAAATGTCACTGCAGCAGGAGAAGCTCCTGTTGTGCTGCTCGCACTTGTGGCATCCCCAGCTCCAGGACGAAAGGGGGGGTTCACTTCCTTCTTTAAGGAATTGCTTCCTGCAGGAGCAGCCAGAGGTCCTGTCCAGCAGGAAGTTACACATGGACAAGGGAATCTGCTCCCAGGTTCCACTGCCAGCCTGGAAACTTCACCCTCAGGCAGAGCCAGCCTGGGGCAGCCCGAGGGCTGTGTACTTGTCTGAAAGCAAAGCAGGGAGAGATCCCAAGTCAGAACTGCAATTTAATGGGAAAATTAAAATCAATGCAGGGGTACAGAGACACTGCCAGAGTCAGGACACAGCCTGGCACCTGCCGGGCAGGGCGCTGGGAGCAGCCCCATTAAATGGTGGCTGCAGCCCTGCTGAAGTGATGGATGTGGCTCTGCTGAAGCCATGATCCTGTAGAAGGGTCTGGTGTTCCCCTGCAGGTCCAGTGCTGCTTATGGAGCTCTTGTCCTCTGGGAAGCCAGGAGGTCAGGGCTGCCTGTGCTGTTCCAAACCTCAGCTCACAGCCAGGCAGGAACGCTCGGTTCCTCCCCCTGGGCGGAGCATCTCCCAGTGGGATGATGTAACTTGATGGGCCATGCAGTGAGGCTTGGTGGCCCATTAGCAGAAGATATGGCCCGGAGGGAGTTATCAGGGATGTGTCATGGAAGAGATAAAGAACCCTGCCCCAGCTGGTTTCAACAGCTGGTGATAGAATGCTCGATTTTGGTTACATCTTACACTGTAACCTGAGACAGGCTGTCAGAGGAGTTCTGTGAGGAGCCCGTGGAATGACTTGGAGGGGGGCTGGAGGCTGGATGAGGTGCTCTGCTGGAAGGTCAGCTCCTGGCAGGGCCAGCTTTAAAGCCCGTCCATGGACTGTGGTCCTGTCACCCTCCAGGGGACACTCGGAGCTCCACGGGAGACGAGCAGAACCCACAGGGTGAGGAGGACACTTCAGCCCCTGCAGGTGCCTGAGGCTGTCAAGCCTTTCGAGCTGGGTCACAATGGTGAGACAAGGGAATGCTGCCGTGAGCAGCACCCTGGGACTCACCATCCTCCCCCATGGAGCCACGGGAGAAATGGGATGTGCAAGTGATGCTTCAGAGCACCTGCTGGTGTCCCGCCAGGCACAGCGGGAGTTCTTGCTCCCAAGGTCGATCAGACTGTGGGGATTTTGCCACTTGGAAGGTCCTGAGATGGCTCCGGGCTGAGGGAGAACAGGGCTTGGGCATTTCCTGGGAGGTGTGACCAGCCTGTGGGTTGGGGAGGCAGGTCCTGCTCAATGCTCAGGGAACAACCGGTCCCAGCTTTGGGGTCAGGAAGGGATTTTCCCATGGGACAGATTGGCACTGGCCCCCTGGGCCTTTTGGCTTCCTCTGCAGCATGGAGCATCCCCACTTGCCAGGTCTCTGCTCCCTTTGGCCAGGTTGCTGCCTGCTCACACACCACAGAGGTGTCCTTGTGCCCTGCACTGGGAGGAGGAAGGCTTCTTTTCCCACTGGGTGGACTGGGAAGTGTCCCTGGGGTTTTTCTGCCTTCTTCTGCAGCACTGAGCATGGCCAGGACTCCTCTGGGCCAGTCTGGCTGTGTGGCTGCTGCCCATGCTGTGATGGTGGCATCCCCAGGTGCCCTGCATTTGGGTCGGGGGAAGCTTTCTTTGCCCCCAGGGTCAGGGACTCCACTGGGCCTCACCTGAGAAGTGACAACACCTTTTTCTGCAAAAAAAGGTTCAGGAAGTGCATGATCAGGTGAGCTTCTAAGTTCCAGGGACAGCAAAGTCAGGAGTGTTGTGGATAATGGACCCCTGGGACGAAGAGTCACCTTTGTCCTCAGTGAGGAGAGCATTTCTCAGGCTGGATGATCCTGAGTCTCACCTCAGAAGAAAACTGCCTGGACACACTTACACGGGCAGACAGCGACAGCACAGGGAGGAAGGGTTTTAAACTAAAAGAGGAGAGATTTAGATTCGCTGTTAGGAAGGAATTCTTCCCTGTGAGGGTGGGGAGGCCCTGGCACAGGGTGCCCAGAGAAGCTGTGGCTGCCCCTGGATCCCTGGCAGTGTCCAAGGCCAGGTTGGACAGGGCTTGGAGCAACCTGGGATAGTGGAAGGTGTCCCTGCCCATGGCAGGGGTGGGATGAGATGGGCTTTGAAGTCACTCCAACTCAAACCATTCCATGATTCCGGCCACTCCTCCTCTTGCTGGGATCTCTCAGGGTGTGCGGAGGTGACAGATGGACACGCTCCCATATGGGCCATTGTTAATTATTGGGCTCAGCTGAGATTAATCCAATGGCTGGGCACTGTCTCTGAGCACTGAGGACCATTCTGGGCACAGGGGACCTTTCCCAGTGAGGCTTATTGGGGGGAAAACAGAAACAAAGAGGAAAATAATTTGCCTATCTTGCTCCTTAGGCAGAGCAGGAGAGCAGATGATCCTTGAAAAGGGGCTTATAAGGGGATATGTGAAATATCTGATGAGAAAGCTGCTCTCCCTCCTCCACTGGACACACTGGGAAGGAAACCCAGCCGGTGGAAAACAGAGCAGGGGTTGCATAAAGTTCTCCAGCTGCATTTGAGGTGGCTGAGTTCTACCCAACGTTGTTTTACATCCTTCATTCACATGCCACTGATGCTCTGATGGGTTGTATTTGTCAAGCTCCTCTGACAGTCTCTCCTGAACTTTGAGCATCAATCTGTCTCCTTCCACCTGCTTGGAGCTGACTCCATTTTTCAGGAGCAGTGTGCCAGAGGAACATGCTCTGCAGGAATTTGTCACTTCCCTGCACACGCCCCTCCGGAGGCGAGCATGGCTCTGCTCTGTCACTCTGTCCCCAGTCTCTGAGAGGTTTCTGGGCACAAAACCCAGAGGGAGGAGTGCTCTCCTGGCACAGTTTTGCTCCACAGGCACCTTCTTGTCCCTCTGAGCCCTCCACATGCTGACATCACTGCACAGCAATAAGGGATTGATGGAGGAGCACAGGAATTTGTTGACTAAATATGTATGGAAAGGATCTCTGACACTTTTGTTACGTTCTGACATCACTGCCTGCAGCAGAATCCCGGTTCAACAAACCCAGTTTCTCTTGGTATTTTGGGCAATGCTCTCAGGGATGCCCAGGGTGGGGTTGTTGGAGTGTCTGTGCAGGGCCAGGGGTTGCACTGGATGATCCCTGTGGGTCCCTTCCACTCAGGATATTCTGTGATTCCACGATTTTGGAGAAACCTCAGAGTGATCTGTGAATTTCCTAGTATGTAAAGAAATATAATTTGCTCAGTGGGCATTAGACCTAAGAACTTTAATCGTTCCAGTCTGGTTTTGGGTCCATGATAAGTACAGGTCTGTCCTACTCAGTCCTTTGCTGTCCTTCTCAGCATCTCTGGGATGTTGCAGGGAAGTCTAAAGGCAGCTCTGAGCTCTCTGCCTTGGCCCTGGTGCAGGTGACAAGTCCAAGCAGCCCAGAGCAGCTCACAAACCACGGCCAGGGTTGAAAGCCCAGAGAAGATTCAGAGTGACAAATGAAAATATTACAAAACAGGAGCTGGAAGTGATTTCCTCCTTTTCTGACCTATTGTAAATGCAGTCGTAGGGGAAATGCTAAACTCCACTGCTGTGATCTTGGCTTGTAACCAGCTCTCCAGCACCTCTGCAAGGAATTTTATTTTAGCCTGAATTTAATTTTTGGTGGTTTAGAATTTGTGACCTCCCCAGCTCACCTGAGCTCATGAAGCCCAAAACCAGTCTCTTTCTCCTCACCACACAGAAAGATACGTCCCCAAACTTCCCGTGGAAGTTTTACGTCTGGATATGCGGGGTAGGAAGGAAATAAAGTACTCCTCATGGACATTAATCTGAACTCTGCCTGTTCCTAGAGCTGGGCTTCAGAGCTCTCCCACCTGCTTTCCAATCCCTTGTGGAAGGTGTGGTGTGGTTTTCATTTGAAACCAATGTTGGCCAAAGCAAAAATATCCTGAGTACCTGGGGTCCCGCTGCATCCCTGTGGCAGCAGGATCGCAGGGCTGGATCCTGTGGATTTTCCTTCAAACCAGACCGGAGCAGATCGATTCCATTGTCTCATCAATGTCCAAGGACAGGCTCTGCAGGGCTCAGTGGCCTCTCAGCTTAGGCAGAATATGGACTGGAGGCCAGAGCTCATTAACTCTGATTTTACTGGGTTTAGAAGAGGTTTTCCCTGGCCCTCGTTGTGCCCCCCAGAGTGTGGGCCACCGTGGGCAGCTCTGAGCTGGCCATCCTGTCACCCCTGAAGGTGGGGGGTGCAGTTGGATGTGGTGGGGTCACAGGGGTGAGGGACCCGAGTAACCTGGCCAGAACCACCACGGACAGCACCTGACACTTTGGGAAGAGCTCACCTGCCAGGGGAGGGGGGGAGATGGCCCAGGGAGACTCGGCAGAGCCAGCTGAGCCCAGAGCCCTGCCTTGGGCGAGGATGAGGAGCAGAGACCTCGCAGACACCACTGCCATGGAGTGCATCTATTCACAGAGCCTGGATTTCCCTCTCATGTCCTGCTGAGCCGTGCCTGCTTTGTGGATCCCAGCTGCTTTTGGATGAAAAGGGACTCTGGGGCTGCCCAAGCTCTGTGGCTCTGGGGAAGAGGAGGAGGAGGAGGAGGGGGAGGCAGCCCTGTGAGTCCATGCCCGCCCCCAGCACAGTGGGCAAGGCAGGACAAGGAAGGGCTTGTCCTCAGTGTGTGCTGAGCTCAGGCAGACTGGGACCAAGAGCCTGCTTCGTGTTGGAAGTGAAGAGATCCAGCTGCTTCTTGAAATGGCAGGACCCCCCCCCCCCCTACGCCACCCCCATCAAACTGGCGGTAAAACAGGTGTTTGAAGCCTTTAAATATTTCCTGGCCAGGTTGGAATCTTGCTTTTAATCCTCTAAAATAGATGTCTAGACCTTAAGCAGCTGCTGGGTGCTGTTTCTGCAGCAGCATGTGCTCTCACCCTCTTCCAGTGCAGGCAAGGCAAGAAGCAGAGCCCAGACCAAAGGGCTGAAAGGGTTAAACCCCCCCCATTTGCCTGGCAGACAGAACCCAAATCAGTGACAAAGACACAGCAGGTTGGGATGGGCCATTAGCCTTTGGCTGAGGCTGGTCCGGGACTGGGGAATGTGCAGCCAATTCCTGCAGGATGGGGAGCTGGGCGCTGGGAACGCTGAGCTCCTTCCCGAGGGCATCCCGAGCAGCCTGGCTGCTCTCCAGCAAAGGCCTGGTGGGAGCTGGAACCAGCCCCCTGGGGTGCTACGGGAGGAGGATGCACAGGCTGGGAAAAGTCCAAATACAGCTTGGAAATGCAGCAGGAGCTGAGTGAGGGCTTGTGCTCAGCACGTGGGGAAAGCAACTCAATGGTGACAGGTGCCTGAGCGCTGACACCGGCCCCAGAGGGGGTGCATTTGCATCAGAGGGAGCACAAGGAATAGATTAAATATATATATATCAGGCTTGGAGCTTCTGGGTGGCTGGAGGCACATTTTGTTCCAGGTAGGGCAGGAAGCTGCCAACAAAATCACCCTCTTGGGGCTTGATTATCGAGGAGGAGTAGAGAGAAAGGGAGGCTAGGTAAGAGCTGGGGGCTAGAGGCTGGGAGGTGGGAGGTGGTTTGGGAAGATCTGCTGAGAATGACAGAAGAGGACATGGGCAAGGGCTGGAGAGGACTTCAGGAGAGGCTGGGCATGGCAAGAGGTATCCTGAGGCATTAATCAGGCATTTAGCTCTGCTGTCTAGTAAACAACTGGTAATCACCATCTCCAGCCCTCTGTCCTGGAGGTCCTGGAGAGCTCCAGCAGCTTTCTACTGCTCCTCATTATAGCTTAGCTGGAGGACTTGCTGTGGGTCAGAACATCCAAATCCTGCTGATTAACTGTGTGAGAAATCAGTGCTGCTGGACTGTGGGATATTTTTTCTTCTCAGCTTTTAGTTTTTATAAGAATCCAGGACCTGGGGGCATTTGTCAGTTGGCAAAGTCAGGATCTCAGAAGCTGGCCACTGTCTGTCCATCCTGAATCCACCTCTGGTTATGTGGGATGCAATTCCCTTTAATGAACTGTGTGTGCAAGAGCTGCCCTGCCCCTGCCAGCACAGTCCCTGCAGGTGCTTGGCTATCAGCTCTTTTCTATCAGCTGTTTTCAGGAGGTTGCCTGGCTGATTCACTGGGCTTCCAGGTACCTTCTCTTCAGTGGTGACTATTTCAGCACATTTGGGAGCTGTGTCCCGAGATGGAGCCCCAGGGGATGTAATTCAACATTCTCCAGGGTGAGTAAAATAGTTGAAATACAGTTATTATACAGATGATTGAGAAGAATCCGTGCAGGTGTCGCAGCCTGCCCTGCCCAGAAGTGCTGATGGTCTTTCTTAATCAGCCTCTAATTTCTTCCTTCCATTTCCTTCCAAGGCAATCATCCTGCTGCACAGGTTCTTCTCCTCCTGGGTGACCTCTCAGAAGCCTTGGGTGGTGTCTCAGCGACCTGGGAGGAGCCCCTGGCTTGGAAGCGGCGGGATGATGATCTCAGAGGGGTGTAGAACAGGGAAGGGATTTTGCAGGGATCAGGTCCTGCCTGCTGTACTTTTGGAGGTGAAACCCTCTGACTGACACATTCTGCTGCAGCTGCCAGAATCAGAAGTGATTTCGGCGCCAAACCTGAGCTGTAATTATTGCTAATGGTGTCATGTTGACTCTGCTGCTTGTAGTGCTCGGCACAAAGGTGGGTTCAGTAAACACAGGAAACTAAAGCCAATTAGTAATAAAAACCATGACTTCTGCAAGTGGGTGCCTGAATGAAGGAAGTAACGTGTGTGAGCACTCATTCCAACCAAAGTAACAAAATTTCCAGCACTTTCTGCTCCGTTCTGTCCATTCCTCATCAGCATTCATAGAAGTAAATTGTGTTTCTGAAAAGTTCTGTGAGAAAAGGAGTGTTTGAATATTAATGGCAATTACAAGAAGGGACATGCAGCTGTGTGGGTAAAAGCTGCAGGAGAAGCTCTCCATCGCCCAGCGTGTGATCTTGGGAGACTTTGCACAGTTTTGCAACATCTCTGGCAACAAAAGCGGGTGTAAATGTAGGATCAGGTGACTGATCAAGCTCTGTGGGCAATAAATAGCTGATACTCAAACTGAATGAACTCTGGGGAAATCCTTGGCTTAGACCTCTTCTGCCTACGACATCTAGTTCATAAACAAACAAACAAACAAATAAAATAGTTACTGAGTTATTAGGGTAGGCAGTGAAGAAAACCCCACCTGCTGACCCCAACAGGGTCAGGTTTTCACCTTAAACTCTTCAAGCACAACTTGTAAGCTCAGTTTGTGAAGAAAATAGAGCTGAATTTATTACTCAGTCCTATGACCAAGCAACTGTGCAGAGTTTTGTACTGGGGCCAGGGAGTGCTGCGTCTGCTGCTTCCAAGGAGAAAATTACCCACCCACAAACAGGGCAAAGCAGTGACTCTCTGAATAGAGATCTGTGTATTAATACAAGTACAAAAATCAACTGTTTAGAATTCGGGATTGTTTCCCTGGTTTGCACGGCTGCAGATCTCAGCTGGGCTGATGCCAAGGTGTTTCTGTTCCATCCCCTCTCCTTCTCCCCCAGTCAGTGGAGTGATCATCCCAACGCTGCCTGAGCTGCTGTTTGTGCCTGTACTATTCATTTGTGTGCTCTTGATCCTTCTGCCTTCAGTTCCAATCTTGCACAGGGTTGCTCCTGAGTTTCTACCTCAATCTGAATTAGGGATGAATTTTTAGTGAGAGCTCTGCTCAACCGCCCTGGGCTGCTCTCTAGTTCTGGATCTGTGTGTGTTCCCATTGGAGTGAGCTCTTCAAAAGAATTTCCTAAGGGCTTTTTTTCCTGTTTTTGCTTATCAGAGAATCCCAGAATGGTTTGGATTAGGAGGAACTTCAAAGACCATCTTGTTCTACCTTCCACTGTCCCAGGTTGCTCCAAGCCCCATCCAACCTGGACTTGGACACTTCCAGGCATGGGGCAACCACAGCTTCTCTGGCAGAGTTTGTTTCCTTTTTAACCAGTGCTTGTCCTTGGCCTCTTTTCCTTATTTTGAATGACAAACTCTTTCAAACTGTTTCATTTTATTTTGAAGGAGTGTTCACAGCTGGTCCCCATTACTGTTTCTGCTCCTCCTTCGCATGGTCCACCCTCCTTGTATTTCCTGAACCTACAGGCTCCAAATCTGCTGTCTATGGATATTGTGGATTTTGACATTCTGTCTGCTTGGGTAAGGTTGCTTGTAAAGTGCTTCTAAATAATAAAAAAAAAATAATAATAAAAAAATAAGCCCCAACTGAAGGGGGTCCCCCGAAGGACCAAAGTTGATGTAATGGCAAGTTCATGGGAACATTTGGAAGTATTTTCTTGGCTTTATAAGCTGGGGTTTGTATGTCCTTTTCTCTGCAGGGCCTTGGGAAATAGAAGCAGGATGAGGGACAACCAAATTAAATTTTACATGGTGAGACTGGTTTAAATTTTTAACTGCTTAGACTGCTGCCACCTTTTGGCACAGAACTAGGGAGAGCTGTTGCCAGACTGATTTGGGGGAGAAAAGCCTTTTCCATACCTAAACAGCAGCAAGAGGGGATCACCTGGATGTAACAAGAGCATTATCCCCGGAGCTGCTTCTCCTTCTCCTTCGTGCTCTGCTCCCGACTCCCAGCTCTCTGTTTGCCCGCTGTTCTCCCCCCAGTTGTTTGTTGTGCTTGTCCCCATGAGGAATGCAGCCCCAAAGTGCTTCCAGCATTCCCAGCCTGCAGGAAGGATGCTCCAGCGCTCCTCTGAGGAGGAGCAGTGGCTTAAATCAAAGCCACAGATCAGTGGAGCAGGCTGGAGAAAATTGCCTGATGGAGAAAAATGCCTTTTGTCAGAGTGCTCCGTGTGTGCTGGCACCGTGCAGCAGGGCTGGGAGCTGAGCTGGGTTCTCAGCCTACCTGGGAGTCAGTGCTTACACACAGCCAGGCTGGGAACGCTGCTTCTCCCCCTGTGCAGCAACCCAGGGAGATAAAGTGACAGTGCATCACGTTTGTGTGTGGTTTTCCTTCCTGCCACTCTGGGTTTCAATGCCTCTGATGAAAGTTCTGTGCGGTTTAACCCCGAGGAGAGGGCACATATTCGGTAGACAATAGGAGATTCTTTTCACTGAGGCTTTTTGCACTACTGAAAGGACACAGGACCTAAATGGAAGGAAGTTTCTTGGGGACATGCCATCTAGAAAGACTCTTTTAACTTCCCAGACTCTGGGATGAGAAGTTGGAAGTTCAAATATCTGCAGGGATCACAGAATCCCAGAGTGGTTTGGTTTGGATGGACCTTAAAGCTCCTCCAGTGCCACCTCTGCCATGGGCAGGGGCACCTCCCACTGTCCCAGGCTGCTCCAAGCCCCAATGTCCAGCCTGGCCTTGGGCACTGCCAGGGATCCAGGGGCAGCCACAGCTGCTCTGGGCACCCTGTGCCAGGGCCTCAGCACCCTCCCAGGGAACAATTCCTTCCCGATATCCCATCCATCCCTGCCCTCTGGCAGTGGGGAGCCATTCCCTGTGTCCTGTCATGCTCTTGTAAATAGTCTCTGTCCATCTTGCAGGCTCCCTAGCCATAATCCCTTGTTACTGGATCCTGTGGGATGGAGGAGTTCCTTTCACCAGGACACGGCTGATGTCCCCACAAAGCCCCTGTGCAGCACCAGACAGGGATGTGTGGAGTTGATCCCCATGGAAGAATTCCCTGGGAGCTGCTGGGGTGAGCAGCAATCCCTGGACTGCTGGTGCTGGGAGCAGCAGGATGCAGGGAAGCAGCGGGTGCCTAAAGGATTTTAGTAACCATTGCCAAGGCTGGTAATGACAGTAATTTTTTATTAAGTGAGAACAGTGCCTGTTTCTTTACTCTGTAGGCTCCAGCTTGTAACTGAGAATTAAATACCACGATAATTCTCCTTTACAAGGCATCCGAGATCTGTTTTCACAACCTTGAGTAGCTCTTTCTCACAGGAGGAGAATCCTTGACTTTAAAAACATCAGTCACACGAACAAAGATGCAGAGCTGCGTTTTACGTTTGCATTGTGCACAATGTGAGTTAGGGGATGCTGTAATTATTATTTCTGTCCATGCTAGGAAGATGTGATTGCCTCAGTCCCAGGGTGAGAACAACCTGTTCCAGGGGAAGATTCCCTGCCTGTGGCACGGGGTTGGGATGAGATGAGCCTTGAGGTTCCTTCCAACCCAAACCATTGTGTGATTCTGTCACTCTCCGATTCTGCAGCGAATAACTGGGAAGTAGCTCCAAAGGAAGCTTAGTGATATGCAAAATACAAGATGTCAAGATCTGACATTCTTCATTGCTCGTAAGGAGACATCTAATAACTCGTAAGTGAATGTAAATGTCGTATCACTCCTAAAACATTGTGCATTCTCTATCAACCAGAATAATGACTGATTATAAATGTTCCAGTGCACAAAACACCAACCAAACAAAAGGGAAGCGTGAAATTAAATTAAAGAAATAAAGAAGAAAATAATAATAATAATCATGATGCTACTCTACCTTGCTTCTTTAATCCTCATCATCTGGAAGGGTCCCAGAGCCTGTGGGCAGGATGGGCTGCTCCAGACAAGTCTGACCACACAAACAGAAACCTGGGTTTTTCTAGTTCTTTCTGGACTGGCAGTGAGGCAGACACAGAATTCTGGGAGAAATGAAATGCTTTTGGAAGGTTTCTTTGCAGTTGCAAGCACTGGAAAATGAGAGTTGGCAGCAATGGTAGTTGAAATCACAGAACTCCAGGAGCTGAATCCTGCAGTACCTCCCAGAGAGTGTCCAAATGGGGGATGTTCCTTTCCTTCACAACTCCCAGCTTTTCTGCAAGAGTCAAGGAATAGAGGGAACATCCTAACTTCTTAGTTTTTCTTATTTCTTTGGATATTCTGTGGTGGATCTCCTTTGAGCATTTTTATCTCTGCTGTGCCTGCAGCGCCCATGGTATCATTTTCACTCTTCCTTGTTCTGCCCACTCCTAGTTTTCTTTGGGGATTTGGGTAGAACACACAGTTTTCTCCTGTTATTTGTCATATTTGGGATTCTTTGCTCAAATGACGAGTTGTTGGATTTTGGTTTTCCCTGGTAACTTTGAAAAACATTCTCCTGAAAAATGTCTTAATGTGCCTCTGGAACCTATAAAAAAAAGGTGGGTTTAAAAATTCTTGGGTAGCTTAGATTGCAGTAGAAGTGGGTTTGTTCCCTTTGGCCTGCTCTTGGTGAGCTGTGCTCCTTTAGAAAAGTAACAAAGCCAAGTGGTATTGAGAAAAAAGAATGTTTTAGAAATCACATCAGGGCAAATTCAAGGACTACCCAGAAGCATCACAAGCCCGTCTCCTCCTGCCACGTGCTGGGATCCCAGTCCCAAACTGCAGGTTGCCTGCAAAAACCTTCTCCCTTGCTGTCCATTTGCAAGGGAATATTTCTTCCAGGGCAGCAGGAGCTGGGCTAGGCTGGCTGCAGGGGCAGAGGGAGGGGATCACGGTACAGACACTTCAACAAAAGCCAGCTCCCACCTCACGCTGACCCTGTGCTCCTGCAGCCTGGCTCCCGAGGGCCCTCTCTTTAGGAAAAAAGTGCCCAGGGCAGGTTCCTGCTGCCAGCAGTTCCTGCAGGGGCTGTGATGATGTTTCCACATGTGCTGGGCTGTGCAGCTGCCACAGAAACAGTGAGACAGAGATGGAAAGGGCAGAGCTGGCCCTAGGTAGGATTTTGGGTGGCACCCAGATGCACCTGGTGGGTTTGCTGGGGGGGGTGACTGAGGGGATTGCACCAGCCTGACTTGGCCTGAGACTCCTCCCTGACATTGTCCTGCCGCAGGAACAGCTGGCAAACCCCACAATTCTGGCCTGGCTTCTCCAGTAGTGTTTGCTTCCAACCCTGTAAGTTCCTTTTTCACGAGCCCCCCTTCCTTCAGCTGTCTGCCTGCCAAAGTTCTTCCTCCTGGATGCTCCTATCCCATTTCTGTCACTATCAGAAAGCATTTCCTCCTGGCTTGCCCTTGCCTTGTGGGGTCACCTCTTCCTTCCTGGCTCTTTCCCTCCTCCAGATCCATGAAACTCACTGTCCTAAATCCCTTCTCCTCCAAGAGAGGAGGCTGCATCCTTCACTGCACTTTCCAAAAGCCAGCTGCCTGCAAGTTCTTGCCTCTGCAAGGGTCAAGGAGTGTCCACCAGGGCCTGGCTATTCCAAGAACTTTGGCTGTGTGTCCCAGAGCAGGAAGAGGAGAGGAGCAGCTGGGAGGAGGAGAGGGAAATTATTGCAAAATCCCATCTGGCAAGCCAAAATCCAGAGGAAAAGTGGTGAAAGGAAAGGCTTGGAGGTCAGAGCAGCCAGAAGAAGCCCAGGGCCTTGACTTGCAAGGTCCCTGTGATCATGAGAATCTGTATTTTGGGCTCCTGACCTGAGTTTTCTGAAAGAAACAATGACTAATTGCGATATGATGCTGTCTGAATACAAAACCAGGGTGGGAAATCTATTTCCAAGCCTCAGCTGTTGTGTTCTGTGCTCCTGTAAAGCCCAAGCCCTGATCATCCAGGTTTTCTGGGAGCACGGTGTTGTTTGGAAATCTGTGGAAATCTGTGCCCAGAGCAGTGTTTTTTAGTGAGGATCTTCTGGCAAAGGGACAATTTTTAGGAGCTCATGTCTTGCTCAAGAAACCCAGATGGAGGTTGACTTCACCCATCATGAAATCAATCTTTAGTATTTCAGAACCACCCCCAAAATTTATGGGGCTGTCTTCTGTAAAGTCCTGTAGGATTTTAACATCATTTACATGGAACATTATCATTGTTATTTGTTATTTTCTTCTCCTTTTCTCTGCCACGAGATAATCAAAGCCAGAGCATCCTGCCTCCAGCCCATTCATTTCCTGCTTCTATTTTAGCCCCTTCTCAGCCTTCACTCAGTGGATTGATCCCAGTGGGCACAATCTGTGTCACAATTCCACGCAGGGCCCTGGTGAGTCCCACTCCTTCCCTCTGGTCTCCTGCTTGCAGAACAGTTTCTCACCAGAAACACCTGCAGGGTGAGGTTTGCCACCTCTGTCCCAGGGTGACCACACCACTCTCATGCTGAAGCAGAGATGTTTGTGCACACAGTGTTGAACTCGTGGCAAGGGGCATTTTCATTTTCTCCCAGAGCTGGTGCCTCTGCAGAGCTGTGCTGATCTAAGCTCACAGCGTGGATTGTGACTTTCATAAACCAACATCGTTTTTCCCCAAGAAGCCCCTGCCCCTCTTGGCCTTGTTCCTTCTCCTGGCCCCACACAGGGAGCATTTCAGGATTCCTTGTTTGTACCTGGTGATCACCTGTTCTCATTAATGAAGAAACCTCTTGTGGGAGCTCCTAAGGAGGCAGCAGTGTTTGGAAACAGAAATTACAACATGTACTGAATCATTCCAAGTGAGATAGTTAGTGCACCAAATAAAGTAAATGCATTTTATTGTTGTCTCATTAGAAATGTTTAATCACTTCCAGCAAAGCACAGTGGATGCAGATATAAATATCAGATCCCTGTTTGAAAAGCCTTACGGGAAAAGGGACAAACCTGCAAATTACCACGAGCTGTAAACTCGGGGGCAGCTCAGCAGAGGCTGCCAGAGCACTCCTGGACTCTGGGATTTATTGAAGATGCTGCTTTGCTGTTACAGATGGTGAACTCGGTGCCCTGACCTCAACTCCTCGCTGTCACACCGGTCAAGGCTTTGGAGAGAAACAGAAAATTGTATTGATTATGCAAAATGTTCATAAAGCACATTTTTATGAGGGAGGCCTGGGTGCACTGAAGCAACGGGCTGCCGGGATTTAGCTGGAAACTGGAGCATGAGGAAGGGTGAAGGGATGGATTGGAGCCATCCCAGCTCCGAACCATCGGCAGGGTCTCCCCTGGGAGCTGTGGTTCTGGTGTTGCCCATCCTGGTTTGGTGGCTGTGGCAGGCCTGTCCCTGACTGGTTATACTGGTTTGTGCTGGAGCCTGTTAGGCTGCTTCACTTCAGCCAGGACCTGTGGGAACAGATTTCCTCCAGCTTTCCTCAAGGTAAGCACTAAGCGCAGGAGATCTTGGGAATGACTTCCAGTTACCAGTAGGGGAAGTGAGGTACACAAGAGTGGCATGGATTGCTCAGGGTCACCCAGGGACACACACACAGCTGCCACATTCAATATCCCCCAAACCAGTGCTCGATTCCCTGGATTCAGTGCTTGGCAAGTACCTGGAACATGCTGGCAACCTGGTACAGCAGAAGAGCAGAGTCCAGGGAGACCTGAGAGCCCCTTCCAGTGCCTAAAGGGGCTCCAGGAGAGCTGGAGAGGGACTTTGGATGATGGCCCGGAGGGACAGGACACAGGGAATGGCTTCCCACTGCCAGAGGGCAGGGTGAGATGGGATATTGGGATGAAATTGTTCCCTGTGAGGGTGGGGAGGCCCTGGCACAGGGTGCCCAGAGAAGCTGTGGCTGCCCCTGGATCCCTGGAAGTGTCCAAGGCCAGGCTGGACACTGGGGCTTGGAGCAGCCTGGGATAGTGGAAGGTGTTCCTGCCATGACAGGGGTGGCACTGGATGGGCTTTAAGGTCCATCCAACCCAAACTATGCTGGGATTCCGTGATTCTATGGCAGGGTCATTTCCCATGATGTTGAGCTGATGCTCTCCTGAGGGTGATGCAAGGCCAATCGCTGCGTTTGTCATTTTCTCTTTTATTTGAAAGGCTCAGAAGGAGGAAAATCACGGCCAGAAGCAAATCCCTGAGGCTGGGCAGGGCCTGTCCTTGGGGAGCCCTGTTGTACCTTACATCTCCAGGTCCTGGAGTCCATGGGACCCCAAAAAGCTTTGGGTTATTATTGAGGGGCCACAGCAAGGTGGGAGGAATCCAGCCTCATTTTCCTGTGAGTCTCCACATCCTTAGGGGGCCCACTATGGAGATCTTTGTGGGTTTGTGGCAGATAAAGATGAGCAAGCTGATAAGATTTTCTCTGCTCTCCAGTGCAGAGGTTTCCTACCAAAATTGCTCTCAGGTGGGGCAGCATCAGACGAAACTAAAATTTAAAATGAAACCAAAATTAATTAAAATAGAAATTAAAAATTAAATTTAAATTAATTTAAAATGAAAATAAAGACAAAATTGAATTAAAAATTTTTAAAAAGCACATGGTTCACTCTGTAAAATGCCATGCTACAAGAACAGGCTGGACAGAGCCCTTTTCAGAGCCACTTACTGGGAATCTCATGTCAGATTTCTGCGACCACAGCAGCCCCCAAAAGCCAAGCCTCACCTGGGGCTGGCCTTGGGTTACACAGCTGGGCTGTGCCCGAGGATGGGCAAACCCTCTGTGCTGCTGTCAGCTCTGGGGCTGCTGAAATAAAGATTTTCTCAATGGAAAATTGTGTCTGAAATGGCATAACTGAGAATACAAATCTGGGGGAAGGGAAGGGAAGGGAAGGGAAGAGAAGGGA